>NC_090839.1:57875358-58248317 GCF_028021215.1 Eschrichtius robustus
GATTAGATGAGGCCCAGAGAGGTTACAGAAGAGCAAAGATGGCCTCACAGCTCTAAGTCCCATGAGCAAAACAGCAGACCCAGAAGAGGACAGAAGCATTTCACTGTGTAATATCCAAACTGGCTCACATCACTGATAAGCCAAAGACACTGGCAAAGCTTGTCTGCTTCGCTTTCAATGTTAGAGTCTCGTTGCTTCTACTGGGAAAACTAATAACATAACAAATGAAACTACTGTTCGGTTTCATTAAAAATAAATCTGATAAGATGGGCAGAATTGAATTAACCAATCTCAACTGAGTTCTCATTATTGGAGCAAATGGAATATTCTCTCTAATAGAATAAGTCCTGGTTCATTTTGGCTGGTCTGAGCAGCTCCTTGCTATTGCTTTGGTTTCCAGCCTTTGGCTCTAGGCATCCTCACGCTAATGTTAGTATTATCAGGTCAGCGTAATTGATCAGCATACTAGATCTGGCAAGGGTTCTGGATGGATCCGCATAACAGATGCAAGGGCTTCGGTTACCCTTGGCAGATGAAAACTCTACTCCCTTCCAAGGAAGTCAGATTTAGGACCCTAAAGCTCACAAAAGAGAAAAGGCCCTTATTCCACACAGGGTGAGGTTGGGCTTGAATCCTGTGATGAACTGCCCTTAGAGTCAGAGATGGGGAAAACACATTCACTGTGCCCGCTTGTTTTGGCTGGCTCTAATTGAAGTAAGCGCCAGCAATGCTTCTATTCCTTTGCGCTGGCTGAAGTTCAAAGGCTCAAGACTGAATAGCAAAGAGGCGCGTGCAGGTATTTTTGTGGATACACACAGATACGCACAAAGGCACATGCACATTTGCATCATTTTCCCAACAAAAGGGATTTGACACAGCTTATAAATAAACACAGAAACACAAGATGGAAAAATTGAAGAAATCGAGATCAAATATAGAACAGAATAGAGAACCAATATCGACTGATTAATAAAATATAGCTCCGACTGGGTGGCTGAATCACTTTTTGGAGGGGAACTGTAAATTTTGCTCTAAACCCACTAGTGAACATGGAAATATCAATACACATGCACACACACGCGCTTATATATAATCAGTTCATGATTTGTGTCAGTCACTGGATGAAACCAAAACAGGTGTTAGGAGAAACACAGTTTCTTCCGGACCTAATGACTGAAAGCATTTTTTAAAATTGTGCAAGCGCTTATCAGGAGGAAACTGAATTAAAGTGTGAAGGAGTGAATGAATGAATGGATAAGCAATTGATGTGTCATAGATGGCCACGCCATGAAAAGTCATCCTTGTAATGACATTTCATGGAGTATAATCTGTAAAAATACTGAATCACTATACTGTACACCGGAAACTAATATAATATTGTGAATCAACTATACTTCAATAAAAAAGTCATCCGGTGCAACCTCTCCAGCCCCCGACAATTCCAGTGCTTGGAAGCCTCCTCTCACCTCCCTCTGCCAGCAGGGAGCCAATGATACAGCCCACACTGCTTTCTGAGACAGACTCTGCTCTGAAGTTCTGTCTATTGAGGTGCATTTCTGTCATTACAGCAACACAGCTGGGGTGGGTCTGTGGGTAAAGGAAGAAATACAGGCTTTGTCCTCAGATCTAAGTTCAAATTGTGCATTTGCTACTTTCCAGCTGAGTGACCATGGGGATGTGACATCACCTCTCTGAGTCTCTGTTTCCCCATCTATGATACAAAGGTTCCTAGCAGCCATTGGACCACAAGGATCAGATACAAATGTGTGAGCTTAGTGTCTGGTTGCATGTAGGTGAGCAATGTGGGTTTACTCTTTCAGTTCACTCACAACATGTTGATTAAACATACGTGAGCCGCATCTAGGGACTAAGAATGTCTTTCTATCTGTATAAACGAGGTAGGTCAAGCTTCTAACCTACCAGAGTTGATGAGACCCCGTATGGGCTGGTTTCATTCATGTTGTCCACATACAGAAACTTCACACACACTTACTAACAAGCTTGCCTCTGCAATGAGAGTGGTTGGGTGGCATCTTTTTATGCTCATTGTCTGGTCTGAGTCTGGCAAGTCTTCTGTTTCTAACTGTTTAGTCGGGAAGCTGAACACAGACAGTGGATTGCACACTGGTTGGGTTGGCTGGGAGTCTAGCCCTATGAAAAGTCGACCTCAAATTATCTCTTCATCACTTTGCTGTGGTTTAGATAAACCCCAGTGGGATTGATCTGCTCAGTTGCACTACTGGCAATTTCAGTAAAATAAATGTTTTAGTTTTTACAATTTAGTCCCAGACAGCCAAGAAGGTAGTTTTCCCTTGAAGTTTCTCCTAATAATTACAAAAGGAAAGAAATGAGACAAAACAATCTGGGTCAATAGGATCAAAAGGTACCTCTCCCCTAGTTTTTTTTTTTTTTTTTTAAACATGAAAAAAGCCTCTGTTTGGTTATTGAAGGATTTAACTTAAGTCCTCCATGGATGATACCTAAATAAAGAAATACATTTTGGCTACGTTGTCATGTAGTGTAGACAAGTTATGGAGACAACTGAAAAGACTTCAGTTTTCAGTCTATTTCCCTATTAGGACTGCTCTGTGTTTCAGACTTTGGAATTGATGTGTTTGCAGCCAGGTGAGGACCCATTCGTGGAACTAGGAATAAGTATAATCATGATGCTGGTGATAACGATAAAGATAACAACTCTGAAGATGGTAAAAGCTGCTATTTATCAAGCGTGTTATAGTTGAGAAAAAGCTTTACAGTGTTCAGAGCCCCTCATCGACCCTGGGATGGGCGCCATGATGATAACCTTCATTTTACAGATGAGGAAACTGCTTCACAAAGAGGTCAAGTAAGTGGTTCAAGAGAGGGCTGCTAATAAGGCTAAAAGTGAAGAATAACTAAACCTCTACCCCAGTTCCCATTGTCAGACCTGCCATTGGCTCATTGCAGGACCTTGGGCAGGTCAACTCTCCCCTTTGGACGTTGGTTCCCCATAGGTAAAAAGAAGAGTTCGGGCTACCAGATGGCTAATGCCCCTTCCACCTGTGATAAATAATGATTTAGAGTTTCTTTCAGCTTCTGTGATGTAATTAAAGTGGGCTGTCACCAAGCTTAAATGTTTTCAGTCATCCAGATCCAGAGTAACCATTAGATGTTAGGAAGCAATCCATTATTTTAAAAAT
Source organism: Eschrichtius robustus (assembly GCF_028021215.1). Classification (NCBI taxonomy): domain Eukaryota; kingdom Metazoa; phylum Chordata; class Mammalia; order Artiodactyla; family Eschrichtiidae; genus Eschrichtius; species Eschrichtius robustus. The sequence goes on from NC_090839.1 coordinate 57,878,538, forward strand.
TTGGATCCCCTCACCATATGGCAAAGCATATGGGGCGCGGTGCTATTTTCCAGTATGGGAAGTTTTCCTTCTGAGGCAAGAAAGAAGCCCAGGACTTCCCTGGTGGCACAGTGGTTAAGAATCCGCCTGCCAATGCAGGGGACACGGGTTCGAGCCCTAGTCTGGGAAGATTCCACATGCCGCGGAGCAACTGGGCCCGTGTGCCACAACTACTGAGCCTGCGCTCTAGAGCCCGTGCTCCGCAACCAGAGAAGCCACCGCAATGAGAAGCCCGCGAACGGCAGCGAAGAGTTGCCCCTGCTCGCCACAACTAGAGAAAAAGCCTGTGCACAGCAATGAAGACCCAATGCAGCCAAACAAATACATTTATAAAAAAAAAAGAAAGAAAGAAAGAAAGAAGCCCAGATCTTTGCAAGACTTGACGAATATAATCAGATCAGGGAGAAACCAGAACCCAAGCTTAAGCTACACTTGGAATATTTCCTTTACTAATGCACATCCACATTGGTTTTGGGGTGAATTTCCAGGCTTTATTTGTGAGCTTGAAGTAAATTGTAAATTTACATCAACTGTAAATTTATGTCACCGGCTTCCAGAAACAAATCACTGACTCTTGTTCTTTCTTCAATGCACCTCTGTTGCTTTCTCACTTGTATTTCTCTGGTTTTGAGCATATGACTTTCAAAGTTGCTGGAAGTAATCACTGCATTCCTCTCACACAGAGAAATCAAAAGCAAATATAAACTGCTCTCTCAGCTTAGTTCTAAATCTAAGCAGACCCAACTGCTGTTAGATAGTGCTTTGTATGCTAAGATGCAGTATCTCTTTGAATGGAATAAACAAGGAAAACCTCCAAGTGGTTTGCTGACGCTATAGCATTACTGAGCTGGCAAAATTCATAAACTAATATTGCAAAGTAGCTCTTTGGCACATGCTATTTTCGGCAATTTGTACTCTCTGTCACTATTTCCTTTTTCATGCCATCTGTAAAGCATACTCTGGCTTTTTTCTCAACAAGAAATTTGTCTTTCTGGAAGGTTGATCAGACAAAAATAGAAAGTACTTGCTGGGTTGGTTAATGACTGTAGAGGATGTGCTACCTTAGCATCCTGGAGGGGACTGTTTTGGGGTTATACAGGACAGACATGGGAGACTGATATAAAAAGTAAGAAAAAAGACAAAAAGGAAGCTATCACATGCCAGCTAGAATATACTAAATATTTCTCATCATCATTAGAAACGATCATATTTAAATTCCCATTGCCTGATCACTTAGGATAAAGGGAAGCAGTAGCAGTGTCATTAAATAAAAATCTCTCTGGTTATTGAAGGATAAACTTAAGCCATACATGCGTGATGCCTGGATGCAAGGGCATGGATTGGGAGACCTGGGCCCATCCACTTACTAGCTCTGTAAACATGGGCAAATCAATTCCACCATCGTTTGGTCTTAGTGTCATCAAATCAGATAATCAGGAAGGCCCTTCCCAACTCTGAAATGCTTTGGTTTGTCAAAGGAACATTGATTTGTTCAGCAGCTACATATTGAGCTTCTACTATGGGCTAGGCACTGAAAAAGACAGAGAAGAGTCCCAATATCATGAAGCTGATGTTCAAGCAGAGGAGAGAGCCAATTAATGGCTCAGCCATTAGTAGCGGAACAAGATGGCTTCAGGTGGGAGTAAGTGCCATGAAAGGTCATAACTGTGTGATCTGATAGAAATCTGATAGAAATTAATTGGCATGGGAAAGGGTGGAGGTTAGTCATACATTAAGTTTGCAATACCTATCTACCAAGAGAGGTGTTTTTAACAGGGCTGGTTCTGCTTCCTAATGGGATTTTGGAATTTTGCGAGTGAGTTAGTTATTTTACAGTGTAGCCGCTCTAGACAATTGACATATTGAAATACAAATTATTTTATTATGAATTATATCTTTATTCTCTTTTATATTACATCTTGAGAATTTATTGTATCCAAAATTGTGCAGGTGTATATATTACTTATGAATTGCACTTCAGGATCATAAAATGGAAGTTAGACATTAATATTGTTTTTTAGACATTTATTTATTTATTTATTTATTTTATTTGTTTTTGGTTGCATTGGGTCTTCGTTGCTGTGCGTAGGCTCTCTCTAGTTGCGGCGAGCGGGGGCTACTCTTCGTTGCGGTGCGTGGGCTTCTCATTGTGGTAGCTTCTCTTGTTGCAGAGCACGGACTCTAGGCATGCGGGCTTCAGTAGTTGTGGCACACAGCCTCAGTAGTTGCGGCGCACGGGCTTAGTTGTTCCGTGGCATGTGGGATATTCCCGGACCAAGGCTCGAACCCACGTCTCCTGCATTGGCAGGCGGATTTAACCACTGTGCCACCAGGGAAGTCCCTAGACATTATTTTTAATAAGAGGGGGCATTGAGTTTGATAGGATTAGAAACCACTGATCTAGAACTCTCATAACCAGAACCCTGATATAGCTGGCATTGTTGTGCAGTGATCTATTTTTAGGCAAAAGTGATCAATCATTAGGAAATAAGTTCCTACAGGGAATAATGGGCGCAGATTTTTTTTATGTAGCAATTTTCAGATTTTTTAAATCAATTAATTCATTGGGTCACATCCAAACTTTATTTAGTTGTTAGCCTAAATTATACACTAAGTTAATCTTATGGAAAATAAAAAGGAGAACATTTGGAACTTGCTCTGAAAGTCAGAACATATTAATTGGAAGAGAAATAAAAATAAGTTCCAGGTAGGAACAGCCTTCTCACCAGTTCTTACATCATCTGCTTTGTGGATATGGCCTAACTGCCTGTCTAAAAATAACCTCATCTATGTTAAGGAAGAATACCCCCTGTATCTGTGGGACGACGTCTGTTCTTACTCTTACGGGGTTAGAGAACCACCATGAATAACCACTCTTTCCTGCACAGTTGGCTCACGCACGGGCCTGAATCAACTAGGGCTGATCAGAATCATTCTCCAAGAGTTTTCAAAGGGGATTGAAAAATGAATTAAGCATTTTTCCGAGAGTCGTGGTGGAGGGGGGTTCCCAAGGTTCAGGAACAATCGACAGCCATGTCTTCCTGCATAGAGAGGAAGCCTGTTTGAAGGGAAAGATTGAACGTGATAAACAGAGAGGTGCTTTCACTCTTTCATTAATTCACTCAATTGATGATACTTTTCACACTACTGTATACTAGACATTGTGGTGACCCTGGAGAAAATAATGCCTGCAGTAGGGTAAATAGTGCCTCCCTTTCCCCCTCCACCCCCTAACAAAAGATATCCACACCTGAATCCCCGGAACCTTGTGACTGTTACTGTATATGGCAAAAAAAGACTTTGCAGATGTGATTATATTAAAAGTCTTGTGATGAGGACATTATCCTGGATCACCCAAACGGACCCAATGTCATCAGAGACGTTCTTAGAAGAAAGAGACAGGAGATTCAGAGTCAGAGAGAGAGATCTGAAGATGCTGGCTTCAAAGCTGCCGGATTTGAAGATGGTGGAAGGACCACAAGCCAAGGAATGTGGGTGGCCTCTAGAAGCTGGAAAAGGCAAGGAAACGGATTCACCCTCAGGACTTTCAGAAGGAAATCAGCCCTGCCAACACCTTCATTGTAGCCCTGTGGCCACGATGGACTCATTTCAGGCTTGAGCTCCAGAATTGTAAGAATACCTCTGTATTGTTCTAAACCACTATGTTTGTCGTCGTTTGATATACTAGCAACAGGAAACTGATACAACATCCCTACCCTGGCATCTCTTATGTTCTTGTAGTGGCGACAATCTAGAAATGTGTCAATAAAAAGTAAAACAAGATAAATAGAAATCCAGAGATTGGCAAACTGAAATAAGAGATGGAGAAAGTAAAAACCCCTGGTTCCAGCTGACCCCCAGGCCCAGCTATTTCCCTGTAGCTATTCAATCATATCCCAGTACCTTCCATAAATCACCTTTTCTTCTAATGTTTGCTCCAGTTGAGTTTCTATCTCTGTCAAACAAAAGAGCCCTGCTTCATATAATCTGCACTGATGGTCCTATAGGGGCTCTGATGCTTACTGTGTCAACCTGGAAGCAGTTTCTCAAGAAAGTCTTAATGATGTTTAGCAGAACTGCATTTTCTTACAGGAAAACGTGCTGCTCCAGTGTAGAAACATTTTCAGCAACATCGAGAATTTTCTGTGAATTTCCTATTAGACAGGCAGTTCCACTAAGGAAACCTTAGCTGGGTGAGCTTCTTAATCAAAACTTTAATTTATTCATTCCTTCTGGTTCATTTTTGGTGTTCATTGAACACCTACTGCGTACCAGGTCCTGGGAAGACAACACTGAACAACTTAAAATCTCTGCCAGGACTTAATAGGAGAGATTTTATTTAAAGAAACAATTACAATACAGTGTGATAATAACACTAACCACCAATGCTTACGATCACGTTCTATATGCCAGCTGATGTTCTAAGCTATGAAAATGGCTTACGTGTTGTAATGGTCACAAATACACTATTTAGGAAGATGCACTATTATAGCTATTTTACAAATAAGGAAACTGAGGCAGATTTAGGAAACATGCCCAGATGGCAAGTGATGGTGTCAGGCTTTGCATCCAGGCTCCAGAACCTGGATGAATTCCTGCAGTCGGTTGTCTTTGGGGGAAAAGAATAGGGAACCACGGATGTGTAAGATAAGGAGCAGCTTGGGAAGCAAAATTACTGGAAAAAGAGACAAGTGGTTTGAGTTTCTCTGGATGATTAAGAATTTATCGGGTGGGACTTCCCTGGTGGTACAGTGGTTAAGAATCCACCTGCCAATGCAGGGGACACGAGTTTGAGCCCTGGTCTGGGAAGATCCCACACGCCACAGAGCAACTAAGCCTGTGCGCCACAACTACTGAGCCCACGTGCCACAACTACTGAAGCCTGTGCGTCTAGAGCCCGTGCTCCACAACAAGAGAAGCCACCTCAATGAGAAGCCCGCGCACCACAATGAAGAGCAGCCCCCACTCGTCACAACTAGAGAAAGCCCGCGTGCAGCAACGAAGACCCAACACAACCATAAATAAATAAATAAATAAAATTGATTCCTTAAAAAAAAAAAAAAGAATTAATCGGGTGGGTAGAGGCTGGAATTTTAGGCAGAGGAAAGCTACAGGGAGTGACTCATGGACTGAGCTGGATGCGATTTGACTGTTGAGCAATGGAGTTGGAGGAATAAGCAAGACCCTGGCTACAAAGAGTTTTGTATTCCAGGCTCCGGGGCACCACTTCTGCCCTTTATTCTAATGCCTCTGTCCATGGTTCTGGTAATGCGCTTCACTGTTGCTAATCACTTTCTCAACACCTTGGACCTAGAGGATATCTGACTATCCTCCCACCCACAATGGATCTCTTTGTGCATCTCTGCCTTCTCTGCTTGGCTGATTGCTCGCTGCGGAAGCACAATTCCTTTTTCTTCAAATTACAAAAACCCTACTGAGAAGAACAAGGGCAGATCCAAGATATTGAATAGTGTTGTCCTGAGTCTCGCTTGCCATCTTTCACCTTGGCTTCATTCCAATGGTTCCTTTTCAGGTTCTGATAAGGGCCATTCTCTGGGGCTCACTTGTTGCCTTCTTGCTTGGTCCATCCATTCATCCATGCATCATTCAACAAACATTTAGTGAACATATACTATGATGTGGAAGCTGGAAAATTTGAGGACACAGAGATAAATAAAATACAACCCTTGCCCTCAAAGTAGCTCATTGTTTAAAGGGAAAGAGAGAACCGGAAAGATTATTCATGAACAGCAGGATGCGAGGGGCTGCAGGATCAAGGAAGAGACTCGTTGATTTCAGCAAGGAAAAGGCACTGGGGGGTTTTGGTACCAGTTAATATGCTACCACCTCTTAGCTTCAAACCCACTTTAAAAAAAAAAAAACATTTAATCTTTTCTCCTTTAAATGTGGAGGAAATACATGAGTGTTGTAAACATTTCAGAGAACTCACAAAAGTTCAAGGCTAGAAATAAAAACCCAGAGATAATAAAAATAAAAATCTATAATGCCAGAGATAATCACTATTAACAATTGGATGTATTTTCTTCCAGTATTTATGTGTATATAATCTATATATCTGTTCTTAATCAAATTGCAAACCTACTTTTTTATACTCTGTGTTGTGCTGCTGAGGCTGGCAAATCACATTTCTGCTCTGCCAAGTGGTTCCTGCTTCGGTTCTGAAAATGGGGGGGTCCCTGGGGAGCCTGCAAATCTGGAGAAGGGAGAAGGGATTTGCACCTGCCTCTGAGGTCACCACTGGCTTCCTCTTTGCTTTCTGTTTCTATCGGCATCATCCCAGCCTGGCTCCTGCATTCTGGCTGGGTGCTCCAGGACCAGGGATTGATTCCACTTTTCAGTTCCTCCAAGACTCACAGAACCAGCCTGATTATACCCACTCAGAGACACAAGCCCTGGTTGGCCAGCCCACCCCCTACTCTGATAAGACTGACCCCCCTACTCTGAGCTCAGAGACTTCAGCCCTGGCCGAGCAATACCCTCAGACAGAGGTGTGCATCCTGGCTTGGCAGGACTCCTCCTCCGAGCCTTTAAATTTTAATAATTCCAACCTCTTCCCTTTGTTCCCTCAGCCCGAGAGGTGGTAGTTGCCTTTCACCTGCGGTATCTCAGTGTTCTTTTTGCTTGTTTAGTTCAATACCTAGTTAATAATTCTTTATGTTAAGTCTTTCCTGTTAAGATAACTAGTGTGAGATCTGTCTCCTGGCCAAACTGTACTGATACAGCTTCCAAAGGAAGTTTTGCTTACCAGAGTTCTAAAGGATACGTAGATACTCCAAACAAGGGGAAGGGCACAAACCAACAATTTTAAAGGAGAGAGAGAAGATAATATGTACAACCAGGAGGTTGTTTGAGTCCAGAAAGATTGTTTCTCAACGTGACCATATTGCCTTCTAATAGCAAGGGCTTCCCAGACTTCTTACATATGGCACATGAGAAAAATGATCTATGTACACAGTACACTGGGATAAATGGATGAAGTTGCTTTTCTCCAGAGGTGACTGGCCTGAGGGCTCTGGTATCCCTAGGTCCCATCCCTCTGCCCCAAGGGGATTACTATCCCAGCACCCTGGATGGGAAATCTTGCAATAGACAGTTTCATCTCAGAGTGGAAAACCTATCATCATAAGCAGTGTGTGTGTGTGTGTGTGTGTGTGTGTGTGTGTGTGTGTGTCTGTGTGTGTGTCCCTGCATCACTTCAAGGATAGGACAACTTTGTGGCCTTAGAAGCATAGACTGTGAATCCTGAATAAGACCTTAGGGATGATTCTATTCATGATCCCCCTTTAGCGCAAGAAGAAATGTAGGTTTGTAAAAAGAAAGTGATCTACCCAGAGTCATAAGTCACTAAGTATGTGATCCTTTGTTATGGCAACCCCAGAAAACTAATATAACTATAATTTAAGAAGCAAAACAAACAAACAAAAAGGGAAAATAACAACTGTTGCTGAGGGTGTAGAAAAATCAGAACACTTGTACACTGCTAGGGGGAATGTAGAATGATACAGCTGCCGTGGAAAACGGTTTAGCTGTTACTCAATAGGTGAAACACAGAATTACCATCTGATCCAGCAATTCTATCTCTAGGTTTATACTCAAAAGAATTGAAAATAAGTATTCAAACAAAATATGTCCATGAATGTTCATAGCTGCCTGTTCACAATCACCAAAAGGTGGAAACAGCCCAAATGCCCATCAATGATGACTGAATAATCAAAATGGGATATATACCTACAATGGGATATTATTTGGCCATAAAAATGAATAAAGTACTAATTCATGTTACAACATGGATGAACCTTGAAAATACTAAAGAAGTCAGACACAAAAGATCACATATTATATGGTCGCACTATATGAAAGATTCAAAATAGGTAAATCTGTTGAGACAGAAAGCAGATAGCTGATGCCAGGGGCTGAGGGAAAAAGGAATAGGAGAGAAACAGCCTAATGGATATGGAGTTTCCTTTTGGGGTAATAAGAATGTTTTGGATCGGGATAGAGGTGATAGTTGTACAACACAGTAAATGTACTAAAGGCAACTGGATTGTACACTAAATTGATTAATTTTACATTATATAAGTTTTACCACAATACCGAAAGGGGGAAAAAAAATAATGGCATAGGTCTGGTAAAGCACTACAGCCAAAGGGAAGCAGTATGATTAGGCTTGGTTTTAGAAAGATAACAGGAAGAGAGAATGGAGAAAGATGGGCATGATTAGAGAAGTGAGAACAAAAACGTTACTCCTATAATCTAGGTAAGAAATAGAGGTCTTAGAATAAAGCTGTGGTAGTGGCAATGAGAGAAATAAATACATTTAAAAGATACTTATAAGAGAAAATCATTAGGAGAAGGAGTAACTAAGAACTGGGGTTCAGATCAATGTGTATGAACACTTTCTCTACCACGTACCAGTTCCATAGACCTAAGTCTCCATCTCCTTATGTGAAAGACAAGTGGGATAATTGTTATGGGTATGTTTCCCTGTAGATTCCAAAGTATCCCAGAAAAGAAGTCAAGAGACTCCATAGGAGAGGTTGATGCTATGTCTTAAAGGAGAATGTTCACAAATTCAGGTTCTCAAAAATGACCCCTATCACTGGCATCACTTTTTCTGGCATCCAGCACAAAAAGCACCTCCAGAAATGTTTGCAGTGAGTCAGACTTTCAGCATTTCATGCTTGAAGGTGCCAAGCTGTGTACTGTTTGTCCACTAGAGGGTAAATAAGTCTGCAACTGATTCAGAGTCCATAGGAAAGATGGAAATTAGCAGGGATGACCCGAAGCAGTTAACTGCATTCAGAGAAGGAACAATGTAAAGTTCCATGCAGTTGTTTGGGGATTCAAGCCACTCACCCCAAAACACTGTCAAGTCCACTAGCAGTGAAGGTGGTAAAACATTGCTTCTTGTCTTTATACTACCTCACCAAATTTTGTTGTCTGTTTGCACTTTATTGAAGAGGTGAAAGGTTGGGACTTCAGTCGGGGATGGACTGAATTTGTAGAGTCCGTGGCATAGGTGGAAATGTCCAGCTAAAAATTGAGTATTGGGCTTCCCTGGTGGTGCAGTGGTTGAGAGTCTGCCTGCCAATGCAGGGGACACGGGTTCGAGCCCTGGTCTGGGAAGATCCCACATGCCGCGGAGCAACTGGGCCCGTGAGCCACAATTACTGAGCCTGCGCGTCTGGAGCCTGTGCTCCGCAACAAGAGAGGCCGCGATAGTGAGAGGCCCGCGCACCGCGATGAAGAGTGGCCCCCACTTGCCGCAACTAGAGAAAGCCCTCGCACCGAAACGAAGACCCGACACAGCCATAAATAAATAAATTAATAATTGGAAAAAAAAATTGAGTATTGTCAGCGAGGGGAAATTTCCCCCTCTACCTTTCTTGAGTGCTTGAGGCTGGACTACAATAAAATTGACACAAGACAGATTAACAGGAGAAAAACAAACAAATTTTAATATGTGTGCACGGAGGTCTCATAGAAATGGGATGGAAGAAGTGAATTCAAGTACATGAGAGTTTATGAGAAAACCCAGGACAGAACCTACAACAACATGAAAGATGCAGGTAGAGGGGAATCAGTGTCGGCAATCAGAAGGGAGTTGGGAAGTCCAGCTGGATGATTAAAGAGTAACCAAGGGAACATGGCACCATGGAAACCAGGAGAGAAGAAGTCAAAAAAGCATGACTGCACAGCCTAGCATGTCTGCATCCCCCATATCTCATGCCTTGCATCCCGTACATTATTCATGAAAGTGGTGGAAACAAGTCAAAGAAATAAGAGGAAGAAATAGAATCAGAATTGCATGGAAAGTGTGCTACTGTGGGAAGCAGGATGTGAAGCTAATCTAGAGGGAAACAATTCCCTAACTGGTCCCTCCAGTTGAACCAGTAACCGCATTCCTTGCAGCTCTTCAGTAGCTGAACCAAGTGCAAACTCTGCGTCCTCATAAAGAGGCATTTGCTTTGTTAAAGGGAAGAACAGACAGTGAAAGAAAAGAAAGGAAAACATCCTCTTCATCTCACCACATGCAGCCCTTTGCTTCTGGTCCTGTTTTTTTTTTTTTTTTTTTTTTCAGGGAGGAAGGCTGGGAAATTGGATTTTGAGTGTTGAGGACACAGTTCAAAAATTTCCCAACCCGGCATGCCCACTTTGCTGGGGAAGAATAATGGGGTCGGATGGCCCAGGCTGCTGGACAAGTCTCAGTCTGTTGAATTGCATCAACTTGAGACAACGAGATTTGAACTGTGACCTGAGAATAGAATGCTTCGAATCGTGTGGCTGTGTGAACTTTTCAGCCTCTCTTTTCCTGACACATTTCCATAGAACCCCCTTCAAGCTGAAGGGTTCAGACCTCAGCTGCCTTCTTCCCAAGGAGAAAGCATTTTAATCATGGTGCAGGTCCCGGGTTTGCGTCTCCAATGGCAGCACTGAGTCGGCTTTGAGGCCACCCTCGCTGACATTCTTCTTTTTTAAATTATAGTTGATTTACAAAGTTGTGTTCATTTCAGGTGTACAGCAAAGTGATTCATTTATATATATACATACATACATATATATATTCTTTTTCAGATTCTTTTCTATTGTAGGTTATTATAAGATGTTGAATATGGTTCCCTGTGCTATACAGTAGGTCCTTGTTGTTCATCTATTGTATATATAGTAGTGTACATCTGTTAATTCCAAACTACTAATTTATCCCTCCCCCCCTTCCCCTTTGGTAACCATAAGTTTGTTTTCTATGTCTGTGGTTCTGTTTCTGTTGTATAAGTAAGTACATTTAAATCATTTTTTTTTGGATTCCACATATAAGTGATATTGAAACCATGCACCTCAGATTGGGACTCTAAACCACGTGGCTGGGACTGAAACCTGGCCAAAACCCATGGTCTTCCAACTGAGATCACATACCTGGTTGCAGGACATAATAAAGCTCAGGTTCTTGATGTCTCACTGCAGAAAGAATTCAGTGAGAGACAAAGTGATAGGTAAGAAGTGGATTTATTACCCTGATACCAAAACCAGACAAAGATACTACAAAAAAAGAAAATTACAGACCAATATCACTGATGAATATAGATGCAAAAATCCTCAACAAAATACTAGCAAACAGAATCCAACAACACATTAAAAGGATCATACATCATGATCAAGTGGGATTTATCCCAGGGATGCAAGGATTCTTCAATACACGCAAATCAATCAATGTGATACACCATATTAACAAATGAAGAATAAACACCATATCACCATCTCAATAGATGCAGAAAAAGCTTTTGACAAAATTCAATACCCATTGATGATAAAAACTCTCCAGAAAGTGGGCATAGAGGGAACCTACCTCAACATAATAAAGGCCACATACGACAAACCCACAGCAAACATCATTCTCAATGGTGAAAAACTGAAAGCATTTCCTCTAAGATCAGGAACAAGACAAGGATGTCCACTCTCACCACTCTTATTCAACATAGTTTTGGAAGTCCTAGCCACAGCAATCAGAGAAGAAAAAGAAATAAAAGGAATACAAATTGGAAAAGAAGTAAAACTGCACTGTTTGCAGATGACATGATACTATACATAGAGAATCCTAAAGATGCCACCAGAAAACTACTAGAGCTAATTAATGAATTTGGTAAAGTTTCAGGATACAAAATTAATGCACAGAAATCTCTTGCATTCCTATACACTAACGATGAAAAATATGAAAGAGAAATTAAGGAAACACTCCCATTCACCATTGCAACAAAAAGAATAAAATACCTAGGAATAAACCTATCTAAGGAGACAAAAGACCTGTATGCAGACAACTATAAGACTATAACTATAAACTCAAAATGGATTAGAGACCTAAGTGTAAGACTGGACACTATAAAACTCTTAGAGGAAAACATAGGAAAAACACTCTTTGACATAAATCACAGCAAGATCTCTTTGATCCACCTACTAGAGAAATGGAAATAAAAACAAAAATAAACAAATGGGACCTAATGAAACTTAAAAACTTTTGCATAGCAAAGGAAACTACAAACAACATGAAAAGATAACCCTCAGAATGGGAGAAAATATTTGCAAACAAATCAACGGACAAAGGATTAATCTCCAAAATATATAAACAGCTCATGAAGCTCAATATTAAAAAAACAAACAATCCAATCAAAAAATGGGCAGAAGACCTAAATAGACATTTCTCCAAAGAAGACATACAGATGGCCAAGAAGCACATGAAAAGCTGCTCAACATCACTAATTATTAGAGAAATGCAAATCAAAACTACAGTGAGGTATCACCTCACACCAGTTAGAATGGGCATCATCAGAAAATCTACAAACAACAAGTGCTGCAGAGGGTGTGGAGAAAAGGGAATCCTCTTACACTGTTGGTAGGAATGTAAATTGATACAGTCACTATGGAGAACAGTATGGAGGTTCCTTAAAAAACTAAAAATAGAATTACCATATCACCCAACAATCCCACTACTGGGCATATATCCAGAGAAAACCATAATTCAAAAAGACACATTCACCCCAATGTTCATTGCAGCACTATTTACAGTAGGCAGGTCATGGAAGCAACCTAAATGCCCATCGACAGATGAATGGATAAATAAGTTGTGGTACATATATACAATGGAATATTACTCAGCCATAAAAAGGAATGATATTGGGTCATTTGTAGAGACATGGATGGATCTAGGGACTGCCATACAGAGTGAAGTAAGTCAGAAAGAGAAAAACAAATATCATATATTAACGCATATATGTGGAACCTAGCAAAATGGTACAGATGAACCAGTTTGCAGGGCAGAAATAGAGACACAGATGTAGAAAACAAACGTATGGACACCAAGGGGGGAAAGTGGCGGTGGGGGGTGGTGGGATGAATTGGGCGATTGGGATTGACATATATACACTAATATGTATAAAATAGATAACTAATAAGAACCTGCTGTATAAAAAATAAATAAAATTAAAAAATTTTTTAAAAGTTACCTAAAAAATAAATAAATAAATAATAAATAAAGAACAAAATTATAAAATAAATGGTAAGACATTTGGGAAAATAAATTTGCAACAGTATGACACCTTAAAAAGAAGAAAGAAGTGGATTTATTTAGAGAGAAACACACTCTAGAGACAGAGTGTGGGCCATCTCAGAAGGCGAGAGTGGCCCCAGGGTATGGGGTTGTCAGTTTTTATAGGGGTGGGTAATTTCATAGGCTAATGAGTGGGAGGAGTATTCTAGTTATTTCGGGAAGGGGCAGGGAATTCCAGGAATTGGGCCACCGCCCACTTTTTGATCCTTATGGTTGGTCTTGGAACTGTCATGGTGCCTGTGGGTGTGTCATTTCGCTTGCTGATGTGTTACCGTGAGCTGAGGCTCCAGGTCTAGTGGAAGTCGACTTGTCCACCATCTTGGACCCATTTGGTTTTAATCAGTTTATGTCATGTCCTTGGGCTGTGTCATTCTTTCAAAGATTGTGCCCTGCCCCCTTCCCTCCTGTTTCAATACCATATGATATTTCTCATTCTCTGTCTGACTTACTTCACTTAGTATGATCATCTCTAGGTCCATCCATGTTGCTGCAAATGGCATTATTTTATTCTTTATTTTCTTTTTGGCTGAGGACATTCATTTTTAAAAATAAAAAACAGAGATAAAAAATGTTTAAAAAGAAGTCAATAACCAGCATGTGAGTGTGTTCTACTGGGATTGGGTGTAAGCAATTCTATGAATTCGGGAGTGGGAAGAGCTTCAGGCCATCTGCTTGGGGCGTCTGAAGGCTGATAGAAATGGGGAGATTGGTTCTGAGAAAATGAAACGAGAGAGCCCTTGAAGCATATCCGAGCATATTGGGGTTTTGTTGTTGTTACCGTTCATTTGTTTTGTTTTTTTTAATAATAAAGTGAAAAGAGTTTATTTGGATTTTCCCCACTCATCTATTTCCAGGAACCACCTGCAGGAAATTGATTTACAGGCTCTTTAGGGTGGAAAACAAAACAAACCCCAAATCGTAGAGATCACATTGGCTCAGGCCCCTTTGGAGGTTATTTACTGAGGAATTAGAACCAGGAGTGGGGAGAAGGGGCAGCTGACTACAGTGGAACAAACACAACTGAACTTGCCGTTAGCAAAAGATCCTTCTCATGACCTCACCAGTGAACTCGTTCCCTCTCTACTTCTCTCTCTTATTCATTCTTAGTCATACAGGATGAGTCCAAGGCTAAACATCACTTTTTCACAAAGTTTTCTTAGACCCTCCAATCTCGTTTCCTGGCATTTTCCCCTTATGGCACTTACTGCTGTCTACAAACACATATTTGTGATACTTTGTTCACATCTGTCTTAAAAGCATCTGGAAGCCAGTGACTACACTTGTTTTGACCATCCTATGCCCCACACCTAGTGTAGGTCTGAGGTATACTAGGTGCCTGCTATGTATACATTCATTATCTGTGGCTTTGGGCAAGTCAGGTGTCTGGGAGGAGCACATTTTCCTCTACCCTTCTAGGTTCTCCTGGCTGGTCTAAGAATTAAATTGACATGAGACAGATTAACAGGAGAAAACCAAACAAAGGTTTAATAACATGTGTACATGGGAGAGACCCAGGAAAATGGAGTAATTGACCAAAATGGTGGAATCTCTCACCTTAAATACCATCTTCAGCTAAAAACAAAAGAGGATATGGTGGGGGGCAGTGATTTGGGACTTCAGAGGGGAGGAAGGCAATTGACATGAAGATGGAAAAGCAAACGTTTGGCAAACAAACGTTTGCTGGGCCAGCAGAGACAGTGGGACACAGACAGGAATTTTAACAAAGAGACTTTGCCAAGCTCCCCTCTGTCCACACACTTACTTCCTACAACAGTGGTCTCTGGTGATGTTCCCTTCCTGCAACAGGTCCTCTGTCTACATTCTTTCAGGCAGTTAGGGGAAGGTTGAAGGTTCTTCCTGAGTCTTTTGGGTTTTTTTTTTTTTTTTTTTTAGAGTCTTTTGGGTTTTAAAAATAATCAGCCAGGGTGGGGGGAGATAAATTAGGAATTTGGGATTAACATATACACACTACTATATATAAAATAGATAAACAACAAGGGCCTACTGCATAGCACAGGGAACTATAGTCAATATCTTGTAATAACCTATAATGGAAAAGAATCTGAAAAAGAGTATCTATCTATCTATCTATCTATCATCTATCTATCTATCTATATCTATATATATCTGAATCACTTTGCTATACACCTGAAGCTAACACAATATTGTAAATTAACTATACTTCAATTTAAAAAACGGTTTAGAAAAAGACAAAAAATATCAGCCTAAATTAATCCTTCTGCCAAAGAGACACATTTTGTGGTGGCAAATTTTGCTCCCCTATACAAGCTACCTCTCAGATCTGTAATGTGGGTGTAATGCTCTCCAACCTGCAGGTGGATCTCTTGTGGATGGCATTTGAAAGACTCACACACATGTATGTTGCTTTTATTGAAACAGATTTTACCATGTCCCTTTACATTATTTATTTTATTTCTTTTCTTTCCTTTTTTATTTTTTGGACTGACTAAAGGAATACCTGCGTATTATGTGGAAAACATAGAAAACAGCAAAGAGGAAAATGAAACTCAGGATAACTTTTCCCGATTCAATCCTTGATTTTTCTTAAGCCACTAAGTTTGTGAGAGTTTGTTACAGCAACAATGAAAAACTAATACAGGCCTCTTCAACTGATCACCGTTTTCTCTTTTTAGTAATAAAAATTATGGAAAAGATGGTATTGGGGTTCAGGGCAGGCCACCCCCAAATATGCCCCAATGGCATATTGATGATTTTGAATTGAAGTCACTTGAAAAGCAGCCAATCTAAGAAGGAAACTCTGATCCTCCTCTGTCCCCCTGAAGGGAGGAAATAAATCTCCCATGTGAAAGATGCCCTCTCTCTATCTGGAGCTAGAAGGACATCCTTATCATGAAACATGGGGAGCTTAGGGCTGAGAAGTGTGTATAGACAAACCTTTTTACCTCTTTACTAATTAAGTACCGAAGCCAAAGTTTCTTTGTCCTGTCAATGACTCACAAACTTATTATTTCTTAGTCTAAAAAGTACAAAAGCTGCCTACTTTGACCACTTCTTTTGGGTCCCATTTTATGAGACCTCCATGGTCATGAATTAATTTTTTTTCTCCTATTAATCTGTTTTGTATCAATTATTAGACCAGCCAAAAGAACTCAAGCAGGGGAAGGGGGAAAATTGCCCCCTCCCCTGCCATGGCTAATAAATGAAGAACACGTCTTTACATAATTTCTTAGAGGATTAGTGAAATGATTCAAGTTCAAATTTGACAAACCTCCTTCCCTAGTTATTGCATTGGTGTAAATGGGAAAGGTGAAGTTGTTATTTCTTCACATCAAAGTATTCCATTTCATATTACTCAGCCATAAAAAGGAACGAAATTGGGTCATTTGTAGTGGATGGATCTAGAGACTGTCATACAGAGTGAAGTAAGTCAGAAAGAGAAAAACAAATATTGTATATTAACGCATAGATGTGGAACCTAGAAAAAATGGTACAGACAAACCGGTTTGCAGGGCAGAAATAGAGACACAGATGTAGAGAACAAGCTTATGGACACCAAGGGGGGAAAGTGGTGGGGGGGTGGAGGTGTGATGAATTGGGAGACTGGGACTGACATATACACACTAATATGTATAAAATGGATGACTAATAAGAACCTGCTGTATAAAAAATAAAATAAAATAAAATTCAAAAACAAAAAGTATTCCATTTCTGGGGTAACATTCAGCAAGAGTCATGGAATGTAATTAGAGGTGACAGGTATTTGTGTTCTTTTTTTCCCCTCCTAAAAGAACTACTATCTTATCTGATGTCAGCTGCTCCCAGGCACTGTTTCCTAGTCCAGCCTTCCCTGCCCCACCCTCACCTTACCGTTATCAGAGTTCCAGGCTCCACAGACATATAAAAAAGTTAACAACCCTTTTGCTCTTTCCCTCTCTCTTTTAAAAGTTTTCTTTGTTCCTAGAACAGAAAGAGACTGAGATGGTGAGAGAGAGAGAAAGAGACAGGCAATAGACTTTTCAGCAATATTTTGCAGTTCATGGTGTCAGGGACCATTACTGGGAAATGCAAAGATTCTGTCCTTCCTAAGATGTGTCACCGCTTTTTGAAAGACTATGTTCTGAGATAAGTGGCCTCTTGCCTCTTATTTCCTTCATAGCTGGAGCCTCTCACATAGCCTAAGCAAGTGAAACTGAAGAGGACCCTGCAGGGAACTGCCAGGTACCAGGGCCTTTCTGTGCCCCCTGTTTCTTGTTTGTAGGAAAAAAGTTTCCCTGAGTTCCAAAGGGCAGATACAAATAGTTACTGATTAGGGAGGTGAGGGAATGCAGAAACAAAGGAAAAGCAGTCAATAAACAATAGTGCAGCAATAAAGCAGAGCCTTAGTTCCTCCTCAAAGGATGTATATAACAATATATCTTTGAGTTCTTCTGCAGGAACTCAGGCTCCCACCCAGGTAGAGGAGGGTTAACTTCAGGCTGAGTACAAGATTCCTGGAGCACCGGCCTGTAACCTCACCACCAACCAGTCAGAAGAAAGTCACACATCCTGCAGCCCTCACCCAATATTTTGCCTTTAAAAACTCTTCCCTGAAAACCATCAAGGAGTTGTTTGAGCACAAGCCACACATTCTCCTTGCTTGGCCCTGCAATAAACCTTCCTCTGCTCCAAACTCTGACCTGACTGTGTCAGGTTTGTTTGACCTGACTGTGTCAGGCACATGAACTTGGGTTCAACAACACAAGGAACATGGGCTGCAAGCTCTTTGCAGGAAGAGGCAGACATGGCTCAAGTCTGGCAAAGTAAAGGGGAGTAAGAGGAGCCTTGGGAAGAAGAGATGGAAAGAAACTTTGGTGAGCATCTTGTCCAACTTCAGAGACAAGACGCAAGCAGGCTGAATGTCATAAAGATAAAGGGAAAAACTCAGTTTGCTTCTGATTTTTCTTTTTCCTTATTGTTTTCATCCTTGTTTTTTGTCTTATAGTGGAGCATTGGGAAAGAGCAGGAATGACATCCCTGTCTTGGAGAAAGGAGCAGAGTTTAGGGTAAGGATGCAGCCAGGGTCAATGTTTACCTGGGCTTTCATGAGTTTGGAACTCTGGCATGATATTGAACATGAGCAAAGTTAAAGAAGTATAACCCTGTGTGCTGAAGAAATAACTAAACTTCTTGCACAGGAAGAATACCCTTGTTCTATAAAAAGGCAAATAAATTTTAAAGTGCCCAAATACTCTCCAAGCATCCTTTGATTGGTCCAGAAGGCAAGAGTCACAACTGGAGGGGGATTTTGATCATTGTACCCACTGCATTGTCAATGTTCACCATTTCTTCCTTGCTTTCAGGTAAAACAAAAGCTCTCAAACCTCAATGTGTTTCCAAACTATGCTGCTGGGATCCGGGGGGCAACACAATTAAGAAGGAATCAATCTGCTGGCAGAAAACCCCACTGCATGTCCTCTCAGTGAGAAGTCTTTGTAAAGATCGTAGAATATTCAAGTTTGCAAAACTTTCTGAGTCTCCTCCACCCATTCTAGACCCCGACTAACAGGACCCTAAGCCCATAGAGTTAAGAGAGATGGATAGAGCCTCTCCAGGAAAAGCAGGTTTAAGCTGAATTTTGACTCCATTCTCTGAAAAGACTCACCTACTGACATTCTATCACTGAGTCACTTAATGTCCATAGACTAAATATAAGAAG
Source organism: Eschrichtius robustus (assembly GCF_028021215.1). Classification (NCBI taxonomy): domain Eukaryota; kingdom Metazoa; phylum Chordata; class Mammalia; order Artiodactyla; family Eschrichtiidae; genus Eschrichtius; species Eschrichtius robustus. The sequence goes on from NC_090839.1 coordinate 57,897,374, forward strand.
CAAAATCAAACACAAAACAAAAACAAAACACACTTCCCTTGGGTTCACCTATACCCTTATTTACAGGCTTCTGAAACTGGGTTGGAGCCTGAAGGTTTCGTTTTGTTTTTTTCCCTGCCATCCTAATTCAATTAGTTGGCAAGAAAAAGAACAAAAGAAAAGCATTATGCAAATACATGCCATCCGAAGTCAGAAATGGAGGTCAGGAGGTGAAGGGTGGGGAAGAATAAAGGTTTGGAGAATTTTTTTCTTGTCAGAGTTCACTTCCTGTTTTCCTGTAATATTCATTTTCTGAATCATTATTGATATTCAAACTCAACATCCTGGACTGCCCGGCTTATCACCCATATCCCAGCAGTACTGAGGAATAAATTTCCTTAAAGGACATCTCTGCTTTTTTGCTTCCAGATCTAGACCAGGGACTGGCAAACATTTTCTGTAAAGGGCCAGATAGTAAATATTTTAGGCTTTTGGAGCCATATGATCTCCATCACAGCTACTCAACTCTGCCGCCACAGTCAATCTGTAAGAATGCGTGTGGCTGGGTCCCCAGGGAAAGAGAACCAGGAATGGCTTTTTCCACACAGGATAACCCATTTTGGCCGAAGCCATTTTGTAATCTGAGCCTGGCTGCAATGCTTGCCCTTGAACAGGTCTCAGTAATTAATGATCTTAAGGGAGGGAATGCAGAAACGAGGGTCAGTCAAGAAACAATAGTGCAGCCTTGGGGCAGGGTCCTGCTTCCTCAAGGGACATATATATATAACAATATATCTTTGAGCTCTGCAGGTACTAAGGCCCCCACCCAGGTGGGGATGGAATGATGATGTTGACCCTCCTTGACTTCAATCAACTAAACTCCTCTGCTGAAGCCCCTTCATGAATATGCATGTACCCTTAGCTTAAAACTTCCCCAATTTTGCTGTTCAAAGAGACACTGCTTTGGGAAAGATTCCCAGTACTCTTCTTACTTGCTGCCAGTAATAATAAATCCTTCCTTCTCCAGATCTTTGGCTTGGTTTTGTCTATTGGCTCGATACCCACCAAGAGGCAAACCCAGTTTTCAGGTAACAGCTGTGTTCCAATAAAAATTCGTTTATGAACATTGACACTTAAATTTCATAAAATGTTCACGTATAATGAAATAATATTCTTTTTATTTTCTTAATAGTTGTTAGGTCATGGGCAGTACAAAAACTGGCAGCGGGTGCTAGCTAACCCCTCTTATGTATCCTGTGGTCCACGGATCAGTGGTACCAGTACCTGAAAAAAACAGTCTCAGCCCCCTCCCCTTCTGCCACCTCGATTCACAGGATCAGAATCTGCATTTAATCAAGGCCCCTCAGGTGATCAAGATTGAGCTGTAATCACCCCCTATCAACTTTTCCCGATTTGACCTTACCGGGATCATCAGGAGCCTTGTGAAAAATGCAGATGTCCAGGGCTTCCCTGGGGGCGCAGTGGTTGAGAATCTGCCTGCCATTGCAGGGGACACGGGTTCGAGCCCTGGTCCGGGAAGATCCCACATGCCGCGGAGCAACTGGGCCCGTGAGCCACAACTGCTGAGCCTGCGCGTCTGGAGCCTGTGCCCCGCAACGGGAGGGCCCGCGAGAGTGAGAGGCCCGCGCACCGCGATCAAGAGTGGCCCCCGCTCGCCGCAACTAGAGAAAGCCCTCGCACAGAAACGAAGACCCAACACAGCTAAAAATAAATAAATAAATAAATAAATAAAGTAGCTATTAATTAAAAAAAAAATGCAGATGTCCAGTATAAATAAATAAATAAATATAAATAAATAAATAAAGTAGCTATTAATTAAAAAAAAAAAAAATGCAGATGTCCAGCCCCTTCCCCTGAAAATTCTGCTTCGGCGTATTTGGAGCTGGGAACAGGACTGTGTCTTTACAAGCTCCTCAGGTGGTTCCTATAAATATCTAAAATGCCAGATTGCATTTTGACCCAGCGCCCTGAAGAAGCCGGCCCAGGCAGTCCTTTCCCGCCTTTCGTAACCTGCAGAGACCCAAGAAAGCAAAGGTTTTAAACATACATGTCATTCTGTAAAACAACAAAAGCAGAAGCAGTTTCCTGGATTTGATCTTTCTGACCACACAACGGCTTAGCACCTGCTCTCGCCACACGCGAAAGAGGTGCCTGAACCCCTGTGGGTGCCAGAGCCAATGTGTCATCCTTCCGGATTCTTCTGGACTCCCGTGCCCCCTCCCCAACACACCCCCTTCCCATCACTACCTGCAGGGGATTCAGAATAGACCATTCAGAGACTTGGTAAAAATGGGCCAGCATCCCTGGACCCCAAATAAGTGTAACTAGAACCCCAGAGAGGACAAAAAATTGTAGGGAAAACGGAGAGAGAATGAGAAAGGGCAGGAGGGTGGTTACAAGGAGCTGGCTCACCCTCGCTTTCAAATAGCATCTAACAACGCACCACACCTTGTTTCTAGAAGCACTGATTCCAGGTGTGAGGCATGCTGTGAACAATCACCTCCGGCTGATGGAGTGCAATATGGCACATTATCAAGAATAAATGAGACAAAATATTCCAATTACAGCCTCATCCTACTTCTCTCCGTCTCACGCCAAGTGTTTGTCTCAATCGTTCAAGCTACAAATTACCCCCATGCTCCAGAAAGACTGCCGAGTGAGCGAACACCGTGGCTTACTGCTTAGGAAAAAAATGGCTAATTTTATTTTCGTTGGAGGGTTTGTGTCTAGGGCGGAAGCAGCGTGTCTTTCCCCACCAGGATGGACCACGTTGAGTGGCGATATCCCAGATGTGGCCAATGATGGGAGTCAGAAAGCTGTCTTAAGAGTGAGATGGAAAGACTATAAAAAAGAATATACATATATATATATATATATATATATATATAAAACCGAATCACTTTGCTGTATGGCAGAAATTAACACAACATTGTAAATCAACTATACTTCAATTAAAAAAGGAATAAGATGGAATTGCAGCATTATTTAATTCACTGGAGATCAAAAGTACCCTTGACCTAATTAGGAAACTGGCTAAATAAATCATGGTATATCAATAACAGAGACAAAGCAACCAAAATAAAGTCATTTTTAAAAAAACTATTGAATTATCTGGGGGAGAGGGTCACAGTAAAATAAAAATAAGAGCACTGTCATTAAACATAATTGCTACCAGTGACCAAGTCCTTGCCACATGCTAGACACTCTGTTAAATGCTGTCTGTGTGTCATGGCATTTAATTCACAAACAGGTAAGTAGGTGTGATTTCCCTGAATTTTCAGAGGGTTAAGTAACCGGCCCAAGGTCAAACAGCCAGCAGGTGGTGGTGCTGAGAATCAAGTTCAGGCCTGTCTGATTCGAGAATTGGGAACTTTAATCCTTATCCTAGAGTCCCAATTTCACTTTCAATGTATTTAAAACAAATAGGAAGAGATGGGAACAGTGGTTGTTTCTGTATGGTAAGGTTAAGGGTGATTTTTTGGTTTTATTTCCATGTTTTTTCCAAATTCCCTACATTCTTCTCGACATCCTTATTCTACAGTGAACACATACATTTTTCATAATCTGAAGGCTGTTACAGAGAATCACAAGAAATAAGCTTGGTTTAAAATGTTGTTTAGTTTCTGTTATTTTATGTTTCCAATTTTCGATTGCAAAGTGATGATTTGTGATTTCGGTCACATCCTTTTGATAAATTCAGCAATAATTGATGTACTTTAACATATGTAGAAACAATTCTCTTAGCTGTAACTTTTGTCACCTTCATAGACTTAACAAATGAGCCATATTTAGGGTGATGCTTCAGTAGCAGGGACAGATGTGGGGGCCCACCTAACTCTGGGATGTACATGGAACACTGATTCTGTTCACAGTTGTATTTGGAGTTTCCACCTGCCTATTTTAGGAGCACACGGCAAGGTGTAACCTTACCCTAAAACCAGGCGACTTCTGTACACACGCCAGTTGGGTGACTCTGACCACGTTCTCTTAAATTGCTGAGCTTCCTCATATGTAAAAAGGAAAATTAATATTCATCTAATAAGATCATTTGGGAGGTTGAATGGGTTAATACTGTACAGGCTAGTTACACAGAAGATGTTTATATAAGTGATGCTGATGAAGCCAATTGTCTTCACGATCATCCTTATCATTACCATTCTGCTGCAGAGTGAAGGGGCTTGTTCCATGTGGACCCTGAATGTGAATATAGACCTCACAAGCGGCAGACACTCACCCCTCCTCTACCAAGGATGGGTGCCCACTTGCTCCGCGAAGGCCCTGTGAAGGCACACGGGGCATCAGAAGAAGACGGCAAGAGACCACGCCTCCGTGGATTTGCCATTTCTATCCTGGAATTCCTGAGTGCCCTCGGGCTGCTGGGATAAAAGTATCTTCTCTCTAAACTGCCATCAACAAGCACAGTATTTATGCCCACTGCACCAGCGACCCTTCCCATTCCTTCCCACATGTGTCATAGGAAGTGAGAATAAATTGTGCTTTAATTTAACAACAATAACAACCAAAAAAAATCAATACCAACAGAGTCCCCTACACCCCAGCAATTCCATGCCTAGGTATATGCCCAAGAGAAATGAAAGTGTACATCTATGAAAAAACATATACACAAATGTACACATCAGCGTTATTCAAAATAGTAAAAAAAAAAAAAAAAAAGGAAACAAACCCATATGCCCATCAACTGATGAATGGATAAATAAAATGTAATGTATTTATGCAATGGAATATTATTTGGCCTTAAACAAGAAATAATTACTGATACATGTTACAATACAGACAATCCTTAGAAACATTAGGCTAAATGATATAAACCATTCACAAAAAAACACATATTGTAACTCCATTTATATGAAATGTCCAGAATAGGCAAATTTATAGAGAAAGAAAGTAGATTAGTGGTTTCTAGGGGCTGGGGGTGGAGGAAAAAATGGAGTGACTACTAATAGGTATGGATATTTTTAGGAAAGGGGGAGGTGAGGAAAATGTTCTAAAATTGATTGTGCTATTGATATTTGCACAATTCTGTACCTATATTAAAACATTTAAATTTATAATTTAAATAGATCAATTGTTTAGCATGTCAATTCTATCTCAGTACAGCTGCTATTAAAAAAAAAAAGGCAAAGACAAAGTCTGTGGAATCTTTGGTACTATTTAAGAAAAAACCAGTTAAGTCTTGGTTTCAACACTTGGGTTCCTTCCTTCAAGGAAAAGAGACACAAAGTAAGTATTTGTTTAAATTTTTTTTTGTGATATTTTTAAAAGTTAGAAGCAAAGATGTTGACACTCAGAGTAACTGAATCCTACAGAGATGGGAAAGTAACGTCGATAGCGGCCTGATTGTAGCAGAGGGTTTAGAAAGGGATGAGAATGAAGCAGCCAGGTCTCAGAGAGCCTTGATTGTCAGGTGAAAAGATTGTATTTTATCTTCATAGAAATGGGAACAATGGGAGTTTGGGGGGCAGGATGGTGTTTTAGAAATACAAAAACAGCAGTCAGAAGAATGTATTGGGAGGAAACATATACATTCCTTCCTAATTTCAGAAATTGTTTAAGGTTGCTCACAAGGATTGGTAAAACCCATAAACCAGCAAGAATTAAGAGTTGGGTAGGGCTTCCTGGTGGCGCAGTGGTTAAGAATCCGCCTGCCAATGCAGGGGACACGGGTTCAAGCCCTGGTCTGGGAAGATCCCACATGCCACGGAGCAACTAAGCCCATATACCACAACTACTGAGCCTGTGCACTAGAGCCCACGAGCCACAGCTACTGAGCCCGTGCGTCTAGAGCCCGTGCTCCGCAACAAGAGAAGGCACTGTAATAAGAAACCTGCTCGCCGCAACTAGAGAAAGACTGCTCATAGCAACAAAGACCCAACACTGCTAAAAATGAAATAAATAAATTTATTAAAAAAAAAAAGAGTTGGGTAAAAGTATAGATAATATCTATAGAATATATAGATATTATGTAGATATATAGAATATATATGGAAGATATATACATACACACACATATATATATGACAGAAGATATCAGTTGATAAAAATGTGTCTCTATGAAAACTGGCGTCAGAATGCCTTCCCCCTCCAACCCCCCGAGGGTTTCTGGTCCCCTTGAATCTGCTTTGATCAAGAAATAATAAGAAAAATAATAATAAATCATATTAAGCACCAGGCTAACTGCTGCAGTGACAAACTAATCCAGAATCCCAGTAGCCTAACAGCAAAGACTTATTTCCTACTCATGCTCTGTGTCCCACATGGTCAGTGGGGGGACACCTCTCTAGAGAATCCCTCAGAAACCAGACTCGTGGAGACTCTACTATCTTGTGATGCCACCACAGCAACATGGCTCTCACACCAGGAGAGGAGAGGGCTTTAGAAACCCACAGCCACTCCTACCTGACTCTGCCTGTACTCACATCACTTCTGCTGGCAGCCCATTGTCCAGAATGGGTCACATGGCCCAGACCTACCTGCAAGGACACTGGGAAACACAGAGGAGTACCTGGGAAGTTCGATGATCATTGCTGTCTCTGCCAACATTACACGGCTGCTACGACTACTACTAATGGAATAGTTCATCTGTATGGAGTGGATACTATGCCCAAGGCACTGTGCTTTACACATGCTATTTAATTTAATCTTCCCCAAAGACTCTGAGAGCTAAGCAACTATTCCTACTGAGCTGGCAACTAGAGTTAAAGAATGTGCCTGCAAGGAAATGAGTGAGCAGGGAGTGGGTCCCAGTGTCTGGCTCCCAAGCCAACATTCTCCCTGTTCTCCAACCCTATCCCTACCTCCCTGCAGCCCAATTTCCTGATAAGACAAAAAATAGCTACAGATCTTGTGCAAGACCCCAAGGCCCCTGCTCTGCCCCTCACCACCCTCTCTTGGGAAGGAAGGGATCAGACCGCTCCAGTGGGTCCAGTCTTCTCTTTCCCCTGGACATCTAAACGTCCTTCAAAAAGAAAGTACTTAGCTGCTTCATTTTTTCACTTGAAAAACATGCATTATTTAATAGCAGAGTTTCAGAAACATGGAAATGACCCTTGTAAACATGGTTAAAACGTTTTCCTTTCAAAAGGCCCTGCTTCTTTTTGTAGCGGTGGGATTTCAGCCTGTAGAAGTAGCTTTCTCTTTTTTTTCCTTTGGTGCCAGATAAATCTTAATTTTGTTTGGCATGTAGTAAATATTTAGTTTTACTCTCCCAGTGCTGAAAGACATTTATACAATCTTTGGGGTTATTTGGAAATTGTCTTGATAATTGGCTATGTTTTCATAGAGATCAAGAGGGCTTTACATTTCTTTTTCAATTAAGTTTTTTTCTTTTTAGTGAGTATTTAAAAATGATCAAAGGAGGGATGCTTTCCTTACTCGAATGTTTTAGGTGTCTAGAATAAAGCAAAACTTCATCTAAAGGAGAGAGAGGCTGTCTAAATGGTAACTTCAAATACCGTGGCTTTCCTCCTTAGGTGTTCATCCTAAAGATATGAACGTGCTGTTGGTAAACAAACAGAGGAAGCAGTGGTGGTGTGCGGAGTGAGAACCTAAGGTATCCATCCTTTCTTTCAAAGACGGCTTTGGGTGTGGGATAGAGGATGGATTGGAATGAGAGACATCTCTCTTGTATAAGTTTCAAAGATTCGTAGAAAAAGCCAAGGGCAACAAAGGTCAAGTTGATATAACAAAGAAAATATCTAGAGGAGGGTAGAAGGCAGAGGAATGGTTGGCTTATTTTCAGTGCAGAAAGTAGAAATATTATTTCAGGAAACCTTCATCCATGTAAGCATGATAACCAACAAGGCAGTGAGTGATCACAGGAAAAGGCAGAGGCTGTAGAGTCAAACAGACATGAGTTAAATCTTGGCTCTCCTTCACTTGCTGTGTGCCTTTGGGCATGCCAGCTAACCTCTCTGTGCCTCAGCTGCTTCCTCCAAACAAAGAAGAGTTGGTGATCACTAAAGTTCCCCTTCTTCCCTCCCCCCCTCCCTTTCTTTCTTTTCTCAGCATATGTCAAGTATTGTTCTAGGTACCACCAATGACCATGAAAACAATTACAGAGGTTACAAGGAGAGGAGTAAGCCAATGAACAAATTGACAAGAGAATAAAGGACATAATTTCAGATAATGATCAGTGCTATGAAAAAACATAAAATAGGTGAATGCGCTACTGTGTAATGCAGAGGGGGAGTTACTGTTCATCAGATGTCTCGGGAAGACCTCTAGGAAGATGTGATACTTCAACCAAGAGCTGGGGGATGAGAGGAACCAGCGATGCAAAGATCTGAAGGAAGAGCATGGAGGTGGCGAGAACGGCAACAAGGGTCCTTGAGGTCGCCACTGGCTGGAGATGCTGCTTAGCTGTGACCGTCTCTGATCCAGGCACAGAACTGGGCTTGGAATGCAGCTTTCCTGCCCTGTGTTCTTTCTGCTCTCCCAGCAGCGGTCTCACTCAAAGGTCTCTGCGGCCGATGGAATCGTCCACTTTCCTGGGATGGCCGCCCCTTGGGCACTTCCCAGCGCTTAGCTGTGCTCTTGTCTCTGTTCAGTATTGGAGCCTCCAGAGCAATCCATGAAGGATGGGCATCTTGTTTTGCTTCTCACTCATTGGGATGGATGGGAAATCTTCTTTCTGCCAGCTGACTGGAGCAAGGCAGCTTCTACCCTCCTTGGGTGTTGCTGGCAATTTGTACCAAGGACACCAGGGACAGTAAATATTTCTTTCTACAAAGTGTTAGACTCTAAGGCATGTGATGTAGGAGCAAGAACCCATGATACCCTGGACTGTACTCTACTTTGGAGGCACCTACAGCCTAGTTCCTAGGGACAGAGTCACTGGATGTGGAATCCCTGAGTTCAAATCCTGGTTATGTTCATTGCCACCTGGGTGGCCCTGAGTCAGTTAATCAAGGTCCTGTGCTTCAGTTTCCTCTTACTCAAAATAGGAATGATAATAGTTAAATAGTGCCTACAGCCTATAGGGGATCTTTAGAGTCAATGAGACAATGAGAGTTAAGTGCTTTGCACAGAATATAGTAAGGACTCAATAAGTATTAGCTATTGGTATCATTTTATTCATCTTAAGAAACAATATTGTGTCCCAACTTTAATCTTTTTTTTTGGTTTCTTCCTTCCCACCCTCCTTTCCTCATAACCATCAACTGTTCATTATTATATAACTTTTGACATCTCCCACTCCCTGGGCCCTCTGTTTGATGCAGAGAAGGCAGAGGCCATGGAGAAATAGTCCAGGAGCGTGGAAGAGTGAAGAAAGATGGACTGAATGTACAACTTTTTGGTTCCGGTCTGAGTGTCCTTGAATCGCTTATTTTTTCTTTTTAACATCTTTATTGGAGTATAATTGCTTTACAATGGTGTGTTAGTTTCTGCTTTATAACAAAGTGCATCAGCTGTACATATACATATATCCCCATATCTCCTCCTTCTTGCATCTCCCTCCCACCCTCCCTATCCCACCCCTCTAGGTGGTCACAAAGCACCTAGCTGATCTCCCTGTGCTATGCGGCTGCTTCCCACTAGCTATCTATTTTACATTTGGTAGTGTATGTATGTCCATGCCTCTCTCTCACTTTGTCCCAGCTTACCCTTCCCCCTCCCCGTGTCCTCAAGTCCATTCTCTACGTCTGAGTCTTTATTCCTGTCCTGCCACTAGGTTCTTCAGAACCATTTTTTTTTTTTTTTTAGATTACATATATATGTGCTAGCCTACAGTACTTGTTTTTCTCTTTCTGTCTTACTTCACTCTGTGTGACAGACTCTAGGTCCATCCACCTCACTACAAATAACTCAATTTCGTTTCTTTTTATGGCTGAGTAATATTCCATTGTATATATGTGCCACATCTTCTTTATCCATTCATCTGTCAATGGACACTTAGGTTGCTTCCATGTCCTGGCTATTGTAAATAGAGCTGCAATGAACACTGTGGTCCATGACACTTTTTCAATTATGATTTTCTCAGGGTATATGTCCAGTAATGGGATTGCTGGGTCATATGGTAATTCTATTTTTAGTTTTTTAAGGAACCTCCATACTGTTCTCCATAGTGGCTGTATCAATTTACATTCCCACCAACAGTGCAAGAGGGTTCCCTTTTCTCCACACCCTCTCCAGCATTTATTGTTTGTAGATTTTTTGATGATGGCCATTCTGACCGGTGTGAGGTGATACCTCATTGTAGTTGTGATTTGCATTTCTCTAATGATCAGTGATGTTGAGCATCCTTTCATGTGTTTGTTGGCAATCTCTATATCTTCTTTGGAGAAATGTCTATTTAGCTCTTCTGCCCATTTTTGGATTGGGTTGTTGGATTTTTTGATATTGAGCTGCATGAGCTGCTTGTAAATTTTGGAGATTAATCCTTTGTCAGCTGCTTCATTTGCAAATATTTCCTCCCATTCTGAGGGTTGTCTTTTCGTCTTGTTTATGTTTTCCTTTGCTGTGCAAAAGCTTTTAAGTTTCATTAGGTCCCATTTGTTTATTTTTGTTTTTATTTCCATTTCTCTAGGAGGTGGGTCAAAAAGGATCTTGCTGTGATTTATGTCATAGAGTGTTCTCCCCATGTTTTCCTCTAAGAGTTTTATAGTGTCTGTCCTTACATTTAGGTCTTTAATCCATTTTGAGTTTTTTCTTGTGTATGGTGTTAGGAAGTGTTCTAATTTCATTCTTCTACATGTAGCTGTACAGTTTTCTGAGCACCACTTATTGAAGAGACTGTCTTTTCTCCATTGTATCTCCTTGCCGCCTTTATCAAAAATAAGGTTACTATATGTGCGTGGGTTTATCTCTGGGCTTTCTATCCTGTTCCATTGATCTACATTTCTGTTTTTGTGCCAGTACCATACTGTCTTGATTACTGTAGCTTTGCAGTATAGTCTGAAGTCTGGGAGCCGGATTCCTCCAGCTCCGTTTTTCTTTCTCAAGATTGCTTTGGCTATTCAGGATCTTTTGTGTTTCCATACAAATTGTGAAATTTTTTGTTCTGTTTCTGTGAAAAATGCCGTTGGTAGTTTGATACGGATTGCATTGAATCTGTAGATTGCTTTGGGTAGTATACTCATTTTCACAATGTTGATTCTTCCAATCCAAGAACATGGTATATCTCTCCATTTGTTGGTATCCTCTTTAATTTCTTTCATCAGTATCTTATAGTTTTCTGCATAGACGTCTTTTGTCTCCTTAGGTAGGTTTATTCCTAGGTATTTTATTCTTTTTGTTGCAATCGTAAATAGGAGTGTTTCCTTAATTTCTCTTTCAGATTTTTCATCATTAGCGTATAGGAATGCAAGAGATTTCTGTGCATTAATTTTGTATCCTGCTACTTTACCAGATTCATTGATTAACTCTAGTAGTTTTCTGGTAGCATCTTTAGGATTCCCTATGTAGAGTATCATGTCATCTGCAAACACTGAAAGCTTTACTTCTTCTTTTCCAATTTGGATTCTTTTTATTTCTTTTTCTTCTCTGATTGCTGTGGCTAAAACTTTAACACTATGTTGAATAATAGTGGTGTGAGTGGACAACTTTGTCTTGTTCCTAATCTTAGAGGAAATGGTTTCAGTTTTTCACCGTTGAGAACGATGTTGGCTGTGGGTTTGTCATATATGGCCTGTATTATGTTGAGGTAAGTTCCCTCTATGCCTACTTTCTGGAGGGTTTTTATCATAAATGGGTGTTGAATTTTGTTGAAAGCTTTTTCTGCATGTATTGAGATAATCATATGGTTTTTCTCCTTCAATTTGTTAATATGGTGTATCACATTGATTGATTTGTGTGTATTGAAGAATCCTTGCATTCCTGGGATAAACCCCACTTGATCATGGTGTATAATCCTTTTAATGTGTTGTTGGATTCTGTTTGCTAGCATTTTGTTGAGGATTTTTGCATCTATGTTCATCAGTGATATTGGCCTGTAGTTTTCTTTCTTTGTGACATCTTTGGTTTTGGTATCAGGGTGATGGTGGCCTCGTAAAATGAGTTTGGGAGTGTTCCTCCCTCTGCTATATTTTGGAAGAGTTTGAGAAGGATGGGTGTTAGCTCTTCTCTAAACGTTTGATAGAATTCGCCTGTGAAGCCATCTGGTCCTGGGCTTTTGTTTGTTGGAAGAGTTTTCAACACAGTCTCAATTTCAGTGCTTGTGATTGGCCTGTTTATATTTTCTGTTTCTTCCTGGTTCAGTCTCAGAAGGTTGTGCTTTTCTAAGAATTTGTCCATTTCTTCCAGGTTGTCCATTTTATTGGCATATATTGTTTGTAGTAATCTCTCATGATCCTTTGTATTTCTGCAGTGTCAGTTGTTACTTCTCCTTTTTCATTTCTAATTCTATTGATTTGAGTCTTCTCCCTTTTTTTCTTGATGAGTCTGGCTAATGGTTTATCAATTTTGTTTTTCTTCTCAAAGAACCAGCTTTTAGTTTTATTGGTCATTGCTATTGTTTCCTTCATTTCTTTTTCATTTATTTCTGATCTGATCTTTATGATTTCTTTCCTTCTGCTAACTTTGGGGTTTTTTGTTCTTCTTTCTCTGATTGCTTTAGGTGTAAGGTTAGGTTGTTTATCTGAGATGTTTCTTGTTTCTTGAGGTAGGATTGTATTGCTATAAACTTCCCTCTTAGAACTGCTTTTGCTGCATCCCATAGGTTTTAGGTCGTCATGCTTTCATTGTCTTTTGTTTGTAGGTATATTTTGATTTCTTCAGTGATCTCTTGGTTATTTAGTAGTGTATTGTTTAGCCTCCATGTGTTTGAATTTTTTGCAGATTTTTTCCTGTAATTAATATCTAGTCTCATAGCGTTGTTGTCAGAATAGATACTTGATATGGTTTCAATTTTCTTAAATTTACCAAGGCTTGATTTGTGTCCCAAGATATGATCTATCCTGGAGAACGTTTCATGTGCACTTGAGAAGAAAGTGTATTCTGTTGTTTTTGGATGGAATGTCCTATAAATATCAATTAAAACCATCTGGTCTAATGTGTCATTTAAAGCTTGTGTTTCCTTATTTATTTTCATTTTGGATGATCTCTCTATTGGTGAAAGTGGGGTGTTAAAGTCCCCTACTATGATTGTGTTACTGTTGATTTCCTCTGTTAGCATTTGCCTTATGTATTGAGGTGCTCCTATGTTGGGTGCACAAATATTTACAATTGTTATATCTTCTTCTTGGATTGATCCCTTGATCATTATGTAGTGTCCTTTGTCTCTTGTAATAGTCTTTATTTTAAAGTCAATTTTGTCTGATATGAGAATTGCTACTCCAGCTTTCTTTTGATTTCCATTTGCATGGCATATCTTTTTCCATCCCCTCACTTTCAGTCTGTATGTGTCCCTAGGTCTGAAATAGGTCTCTTGTAGACAGCATATATACAGGTCTTGTTTCTGTATCCATTCAGCCAGTCTATGTCTTTTGGTTGGAGCATTTAATCCATTTACATTTCAGGTAGTTATCGATATGTATGTTCCTATTATCATTTTCTTAATTGTTTTGGGTTTGTTATTGTAGGTTTTTCCTTCTCTTGTGTTTCCTCCCTAGAGAAGTTCCTTTAGCATTTGTTGTAATGCTGGTTTGGTGGTGCTGAATTCTCTTAGCTTTTGCTTGTCTGTAAAGGTTTTAATTTCTCTGTCGAATCTGAATGAAATCCTTGCTGGGTAGAGTAATCTTGGTTGTCAGTTTTTCCCTTTCTTCACTTTAAATATGCCCTGCCACTCCCTTCTGGCTTGAGGAGTTTCTGATGAAAGATCAGCTGTTAACCTTATGGGGATTCCCTTGTATGTTATTTGTTGTTCTTCCCTTGCCGCTTTTAATATTTTCTCTTTGTATTTAATTTTTGATAGTTTGATTAATATGTGTCTTGGCATGTTTCTCCTTGGATTTATCCTGTATGGGACTCTCTGTGCTTCCTGGACTTGACTGACTATTTCCTTTCCCATAGTAGGGAGTTTTCAACTATAATCTCCAAATATTTTCTCAGTCCCTTTCTTTTTCCCTTCTTCTTCTGGGACCCCTATAATTCGAATGTTGGTGTGTTTAATGTTGTCCCATAGATCTCTGAGACTGTTCTCAATTCTTTTCATTCTTTTTTCTTTATTCTGCTCTGCAGTAGTTAATTCCAATATTTTATCTTCCAGGTCACTTATCCGTTATTCTGCCTCAGTTATTCTGCTATTGATTCCTTCTATAGAATATTTAATTTCATTTATTGTGTTGTTCATCATTGTTTGTTTGCTCCTTAGTTCTTCTAGGTCCTTGTTAAACGTTTCTTGTATTTTCTCCATTCTATTTCCAAGATTTTGGATCATCTTTACTATCATTACTCTGAATTCTTTTTCAGGTAGACTGCCTATTTCCTCTTCATTTGTTTGGTCTGGTGGGTTTTTACCTTGCTCCTTCATTTGCTGTGTGTTTCTCTGTCTTCTCATTTTGCTCAACTTATGGTGTTTGGGGTCTCCTTTTCGCAGGCTGCAGGTTCGTAGTTCCTTTTGTTTTTTGGTGTCTGCCACCAGTGGCTAAGGTTGGTTCAGTGGGTTGTGTAGGCTTCCTGGTGGAGGGGACTGGTGCCTGTGTTCTGGTGTATGAGGCTGGATCTTGTATTCTGGTGGGCAGGACCACATCCAGTGGTGTGTTTTGGGGTGTCTGTGACCTTATTATGATTTTAGGCAGCCTCTCTGCTAATGGGTGGGGTTGTGTTCCTGTCTTGCTAGTTGTTTGGCATAGGATGTCCAGCACTGTAGCTTGCTGGTCGTTGAGTGGAGCTGGGTCTTAGTGTTGAGATGGAGATCTCTGGGAGAGCTTTCGCCGTTTGATATTACATGGAGCCGGGAGGTATCTGGTGGACCAATGTCCTGAACTCGGCTCTCCCACCTCAGAGGCACAGGCCTGACACCCAGCTGGAGCACCAAGACCCTGTCAGCCACACGGCTTGATTGACACCTTGTATTGTGATGATTTCCTTATGTGCCTCCCAGTCAGACACAGGAGGGCTTCTGAATTCCTGTGACCACAGAATGCATCTACAGTCTTGTTCCCTTGTCTTTGTTCATGGCATATTTTATGGACAGTCTTCCTTCTCTTCATGAGGAATCTTGTCATCAGACTGTCTTTCCATTTACATTTTGGAAAATCCCCCAAGGACTGTAATAGGAATTATCTCCTCCAGGTCTTCACCTTACAGAGAAGGGCAGGGAGAAGATGGAGCCAACTCAAGTAGCTGCAGGGAAAGATGCTCAGGTAGTGATCTGGAGGTGGCAGGCCCAGCCTGGTGAGGGCATCCCACAGACCCTGAGTCTGAATCACTTATTTAAAGGATTTTCTGGGCCTAGTTCCTTCACAGGCAAACCAAGAGTGAGATCTGTGGGAAAGAGTTTATGTAAAGCTTAATCCCCGACTTTTTATTTTTAACTTTTGGCTGCATTGGGTCTTCGTTGCTGTGCGCAGGCTTCCTCTAGCTGTGGCGAGCTGGGGCTACTCTTTGTTGTGGTACACGGACTTCTCATTGTGGTGGCTTCTCTTTGTTGTGGAGCATGGGCTCTAGGCAAGTGGGCTTCAGTAGTTGTGGCACGCAGGCTCAGTAGTTGTGGCTCACGGGCTCAGTAGTTGTGGCACATGGGCTTAGTTGCTCCACAGCATGTGGGATCTTCCCGGACCAGGGCTCGAACCCGTGTCCCCTGCATTGGCAGGCAGACTCCCAACCACTGCACCACCAGGGAAGTCCCAAGCCACGTCTTTATTAATTGATCATCATATCCTCGGCTTCTAGTGCAATGCCTTACAGTAATCAATAAACACAGGATAGCTCAACACTGCTATGGACGACAATGAAAACAACAATATCACGAGTTCTCACGGTCTGGAGATCTAGGAGAGGAGGTCAGAGGACAACTGTTGTTTCCCTTGTACAGAAATGTGACGTCTACAAACTATCTGTAGTATTTCCCTAATTTGAAAGAGTTGACATTGTTCTCTTTTTTGGTCTCCGGAAGTTCTTTGTTTCTCCTTGTCCATCCCTTTGTTTACTCAACAAATATTTATTGAAGGCTTATCATGTGTCACTGTGCTAGGATTGCAATAATAAATAGATATATAGTTCCAGTCCTTTTGGAGCCCTCAGTCCAGTGGAGGACACAGGTATTAATTAAAGAATGACATATCAATAAATACAAGGTGTGAGGAATTACTAAAAGAAAGGCTTGATCTGCGTTTCCCTGATGACTCATGACATTGAGCATCTTTTCATGTGCTTTTTGGTCATTTGTATGTCTTCTTTGGAGAGATATCTATCTAAGTCTTTTGCCCATTTTTTTTTTAATTGGCTTGTTTGTCTTTTTGTTGTTGAGTCGTAAGAGTTCTTTATATATTTTGGATACTAGATCCTCATCAGTTATATGATTTGCAAATATTTTCTCCAGTCCTATGGATTGTCTTCTTACTCTCTTGATAGTGTTGTTTGAAAGGAATGAAGTACTTATCCCAGCTATAACATGGAAGAACCTTGGGCAAAATATTTTAAGTGAAAGGAGCCAGACATAAAATTATATAATTCCACTTATATGGAAATATCCAGAATAGGCAAATTTGTAGAGACAAAAAGCATTAGCGGCTACTAGGGAGTGAGGAGGGGGGAATGGGGAGTGACTGCTTAATGGGCATGAGGTTTCCTTTTGGGGTCATAACATCCTGGAACTAAACAGTGATGATGATTGTACAACATTACAGATGTTCTAAATGCCATTGAATTGTTTGCTTTAAAATGGTTAGAATGGTCAATGTTATGTGTATTTTACCACAATAAAAATAGAAAGGTCTAAGGCATACCGAGAGCATTAAAAGGAGACCCAACTTAATCTGGTGTACAGAGGAAGGATTCTGTGAGTAATAGTGCCTGAGCTGCTAATAGCTGATTGTGAACTTGCTCTAGAGTCTTGGAGGAAGAACAAGGGCATTTGGTGGAAATGGATGATGGTAGAGAAAGAGGCTTGTGCATAGGAGGCACAGCTTGTGCAAAGACCCCACTCCCTGCTCTACTTTGCATTACAACTGTGAGCACGCTGCTTTAATACTACCTCAGAGGCTCTAGTCTTTGTGATGGCTCTACACCTTAGCAGTAAAGGTGAAACCGAGCAGGACCCTGTGGGGCTCCTGGACACAAAAGACTGTCTGTGTCCCCCCATTTCTTGATTACAGGAAATAGGCTTCATTCAGCTTCCACCACCTTCCCTGAGTTCCAACGGGCAGGTTCAAACAGTTGCTAATCAGGGAAGAGAGGGGATGGGGAGACAAGGGAGGAGCAGTTAAGAAGCAATAGTGCAAGAGAGGACTGGGGTTGGCGGCGTAAACACAGCCTGACGGGGTTAGTGCACCACAGCTAGCCGGGAGGGAGTCCGGGAAAAAGTCTGCAGCTGCCGAAGAGGCAAGAGACTTTTTCTTGCCTCTTTGTTTCACGGCGCGGGGGGAGAGGGGATTCAGAGCGCCGCCTAAACAAGCTCCACAGACTGGCGCGAGCCGCAGCGATCAGCGCGGGCCCCAGAGACGGGCGTGAGACGCTGGGGCTGCTGCTGCCGCCTCCAAAAAGCCTGTGTGTGAGCACACGTCACTCTCCACACCGCCCCTCCCGGGAGCCTGTGCAGCCCGCCACCGCCAGGCTCCCGTGATCCGGGGACAATTTCCCCGGGAGAACACACGGCGCACCTCAGGCTGCTGCAACGTCACGCCGGCCTCTGATGCCGCAGGCTCGCCCCGCCTCCTCTGTACCCCTCCCTCCCCGCGGCCTGGGTGAGCCAGAGCCCCCGAAGCAGCTGCTCCTTTAACCCCGTCCTGTCTGGGCGGGGAACAGACGCCCTCAGGTGACCTACACTCAGAGGCGGGTCCAAATCCAAAGCTGATCCCCAGGAGCTGTGCGAACAGAGAAGAGAAGGGGAAATCTCTCCCAGCAGCCTCAGAAGCAGCGGATTAAAACTCCACAAACAACTTGATGTGCCTGCATCTGCTGAATACCTGAATAGACAACGAATCATCCCAAATTCAGGAGGTGGACTTTCGGAGCAGGATATATTAATTTTTCCCCTTTTCCTTTTTTTTGCGAGTGTATATGTATATGCTTCTGGGTGAGATTTTGTCTGTATAGCTCTGCTTTATAATAGCTTTATTTTACTTCACTATATTATAGCCTCTTTCTTTCTTTCTTTCTTTCTTTCTTTCTTTCTTTCTTTCTTTCTTTCTTTCTTTCTTTCTATTTTTTCTCCCTTTTACTCTGAGCCGTGTGGACGAAAGGCTCTTGGTGCTCCAGCCAGGCATCAGGGCCATGCCTCTGAGGTGGGAGAGCCAACTTCAGGACACTGGTCCACAAGAGACCTCCCAGCTCCACGTAATACCAAACGGCGAAAATCTCTCAGAGATCTCCATCTCAACATCAAGACCCAGCTTCACTCAACGACCAGCAAGCTACAGTGCTGGACACCCTATGCCAAACAACTAGCAAGACAGGAACACAGCCCCATCCATTAGCAGAGAGGCTGCCTAAAATCATAATAAGGCCACAGACACCCCAAAATACACCACCAGACGTGGACGTGCCCACCAGAAAGACAAGATCCAGACTCATCCACCAGAACATAGGCACTAGTTCCCTCCACCAGGAAGCCTACACAACCCACTGAACCAACCTTAGCCACTGGGGACAGATACCAAAAACAACGGGAACTACGAACTTGCAGCCTGTGAAAAGGAGACCCCAAACACAGTAAGATAAGCAAAATGAGATGACAGAAAAACACCCAGCAGATGAAGGAGCAGGGTCAAAACACGCCAGATTTAACAAATGAAGAGGAAATAGGCAGTCTACCTGAAAAAGAATTCAGAATAATGATAGTAAAGATGATCCAAAATCTTGGAAATAGAATAGACAAAATGCAAGAAACATTTAACAAGGACGTAGAAGAACTAAAGAGGAACCAAGCAATGATGAAAAACACAATAAATGAAATTAAAAATACTCTAGATGGGATCAATAGCAGAATAACTGAGGCAGAAGAAAGGATAAGTGACCTGGAAGATAAAATGGTGGAAATAACTACTGCAGAGCAGGATAAAGAAAAAAGAATGAAAAGAACTGAGGACAGACTCAGAGACCTCTGGGACAACATTAAATGCACCAACATTCGAATTATAGGGGTCCCAGAAGAAGAAGAGAAAAGGAAAGGGACTGAGAAAATATTTGAAGAGATTATAGTTGAAAACTTCCCTAATATGGGAAAGGAAATAGTTAATCAAGTCCTGGAAGCACAGAGAGTCCCATACAGGATAAACCCAAGGAGAAACACGCCAAGACACATATTAATCAAACTGTCAAAAATTAAATATAAGGAAAACATATTAAAGGCAGCAAGGGAAAAACAGCAAATAACACACAAGGGAATCCCCATAAGGTTAACATCTGATCTTTCAGCAGAAACTCTGCAAGCCAGAAGGGAGTGGCAGGATATACTTAAAGTGATGAAGGAGAAAAACCTACAGCCAAGATTACTCTACCCAGCAAGGATCTCATTCAGATGTGATGGAGAAATTAAAACCTTTACAGACAAGCAAAAGCTGAGAGAGTTCAGCACCACCAAACCAGCTTTACAACAAATGCTAAGGGAACTTCTCTAGGCAAGAAACACAAGAGAAGGAAAACACCTACAATAACAAACCCAAAACATTTAAGAAAATGGGAATAGGAACATACATATCGATAATTACCTTGAATGTAAATGGATTAAATGCTCCCACCAAAAGACACAGGCTGGCTGAATGGATACAAAAACAAGACCCATATATATGCTGTCTACAAGAGACCCACTTCAGACCTAGAGACACATATAGACTGAAAGTGAGGGGATGGAAAAAGATATTCCATGCAAATGGAAATCAAAAGAAAGCTGGAGTAGCAATTCTCATATCAGACAAAATAGACTTTAAAATAAAGACTATTACAAGAGACAAAGAAGGACACTATATAATGATCAAGGGATCGATCCAAGAGGAAGGTATAACAATTGTAAATATTTATGCACCCAACATAGGAGCACCTCAATACATAAGGCAAATACTAACAGCCATAAAAGGGGAAATCGACAGCAACACAGTCATAGTAGGGGACTTTAACACCCCACTTTCACCAATGGACAGATCATCCAAAATGAAAATAAATAAGGAAACACAAGCTTTAAATGATACATTAAACAAGATGGACTTAATTGATATTTATAGGACATTCCACCCAAAAACAACAGAATACACATTTTTCTCAAGTGCTCATGGAACATTCTCCAGGATAGATCATATCTTGGGTCACAAATCAAGCCTTGGTAAATTTAAGAAAATTGAAATCGTATCAAGGATCTTTTCCGACCACAACGCTATGAGACTAGATATCAATTACAGGAAAAGATCTGTAAAAAATACAAACACATGGAGGCTACACAATACACTGCTTAATAACGAAGTGATCACTGAAGAAATCAAAGGGGAAATCAAAAAATACCTAGAAACAAATGACAATGGAGATACGACGACCCAAAACCTATGGGACGCAGCAAAAGCAGTGCTAAGAGGGAAGTTTATAGCAATACAAGCCTACCTCAAGAAACAGGAAACATCTCGAATAAACAACCTAACCTTGCACCTAAAGCAATTAGAGAAAGAAGAACAAAAAACCCCCAAAGCCAGCAGAAGGAAAGAAATCATAAAGATTAGGTCAGAAATAAATGAAAAAGAAATGAAGGAAACAATAGCAAAAATCAATGAAACTAAAAGCTGGTTCTTTGAGAAGATAAACAAAATTGATAAACCATTAGCCAGACTCATCAAGGGAAAAAGGGAGAAGACTCAAATCAATAGAATTAGAAATGAAAAAGGAGAAGTAACCACTGACACTGCAGAAATACAAACGATCATGAGAGATTACTACAAGCAACTCTATGCCAATGGACCACCTGGAAGAAATGGACAGATTCTTAGAAATGCACAAACTGCCGAGACTGAACCAGGAAGAAATAGAAAATATGAACAGACCAATCACAAGCACTGAAATTGAAACTGTGATTAAAAACCTTCCAACAAACAAAAGCCCAGGACCAGATGGCTTCACAGGCGAATTCTATCAAACATTTAGAGAAGAGCTAACACCTATCCTTCTCAAACTCTTCCAAAATATTGCAGAGGGAGGAACACTTCCAAACTCATTCTACGAGGCCACCATCACCCTGATACCAAAACCAGACAAAGATGTCACAAAGAAAGAAAACTACAGGCCAATATCACTGATGAACATAGATGCAAAAATCCTCAACAAAATACTAGCAAACAGAATCCAACAGCACATTAAAAGGATCACACACCATGATCAAGTGGGGTTTATCCCAGGAATGCAAGGATTCTTCAACATACGCAAATCAATCAATGTGATACACCATATTAACAAATTGAAGGAGAAAAACCATATGATCATCTCAATAGATGCAGAGAAAGCTTTTGACAAAATTGAACACCCATTTATGATAAAAGCCCTGCAGAAAGTAGGAATAGAGGGAACTTTCCTCAACATAATAAAGGCCATATATGACAAACCCACAGCCAACATTGTCCTCAATGGTGAAAAACTGAAACCATTTCCACTAAGATCAGGAACAAGACAAGGTTGCCCACTCTCACCACTATTATTCAACATAGTTTTGGAAGTGTTAGCCACAGCAATCAGAGAAGACAAAGAAATAAAAGGAATCCAAATCGGAAAAGAAGAAGTAAAGCTGTCACTATTTGCAGATGACATGATACTATACATAGAGAATCCTAAAGATGCTACCAGAAAACTCCTAGAGCTAATCAATGAATTTGGTAAAGTAGCAGGATACAAAATTAATGCACAGAAATCTCTTGCATTTCTATACACTAATGACGAAAAATCGGAAAGTGAAATTAAGAAAACACTCCCGTTTACCATTGCAACAAAAAGAATAAAATATCTAGGCATAAACCTACCTAAGGAGACAAAAGACCTGTATGCAGAAAATTATAAGACACTGATGAAAGAAATTAAAGATGATACAAATAGATGGAGAGATATACCATGTTCCTGGATTGGAAGAATCAACATTGTGAAAATGACTCTACTACCCAAAGCAATCTACAGATTCAATGTAATCCCTATCAAACTACCACTGGCATTTTTCACAGAACTAGAACAAAAAAATTCACAATTTGTATGGAAACACAAAAGACCCCGAATAGCCAAAGCAATCTTGAGAACGAAAAATGGAGCTGGGGGAATCAGGCTCCCTGACTTCAGACTATATTACAAAGCTTCAGTAATCAAGACAGTTTGGTACTGGCACAAAAACAGAAATACAGATCAAGGGAACAGGATAGAAAGCCCAGAGATAAACCCACACACATATGGTCACCTTATCTTTGATAAAGGAGGCAAGCATATACAGTGGAGAAAAGACAGCCTCTTCAATAAGTGGTGCTGGGAAAATTGGAGAGCTACATGTAAAAGTATGAAATTAGAACACTTCCTGACACCATGCACAAAAATAAACTCAAAATGGATTAAAGACCTAAGTGTAAGGGCAGACACTATCAAACTCTTAGAGGAAAACATAGGCAGAACACTCTATGACATACATCACAGCAAGATCCTTTTTGACCCAGCTCCCAGAGAAATGGAAATAAGAACACAAATAAACGAATGGGACCTAATGAAACTTAAAAGCTTTTGCACAGCAAAGGAAACCATAAACAAGACCAAAAGACAACCATCAGAATGGGAGAAAATATTTGCAAATGAAGCAACTGACAAAGGATTAATCTCCAAGATTTACAAGCAGCTCATGCAGCTCAATAACAAAAAAACCAACAACCCAATCCAAAAATGGGCAGAAGACCTAAATAGACATTTCTCCAAAGAAGATATACAGATGGCCTACAGACACATGAAAGAATACTCAACATCATTAATCATTAGAGAAATGCAAATCAAAACTACAATGAGATATCATCTCACACCGGTCAGAATGGCCATCATCAAAAAATCTAGAAACAATAAATGCTGGAGAGGGTGTGGAGGAAAGGGAACACTCTTGCACTGTTGGTGGGAATGTAAATTGATACAGCCACTATGGAGAACAGTATGGAGGTTCCTGAAAAAACTACAAATAGAACTACCATACGACCCAGCAATCCCACTACTGGGCATATACCCTGAGAAAACCATAGGTCAAAAAGAGTCATGTACCAAAATGTTCATTGCAGCTCTATTTACAATAGCCAGGACATGGAAGCAACCTAAATGCCCATCGACAGATGAATGGATAAAGAAGATGTGGCACATATATACAATGGAATATTACTCAGCCATAAAAAGAAATGAAATGGAGGTATTTGTAATGAGGTGGATGGAGTTAGAGTCTGTCATACAGAGTGAAGTAAGTCAGAAAGAGAAAAACAAATACAGTATGCTAACACATATATACGGAATCTAAGGGAAAAAAAAAAGGCCATGAAGAACCTAGTGGCAAGACGGGAATAAAGACACAGACCTACTAGAGAATAGACTTGAGGATATGGGGAGGGGGTGGGGTGAGATGTGACAGGGTAAGAGAGTGTCATGGACATATATACACTACCAAATGTAAAATAGATAACTAGTGGGAAGCAGCCGCATAGCACAGGGAGATCAGCTCCGTGCTTTGTGAACACCTAGAGGGGTGGGATGGGGAGGGTGGGAGGGAGGGAGATGCAAGAGGGAAGAGAAATGGGAACATACTGTATATGTATAACTGATTCACTTTGTTATAAAGCAGAAGCTAACACACCATTGTAAGGCAATTATACTTCAATAAAGATGTTTAAAAAAAAAAAAAAAAAAGAATCAATAGTGCAGCCTTGGGGCAGGGTCCTGGTTCGCCCTCAAGGGACACACATAACAATATCTTTGAGCTGTTTTGCAGATACTGAAACCCCCACCAGGTGGGAGAAGTTAACTGTACGCTGCCCACCAACATGTAGACTCCAGACCTATTGGAACCAGAAGGTTGATGATGCTGACTCCCACTTACCTCACCACCAACCAATCAGAAGAAAGTCCATGAGCTGATCACGCCCTCCTCTTTGAACCATTACTATAAAACTCCTCACTACCCCGTCCAGGTTGGGACACACAATTTTGAGGGCATTGCCTGCTGTGGCTCCCTTTGCCTGGCAAAGCAATAAAACCATTCTTTCCTACTTCATCCAAAACTCTGTCTCTGAGATTTAATTCAGTGTAGGGGTACAGAGGCTGGATTTGGCTTCAAAGGCAGGCTGTGAAGACACTATGACCACTTCCTTACTACCACTCCTCCGAAGATTATAATACCAGCAATAGGGACTTCCCTGGTGGCGCAGTGGTTAAGAATCCACCTGCCAATGCAGGGGACATGGGTTCAAGCCCTGGTCCGGGAAGATCCCGCATGCCGCAGAGCAACTAAGCCTGTGCACCACAACCACTGAGCCTGCGCTCTAGAGCCCATGAGCCACAACTACTGAGCCCATGTACCACAACTACTGAAGCCCACGCACCTAGAGCCCATACTCCGCAACAGAAGAAGCCAGCACAATGAGAAGCCCGCGCACCACAACAAAGAGTAACGCCCGCTCACAGCAACTAGAGAAAGCCCGCACGCAGCCATGAAGACCCAATGCAGCCAAAGATAAATAAATAAATAAATAAATGTATTAAAAAAAAAAGAATACCAGCAATAATAACAAAAATGGGAACACAGAAATGAGCATTTCCTAAATGCCATAATATATAGTATTCATGTTCTAAAGTCAATACCCCCAAAAGATACTCTGAGGTGGTTATCTCCACTTTAGGCAATCAACTTATTTTATTTTGGTCATTGATCATCACGCAATATTTTCAAACATAGCAAAGAGCACGGAACAATGTATAGGGATCACCCACTTACTAACATCCAGCTTTAGCAAATGTTTGTTCAGCCAGTTGAAATATGAAAAGGAAAGAACAGATTCACTGATGCCAGGTTGCTCAGGCTGGGGGGAAGACCTGACAGTCCAGATATTCTACCTCAGATGTCCCCGCTTCAGCAGCGCACAGTTCTACGGACTTAAGCTGAACTGGGACGGGTCATCAGAAATCAGCATCCTCATCTATGAAATGGGGATAATGTCTTCTTATTTATTAATCTTACACGGTAGTTGGTATGTATGTTGCAGGGGAGGGGGTTGGGAGGGATGGACAAGGAGATCCCAAGAAACCTCCCTGTATGGAAAACCATAAAATATTCTGCAAACAAAGAAATCGCCGATGCTCACAAGATATTAAATGCCCTCCTCCAAAAGGCCCTTCAGCCATCGGAAATCACATCCAATAATCCACTTTGTCTTAGCATCTGTGCAGATAAATATTTGTTAAATGCTTTAATGGTGATGACGGTCACTTACTAGGTAGAGAGTCTATTGGACCCTTCCCAGTACAATCCCAGTGTGAATAATGGAGCCCAGTGATATTATAATCCCACCTCCAAATTTTCTGAAAAAATAAAATGGATGGTGGCTCATGTCCCCAGTGCCTGAGCCAGATCCCAACCAATCCTGTGACAACATTTCCATTTTACTAATGGTTTGTGCCCCGGTGGATGCCCTGCATTGCCCAAAAATATGCAATCACTTAATTGCCATAGCAATCCTATTATATTACCATTACACAACATCTAGTGGGGAAAGCTGAGAACACATTATTAGTGCTGAAAGGGACAATTTACTGGATTTCACTAAATGCCATCGCTTCCCCAAAAATGAATCAAAATCACTTGATGATGCATGTCTCACTTTAATGTCCCACTCAGAGAATGATAGGGAAGCTGCCACTATGGTCTGAGCTGCTTTCAGCAAAACCGGCTTTGTGGCAACAGCAGGGATGCAGAGACTTGTCTGTCTCCATTGTAACCGAGGTTCCCCAATGTGACACTAAGGAATACATGTCATGTCACCATGTTGGGGTCCTTGGACATACTCCCTGGTCATCAAACAATCTTGCATGGAGCTTTCATCAGGAAACTTTCATTCAAAGGAGTGTTGAATTCTAAAATGGTTTCTGAATTTTAGAGGCCATGTCAGGAAAACACAGGCACATCCCAAAGTCTGAAAATTAAACTTCCAAAACCATGGAAGGTAAACAGGGGCTATTGGTCTGGAAAGAGTGGAGATCAGTAAAAATGGATCAGACCAAATCCAGGTACAATCTTGGAAAAGCAGTGCTAAACTCTATGGGTCAGAACATAATCTTTTTACATGAAGAACCGCATGTAGATATATATTCTTCATGTAGGAAGATTATGTTCTGGGACTTCCCTGGTGGCGCAGTGGTTAAGAATCCACCTTCCAATGCAGGGGACGCAGTTCGATCCCTGGTCAGGGAACTAGATCCCACATGCATCGTGCAACTAAGAGTTCGCACGGCACAACTATGGAGCCCACTGGCCGCAACTAAGACCCAGCGCATCCAAAATAAATAAATATAAGAAATAAAATTTTAAAATTAAATAAAATAAAATTTGTAAGAAAAAAAAAAAAAGATTATGTTCTGACCAGTGAGTCTTTAATACCACTTGGCAATGACTCCACTTGTCTCCCTGTTTGATGCCTGTTTTCTCACCACTGTAAGTCAGAGCAGTCATAACAATGAACTGCCTTTGGACAGCTATGTTGGGTTAAAAAAAAAAAAAAAAAGATGTGATCTTGCCTGCAATCACTCTTCTCCCAATACATGCCATGCTTTTTACATTTTGGTGGACAGGTCTTTCTTAAAGAGCCATGAAGCAGAATTAAAAGTCATGTGTGACAGTGATTAACCCTTTGCATGCAGAAACCTGCAAAGCATTGAAAAGGAACGAAAGTCACATCAGGACCCAGGATGCAAAGGCTTATGAGAGCAACGATGTCTCCAAGGAGGGTGAGAAGAATTTGTACAAGCCTTTGATTCTCTCTGATTTTTTTGAAAGCGCAAAGAGGCTTCATATTTAATTTATAGGGTTATATAAGCTGCTCGTCGTGTGTGTGTGTGTGTGTGTGTGAGTGTGTGTGTGTGAATTCCCCAGCATAACCCTGACTCTGGTAGTTTGGATTTTGCATTACGGAGGCAACAACTATTCCAGGATCTGAATACTCATCCTACAGAGCTAAATCCAGGAGAGTGAAAGGGTAGCAACAATTTTGCACACCTGGTGGCATTTCCCTTGCCTATAAAACCAGTTTTAACTGTGCAAAATCCTCACCACGTTGCATTTGGGAAATGCAGCGGCTGCACATTAAGCTGTTATGAATAACGGCTGTTGGAATGGAATAAAATGGAAACAAATCTGCCTTTTATTTGCACTCTCTCTGCAATCCCACACCATCAAAGACTGCAGTTACGGTTCGTGCAACACCGCTGAAAGGGCAGAGTTCTGCTGAGTGGCATGACGGTCCTCTGATTATTAGCCAGGCGATCATTTGAAACCGCGACCATTCCTCCCTGACACTGGCCACTGAACATTCTAATAGAGATGGCTTGCCTCTATGGAAGAAAATATAATCCAAGTCAAGTCTAATTTGACTCAGACACTATCTAACTCTCCCCTTCTAATTCAGAGGCAATGAACCCAGGGTAAGAGCTGTCAGGCCGGCCTCTGGGACTCTGAATATTCCTTTGCTTAAGGAGGCATGAGAGTTACACTGGATGATTTGGGCATCCGGCTGGTAACCACACAGCAATGCACCTACAGTGGTGGCAGGCACTTTGCCGTTATCCGTGTTGACAGGATGAAGCTGTAACATTCGGGGCAAGACGACTAGAATGATCCTACATATTTGCCCGATGATAGGGGAATGATTAAGAAAATTATAACACAGCCTAGACTATCTCTGCAGCCTTTAAAATGATAGTCATAGGACCATATAATAAGAACCCAGAAATGGTCAGTGTGGCTGTCTGTTGTGGCAATATTAAGGTTAATAGTTATTTGTATTTCTCCGGAACTTCTACCTGCCCAGTTTTCTGTAATGTAGAGGCCAGAGACATTATCATTTTCATTTTCCTCCTCGGCACACCCCAAACTGTGTTTCTCAGCCATTTTGCATCTAGGTAAAACCATGTGACTAGTTTTGGCCAAAGGAATACGAGCAGAGAGCATGTAAGTTACCTTGAAGCCTGGATCCTAAAGCACCTGGCGTGATCTGCTGAGCCCTCTTAATCCCACCCACGTGGCTGGAAGCCAAGAGCCCCAGAGTGATGCAGCCACAGAATAGAAGGACACTGGCTCCCCACAAGGCTGCATGGAGGAGGGCAGCCCAGGAAGGCCCCCGACTCACTTCTGATTTACAGGAAAGAGAAAAAAAAAGTTTATGAAGCTACTGAGATGGGGGGTGATGGTTAAGTAGTTCTTGCTAACCTACTTTGAATAAGAGATTCAAATGTTATGCCATTTCAGTGTTGTGCACAAAGGCTCTGCCTTTTAAAATGGAGAACCGTCACATTTTGAAAATCATACTGCGTTCGCAAACAAACTTATGGTTACCAAAGGGGAAAAGGAGGGGAGGGATAAATTAGGAGTTCGGGATTAAAATATATACACTACCATATATAAAATAGATAAGCAGCAAGGACCTACTATATAGCACAGGGAACTATACTCAGTATCTTGTAATAACCTATAATGGAAAAGAATCTAAAAAATAATATATATACTCATAATATATAAAACGGAATCACTTTGCTGTACATGTGAAACCAACACAACATCGTAAATTAACTATACTTCAATAAACGTTTTTTTAAAAGAAGAAAATCATACTGAGAAAGTCGGATTGTAAAGTAGAAGTAAAGTCCCCTGTTTAAAACCTGGATAATGGCTGTGAGAATAAAACCAGCTCCCTTTTACGGAGTACCTGGCACAATTTGATGGCATCCTTGTGACAATCCCACAAGAAGACACTATCATTCCATTCTAATGCTGGGAAACTCAGGATCTGATAAGGAAGGTCAAGTCACACAAACTAAGTAGGAATCCCAGAATTTGAACTCAGGTGTGTCAGGTGCCAAAGCCGAGGCTTACTTACCAGGACTGGCCCGCTGAGACGTGCCATGCCTAAGCTTCAGGCCAATGTGGGTGAAAAAAGCGTCACCACTGAATCGTTACATAACGAGCTTTCTGTGTCCAAGGCACTGTGCGAGGTGTCCCCCTATGTGAGAAAAGGAAACACTGTGTGTTCCTTAAATATTTAAAGGACTGTAGGAAATGATGACAGCTTGGAGGCACAAATGGTATCTCCCCCTCCCCAGTTGCTTCTGCCTCTGCCCCCAGCCACTTTTTACCACATTTTACTTCTCAGCTAATTCTTATGAATCAGAGTCCAGCATTTTAAGCAGGAACTGGCTTGAGTTACTGGGCTTTAGGGCAATTTTATACCAGAGCAGTCAAGAGAGGGCTTCGGTTTGTATCCCAGGCCAACTACTTTATTAGCTGTGTGTACTTGGACCATGAGACTTATTGTCCCTGGGGCTCAGTTTCCTTATTCATAGGATAGGGGTGATGATAATAATAGTAATGACTTCATAGAATTGTAGCAAAGCACATAGAACAAGAGTCTGGTACATAGCGTGTGTGTGTGTGTGTGTGTGTGTGTGTGTGTGTGTGTGTGTGTGGTCTGGCATTCTGTGAACACTGAGAAATCTGAGCCATGATCAGCTCTTCACAATTTTTCCACACTTTCCTGAACATACAGCTGGTGGGTTGACTTGTCAAGGTCATTCTCCACCACCTAGCTCCCTTTCTGTCCTCTTTCTCTTCAGTTTTTCTGAGCATGTTGGCCTCCAGACTCCAAATCACAGGGCAGAATGTAGGAGTCTCCATTTAGACCTCCAGATCTCATCCAGATTTTCCTGGGCTTCCAAAGCTAGGACTTTTCGGGCAATGATGAGAAATATCTGAGTCTCCGGCATCATCCCATCACAATCGCACCCAAACCACATTGCAAGTAATTGAAACTGCTCTTGATGTAATTAAATTCCTAAAAACACAGAAGATCCCCTTTGTCCTCAGAAGACAAAACCAGATATATGTGAAAGTCAGTTAAAGGCAACCTAAATCAAATGCAGTGCACGTTAATATATTTACTTTGCATTTTGTTGTATTTTATTATATATTTTCTCTTTCACGAGGATGGTTACTATTTATCTGAGTGCTTACTATGTGCCAGCTTATTTTTATAGTATCTGGTTTAATTTTCTACAAAACCCAGTGGAGTATTATTATTTTTCTAACTTTAGAGATGAGGATATGGGAACTGGGGGATGGTAAGTCACTTGCTGCTCAGCCAGTGACTGATGGAGCTTGGCTTGGACCTGAGGAATGCCGAATTTCAAAGCCAGTTCCCTTTTCTCTCTACTCCAAGCCACCCCGAGGGCAGGAAACATGTCTTCATCTATCTTTGCCTTCCCAACAGCATATGGTCCATTCCCTGACACACAGTGGGTGCGAACAGTGACAAAATATTTAACAAAGATTAGCAAAAAAAAAAAAAAAAAGAAAGAAAGAAATCCTTAAGTCTAATGTCACATCACCGTAACTAGGTCAATTTACTTCTGTGTGAACAGAAATACATTGCCATCTCTTAAGTGAGGCATTGTGGCTCAGTTCACATCTACTGATTCTGTCCCCAAATTCTGTCCATTTTGGAGAAGAGCATAATTGGATCATATTGACCATCCCTCCTTTAATATATTTCAGTACAACGAAGAGATTTAGATTCTGAAGAGAGGTCTTCACAGGGAAAGTAAAAGGCAAAACCATAATTTCTGGCCACCTTCCTGTTAGCTACATAATAAACCCCAACTCTTCATTAATTCATACATTCATTCATTCATACATTCATTCACTCATTCATTTATTCATATATTCATTGACTCATTCATCCATATATTCATTCATTCATTCACTCATATATCCATTCATTTATTCATTTACCCCCCAGGGGGTGTTATCTGCCTGAAATCTTAGTGTTCAGATCTGACAAAGAAATACAACACAATCTTTGATTATGCCAAGCTCATCACACTGAATAAATTTTTCCTTTTATGATTTTCCCCTAATACAAAATAATATTTGCTAATTATAAAAAATGATTATAAAACACAGAATCAAAACATTTAAAAAAGAAGCCCCTGTAATCCCCCACTTAAAGATTAATAATAACTAAGTAACATTTGGTTGTATTTCCTCCCAGACTTTTCTATGCATATTTTATAAATATGGTATACTATACATACTAATTTATGACTTTTTCTTTACTTAATAGGCATTGTTTGCATTTCATCATTTTGTAAATATTCTTCTACAATGCCTTTCTTTGTCTGCACAGTGTTCCACTCAGTTGCTCTGCAGTACTTTGCTTAACCACGTCTTGGATGTATTATTCTTTTTTTGTTTTTTTCTTTTATTCGTTTATTTATTTACAGGCATACCTCAGAGGTACTGTGGGTTCAGTTCCAGATCACTACAATAAAGCAAGTCACATGAATTTTTTGGCTTCCCAATGCATATAAAAGTTATGTTCAGACTATAGTATAGTCTAGTAAGTGTGCAGTAACATTGTGTCTAAAAAACAATGTACATGAGGACACTCAGACAGCCCTATGGAGAGAACCATGCCGTGGGAAACAGCTCTCCAGGCAACAGCCTGTGAGGAACAGAGACGACATCCTTGTGCGTGAGCTTGGAAGCAGATTTCCCAGTATTGCTCAAGCCTTGAGATGCCTGCAACCCCAGCCAACACGTTCACTGCAAAGTCATGAGAGATCCTAAAAGAGAACGAGGCAGCTAAGCTGCTCCTGCTTCTTAAACCATGGACATAATAAGAAAATAAATGTTTACTGTTCTAAGCCATTAAAAAAATTTTTTTTTAAATAAAAAACAATGTGCATACCTTAAGAAAAAAATACCTTATTGCTAAAAATGCTAAACATCATCTGAGCCTTCAGTGAGCTGTAATCCTTTTTGCGGGTGGAGGGTCTTCCTTTGATGCTGATGGCTGCTGATTGATGGATGTATTATTCTTAATGGCATTATTGTTGTTCTTTACAAAATACACAATAATGAGAAACTGATGTTGGCAAAAGTGTAGAGAATTAAACTGCCTCCAAATTTTCACCTGTTATTTCTTTTGCATTCGTTTTCCAAATTACTTTTGGGTAGCTTGACACATCTTTAATTTAAGTCCTAATTATTGTACATAATGCAGCTCACACCTGTGGTGATAATGCTTTTATTAGCATTAAAACTAAAGACATCAAAGAATCATATCAGGATAAAATGTCTATTTCTAATTTAATAGAATTGCAATTAAAGCAAATTTGATCTGAATGAAATCCCATCATAACTGTTTCTTTTTTTTTCTGCACAGTGAGTGAAAATTATTCTCCCCTAAATTGAAGATTAATAACATGCTTTTAATGTTAAATGTAGCAATTCAAGCATTAGGTTGCAATTCAAGTTCAACATCACTGAACATTTTATAAACTTCACATTTTACCATCTCTGGGAAGCGCTCTGAGGTAAATGCATTAGCGTTAAATGCATTAATGTTATTTTTCTTTATAAATGAGGTTATAACAGTGTTGTTACCTTCATTTGAATATTTTAATGAAGGGATAATATAGGGAGAGTGCTGCATTTTCACAAGGTAATTGTTTCTTCCCTGAGTGGCTAAACTTGGGCAGAAAGTGGAATTTATCTCATTGAAATTCTATTATGGCTGCATGTTACTTGTCAGGAATCTCTCATTACTTGTCAGGAATCTCTCATTACCTGGAAACTGGGGCTTTTTGTTAAAACTCTTCTTTCCCATGGCATCCAGTCTCTTGCCTCCCTAAGGTGTAATCCTATCCTCTGGCAAGTCACAGCAGCAAACCTTTGGTATCTTGCTCCAAGTATGCACTGGCTCAGCCCTTAGAACGGAGCCGGATGGAGAATTCTGATTTAGATAAGTTCAGACCAGCTTGGTCACAAGTAATCGAAATTTGCAGTAGAACCTAAAATGAGGGAAAGGTATGCAATTGCTTTCAAGTTACTAAGAGTTGGGTCTGTGCCTATGATAGATTAATGGCAAAAATAGCCCCGATTTTCTGTCCTTCACTGAATCTGCTTCATTCACAACATAACTTTCCAGATTCTCCCATCAACATACAGAGTCTGTTTTGCTACTCCTTGAATCTGGGCTGGCCTTGCCATTGGCCTTGACCAGTAGAATTTGGTAGAAATGACATCTTGCTCTTGGACCCATGGCTCCACCATAAGAACAAGCCCAAGTTAGCCGACTGGAGGACGAGACCCTTTGGGGGAAAACCAAGTTGCTTCTCTCAACAGCCAGCCAAATCTCACAAGCAGAGCTGCCAGCCAAAACACAGATGATAACAGACTCACGAGGGATCCCAGGCAAGGTTAGAAGAACCACCCAACTGAGCCCAGCCTAACTTGGCCACCAGCAGTTAGGAGCCAAACATCCATAATATGTTACGGAAAAACCCGAACGAACTTTTTGGCCAGCCCAATATTTTAAGCCCATAATTGTTGAGTAGTTTGTGACTCAGCACCAGATAACTTATATAACACCCTACCTCTGCCAGAGTCCATCTGAACGATCACGGATGCGTGAGCTACTAATCTCTTTGAGTTTTCTTTTCCTCCACTATAAAGTGAAAACAATAAGACTCCTCTATAGGATTGTCTTGAATTAAAGATAGTAGATATAAAATATTTAGTACAGTGCATGCTACAGAAGAGTGCTCAGAATAAATGTTAGCTGTTACAGTTGCTGAAGCTACTACTGTTCATTTCCGTGACTCAGATCCAAGCATTTCAATTAGTGGTTGACAGCATGTGTCTGGAGCTAGGCTGCCACCACTGGGTGCCTGACTCAGTCATCACTAGCAGTGCGACCTTGAACAGCTGACAACTTCTATGCCTCTGTGACCTCATCTTTAAAATTGGAATAATAATAGTACCTACTTCACAGAATGGTTGGGATGATTAAATCACTTCAAAATAGATGCAATGCTTAAAAACTGATTGCATATTTTAGACACGAAATAAATAGAATTAATTATTATTTATAATAATAGAGAGATATGTAGTTTACAGATCTCTCTATACATCTAAGTGGAAAGAATCCCTACTTATAATATTTATCTCTGAGATCTCCATTTGGTCTTTGGGACTAAGAATATAAGTATTTTTCTAAAATGTGCATGATGGAAATTTATAAATATGTGCACAAGGAAAATATTCAATAGTATAATAAAACTAATCAATCTATCACTGAAACTCAATAGTCATCAGAACACAGCCCATCTTGTTTTTCTCTACTCTCATCCACTCCTCATTCTCCAGATTATTTTGTTGAAAATGCCAAGTATCATATCATTTCCTCTGCAAATATTTTAGCATCTATCACAAAAATACAATCTCCTTAAAATAACCACACTCCACGTTCACACCTAAAAATTAACAAAAGTTCCTAATATCATCAAACATCCCCTTTTGATCCAAAAGTTTCCCCTCCATCTTCTTTATCTTTGTTTTTAATAACCTAGATTATTTGTCACATACAATTTCCCACAGGGTGGATTTTACTGATTACATCTCTCTAGTGTATTTTGACCTGTTCCTCTGTCTCCTGTGTGTCCCATAAATTTATATTTGGATTTAGAAGTTTGATCATACTGTGTTCAATGATTTTTTTTTTTTTTTTTTTGGTCAAGAATACTTCGTAGAAGGTACAGTTTACTTATACATATGTTGTCTGGTTCTCGCTATTTTTTGTCATATCATCATAAGCCACTTATGATTACTGACTAGATCCAAGAATTGATTTTTTTAAATGGTGATAGTTTAATTCTATTATGTCTTCTCTGTTCACTAGAATACAGCTAAATGAAACTTCCCTTCACAACTATTTGCTTATACTGTGATAAAGCACAGTGTGACATAAACATTTACCTCCACCTTGTCTTAATTTAGTTAACAATATATTCCAGAGATAATTACATGGCAACATAATGAAATATTTCTCATTCCTTTTTATAGCTGTGTAGAACTCCATTGTGTAGATATACATGGATAATTCAATGAACTGCTCATTGAGAACTTGGGGATTGTTTGCTGCCAGTCTTTTGACACTGCAAACAATGCTATAAATGAACAGTTTGGGCATAGAGGGTTATTGTTTATTTGTTTGTTTTTGGTCTTGGTCAATTTTTATAGCCTGAGGCTTTCTGAATCTTGTTGGAGAGTGAGAGTGTTGTAGGGGATAAATCCAGTTATGTGTATCTTCGTGGTAAGGGCAAGGGTATTCCGACATTCACAGATCTTACAGTTCCAGCTTCAACTGTTTTCTGAGATTGCCAAATCCCCCTGACATGTCTATGTAGTCATTTGCCCTTTTGCTGAGATTTAAAGAATCTGGATTGTGGGAGGGAAAAGTGACTCATGTACCCAGCGAGTAAACCCCTTTCCCTTAGCTTCCTGTCTGGTTTTGCTTATCTCTATTGATCACAGATCATGGGCTTGCCTTCTTCATTAGGAAGAGTCTACAAAAGAAAGCCAATTTCCAATGTTGTTCTGGAAACTGTATAGAAGACAAAAAAGTCGAGCGAGTGATGGATGATGGGGATGGGGGTGGTTCATTACCTCTTTTTGTTAATCACTCACAAATGTCAGGGACGTCCTCTCCAGGATTCTTCAGTGGTCAGAAACCAAGGGATCTTAGGAATGGAGGAAATTTAGAGATTTTGCAGTTCTGTTCAGCCTCTCACCTAGTATATTTATTCTCAAACACATGGATCTGCTGTATAAATACATGGAGCAAAAGTGCACTTCCTGGGAGAAGTCAAAATAAAGACCCCGCTTTCAAGATTGAGTCCCTGAGCCCAAGCCTGTCACTCAAGGGTGTTTCTGTCCTCATCAGGAACAATCTCAACTTCAAGCTTTATCTTAGTCTTTCCCAAGGGTCCAGCTACTTAATAGCCCAAATGTGTTTATTGAAAGGAACACCTAACATAGCCTCCAAGGCCATCAGCACAGCAGGCTCTGTTGTATCCACCTGAGGTTAGACTCCAAGGAGAATGAGGAACACATCTCCTTGTCAACACAGATGACTCTTCCTAGGAGGGGCCAACAGAGATTCAAGGGGTCCAACATTGGTGAAGGAGTTTGATACGTGTGAGTTCATACCTGTTAAATTGTATCACAAAACAGATTACAAAATAAGCAGTACGACTCTTGACAGAAAACGCTGGGGTTTTTTTTTTTGGTTTTTATTTTACGTCTTTATTGGAGTATAGTTGCTTTACAATGTTGTGTTAGTTTCTGCTGTATAACAAAGTGAATCAGCTATACGTATACATATATCCCCATATCCCCTCCCTCTTGCGTCTCCCTCCCACCCCTCTAGGTGGTCACAAAGCACCAAGCTGATCTCCCTGTGCTATGCAGCTGCTTCCCACTAGCTATCTCTTTTACATGTGGTAGTGTATATATGTCCATGCCACTCTCTCACTTCATCCCAGCTTACCCTTCCCCCTCCCCGTGTCCTCAAGTCCATTCTCTACATTTGCATCTTTATTCCTGTCCTGCCCCTAGGTTCATCAGAACCATTTTTTTTTTTTAAGATTCCATATCTATGTGTTAAATGCTGTTTTTTTTTAACGTTGTTTACTACCACTACTACTACTGACAATACTAATAGTCACCGGTGATTGAGTCTACTGTTGACAAGAGTTTAAAATGACATTCACTCAAGCAATTCTGCCAGGAAACTAATATTGGTTCTATTTTACAGATGAGGGGGGGAGTCAGAACTTTCCTGGCTTTAGAGTCAGAAATTAAGCCAGTTCTCTGTGACTCCAGACTTCCTTTTATCCATTGTTCTGTGACCCTCTAGTAACTTCCACTATGGATTCGATTTGAACCTGGACCCTCCCCCCATCCCAGCTGACATTTAAGCAATTAGACTTGTAACCTTAAACTAGGCAAGAGGCTTCCATCAAACATGGCCGTGTCTTGGCAGTAGGTATCAGGGGGTAACTGAGAAAACAGGTACCATGGCCTGCAATCCACTCACTGCCACATTTTAATGCAAAAGATTGCTCTTAGTTAAATAGCTTGCCCATGTTTTGATTTTTAATTTTCTCCTCTAACAATATAATGTGCCATTTAGAGCAAGGTTCAAATCAATATGACATTTCAGTACCCGTTAAATGTCTTGGCAACTAAACTTCCTTGTTATCCAATTACTTGTCAGTTAATAAACATGGTCCCTCCTTGAATCAGGGAACAGGAGAGGGGTGAGTTGCCCACATCCTTTCTCTCTTTTGTGATGCTACTTAGCTGGGTGTGGGTGCTGATTTCCCTATTTCCGTATATCTCCTTCCAACCCAACATGGCTCTGTTCTATTTGCCACTTTCTCGTCTCATTTTGCACAATGAGAAGTCAACCCAGAAATGTGCTTCTCCTGGCCACACAGCTTCGTTCCGTGATTTCGTTGTGGTGGTTGTTACTTAATCAGTGGCACTTAGCCACCTCACGGCTTATAACAAATTGTGAAAATAATCTCAGTTCCTAGATTGGCCTGAGCCACCTGCTTTTCCTTCTTGAATCTTGCTTTCCCTAACTCCTTTTTCTCATCCGATAGTCAAGGTTCTTTTAGAAAACCTCTTATCTAGACCAAACTTGCTCCTTTTATCCCCCCACTTCTAAATGCTGAAAACAAACCTACACATCACAAAGATAAATTCAGAAGCAAAGTTAGCAGCAACTACATTTACTGTGGCTTTTATCTTTAGAAGTTTTAAAATTCATTTTTTATTGGAATGCGTCCCATTGACGTGGGACGTTGAACTGAGAATGTATACTTGAAGCATAAATTCAACATTTGGGTGTCAGTCCTGATTCTGGTATTAGCCAGCAGAAACTAAATGACCTCAAGAAAAGAACTACCCCCTCTCTGGACCTCCATGAATACATATTTAAAATGGGATTTGTGGGACTTCCCTGGTGGCACAGTGGTTAAGAATCTGCCTGCCAATGCAGGGGACACGGGTTCAATCCCTGGTCTGGGAAGATCCCACATGCCACAGAGCAACTAAGCCCGTGAGCCACAACTACTGAGCCTGCGCTCTAGAGCCCGCAAACCACAACTACTGAGCCTGCAAGCCACAACTACAGAAGCCCGCACGCCTAGAGCCCGTGCTCCGCAGCAAGAGAAGCCACTGTGGTGAGAAGCCCACGCACGGCAACGAAGAGTAGCCCCTGCTTGCTGCAACTAGAGAAAGCCCGCACAGCAACGAAGACCCAGTGCAGCCAAAAATAAATAAATAAATAAACAAATTTATTAAAAAAAAAAAAATAAGAAAAGGGATTTGTGTGGAATAGATCCATGGTTCTCCCCTGGAGTGATCTGTATGTTCTCCTACAATGGACAGATTCTGATTCTGCATTTATGAGTAAAACAGGGGGCAGCCACGATTTAAGACCCGTGTGCTTGATGATCCCCAAGTGTCCTTCCAGTCTACAAGTCTGTGGGTACATTGTTTTGTAAGGAGAGAGGATACATACAAGATCCCAGCACAGCATCCAGAACAACTTATAAAATGGAGAGAAGTAGCTCAGTTCAACATAAAACGTGTTGTGTTCTAAGTGGAGCAAAAACAGATATTTCATGGGGAGAAGGAACACATTAGCCCTGCTACTGAGGACAGCATCTTCAGCTACAGAAGCTACCTGAGTTCCATGGACAGAGTAAGCCCCCCTCCACTCAAGAGCTGAGAGATACTTCTCCAGCCGGGATGTGGCATCAGAGTTACTTAAACTGCAGTGATAATAGCTACAGTTTATTAGCTACTATAACCATTGGCAAATCACTTGACATCTGGATTCAATTTTTTTCATTTACCAACTAGGGCTAATGACAATACCTACCACATGAAGCTATTAAAGTTTAATAAATTGATTTATGTAAAGCTATATATATATTTATTTAGCTTTTATCATGATTATTTTTAAAAATTCAGATGAGAGTAGAGATGTGGATGGACCTAGAGTCTGTCATACAGAGTGAAGTAAATCAGAAAGAGAAAAACAAATATCGTATATTAACACATATACGTGGAGTCTAGAAAAATAGTACAGATGAACCTATTGTCAGGGCAGGAAGAGAGACGCAGACGTAGAGAACAGACGTGTGGACACAGGGGTGGGTAAGGGGAGGGTGGGATGAATTGGGAGATTGGGTTTGACATAAATACACTACCATG
The DNA here is from genome assembly GCF_028021215.1 of Eschrichtius robustus. Lineage (NCBI taxonomy): Eukaryota > Metazoa > Chordata > Mammalia > Artiodactyla > Eschrichtiidae > Eschrichtius > Eschrichtius robustus. Next base: position 57,936,795 of record NC_090839.1, read on the forward strand.
TGTAAATTAGATAGCTAGTGGGAACCTGTGGTATAGCACAGGGAGCTCAGCTCAGTGGTCTGTGATGAGCTAGATGGGTGGGATGGGGGTGATGGGAGGGAGGTCCAAGAGGGAGGGGATATATGTATACATATAGCTGATTCACTTCATCGTACAGCAGAAACTAACACAACATTGTAAAGCAATTATACTCCCATAAAAATAAAATAAAATAAAATAAAAATTCAGATGAGAAACATGTCAAATTCAGGGCGATCTCACCCCAACTCCTCTATTCATTTCACCTCATTGAAGTGCAGATACATGCAGGACACACGGGTTTCCTTCTGCCCTTCATCATTCCCTTTAGGATAGCTCTGAATTGTGAAAGGATGAAGTTTAATGCTGGATTAATCCTTCACTGTGACAACCACTAGACGGACAGAGAGCTGCACGCAAACCATGGGATTTTCAGCACCCGGAGACCCCTAATCTCGTTTAATCAGATTTATTGATCATTAGTTTAAGATGTTTAAGTATCGCTAGGTGGTAAAATGTTTTATTCTATTTTGTTGAAGACTAAAATGTCTCCTTGCCCTGCCACCAGTAAAAGTACTGGCCTATCTGAGAGACACATCCAGAGGGTATGTGATCTTCCCAGCAGCTCCCTCCTCACCCCCATACCACCTGGCAGTTCTCACGTAAATCAAACCTGCGAATGGGTCATTGATTTCTTTATGTAAAGAAATTCAGTAAAAGGGGATTTTAGGACCATTCTAATATAACGTGTCTTACTATCTACAAAGTCAACTGAAGTTTCCATCTCTCTCTTTTTCTCATAAATCAATTTTTTTTTCTTATCAGGAAAAAAAAAATGAAAGTATCTGTCACCATCCTTTACTTCCCCCAACATCGACTAAGCATCTGTTGTGCCTATGATGACACAGAGGTACTGGCACTCCTGACCTCAAAACACTCACCTTCTAATAGAGAAGACTAAAAGTAATCAATCCATCAAAATAACACATGAAGAAGGATCATAGCAAATATTTGTTGAGCTCCTGCTTTTCACCCCTAACTGTGTTAAGAGCTATTGCACACAAAACAATGTGGTAAGTGTAGCTTTCTCTTATTCTAAGATGAAGGTCTAAGACAATGAGTGCCAGGAGTCTTATATTCCTAATTGAGACTTTTGACCTAATGGATGTATATAAAGCACCTGGAGAGTAAAGACTCTTTCCTGGCACATGAAACATTTATAACAAAAGTAACTATGCATTCGTGCTGTATTCCAAGTAGAGTAAAACCAGATATTTCATAGGGAGAAGGAACACATTAGCCCTGCTACTGAGGACAGCATCTTCAGCTACAGAAGCTACCTGGGTTCCAAAAGCAAGTATCACCAAGTTCCAAATAATTGGTATTATATGGACCACAGTTTTGGGACTATCATGTAATTAAGTTAGAAACGTGTTACCAAAATTAACTAAAATAAATATAGATTAAGAAATTTTAGGGACTTCCCTGGTGGTCCAGTGGTTAAGAATCCACCTTCCAATGCAGGGGATGTGGGTTTGATCCCTGGTTAGGGAACTAGGATCCCACATGCTGCGGGGCAACTAAGTCCACGTGCCACAACTACTGAGCCTGCACGCCACAACTAGAGGCCCGCGCATCACAACGAAAGATCCCATGTGCCACAGATCCCACATGCCACAACTAAGACCCGACACAGCCAAAAATAAATAAATATTTTTAAAAAAAACAGAATCCTTACCTTATTAAAAACAAATAAATTTAAAAAATTACTTCTAAACCACCTGTGGTTCAGAGAAGCATATTGGATATTTTAAAATATTTGGAACTGAATTATAATTAAAATACCAGATAGCAAATGATGAAGGATAAAGCGTTAAGCATATATACATATCATATATATACACATAGATATACATATACATATTTTTATATACATATATGATATATGTGATATATGATAGTTATATATGATATTCATTTTATATATCTATATTATAAATGTATAACTATGTATAATATATACTTTATTTATATATTATATATATATAATAAATGAGCTTGGCGTCTAACTTAAGTTTGGAACAGAACCAACAGAATAAACCCACAGGAGTTAGAAAAAGCAGAGACAATAAAGTTGAAAGCAGAAATTAAAGAAATAGAAAACAAAAGTTATCACAGGGAGAATCAGAAAGGCAGAAGTTGATTCTTTTAGAAAGACTAATAAAGTTGACAGAAGTCCTTCAAAATTGATCAAAGACAAAGCGGAAGAAAGGTGCCACAAATAGATAATGTTAGAAATCAAAAGAGACATCACTACAGATGCAAGGGATGTTTATTTGCTGTGTTACTACTATCGGTGAAGAATGTGGTCTCCACTAGGAAGGGAAGTGATGGGAGTCAGGAGGGAACTGAATGTCTCTTCACTGTAAACTCTTTTGTACTGTTTAAGTGATTGCAACCCATGTGCATTGCCCATTACAAAGTAGAACTAATAAAAGATTTGCCTAAACGTAGATTTTATAAAAAGCATTTGCATAGTTATTTTCGCTTTACAAGGATTTGAATGTGGAGTGTTACTACCTATCCTTACAGTGACCATGTGACATAGATTTCATGATTTTCATTTTGTGGCTGACAAAATTAAGGTTTAGAGAAAGCAATGCACATGGTTAAAAGTAGAGAATAAGGATTGCTTTTTACTATTTTTCTTAACATTTAATTGTAAAAATTTTAAACTTCTGAGAAAATTGAAAATAGGGAATTCAATGTGCATACCACCTGGAGTCTAAAATTAATGTTTGATCATATTTTCTTTATCGCATAACTAGAGGATAAAATTTTGAATTTATATTGCATAAGCTATAAATTCCATGTTCTTTCTACCACATCCAGAGAAAATGATTTACTGTTACTAAAGCATTTGTGTGTGTCACAAAGTCAAATAGCCGTTTCCAGATGGTGCTTTCAGATATGTACAAAGCATTGTTGGCATCTTTGCAATAAGCATATAGCTTCCTAAAGTGACTATCTACAAACCATAGTCCTTTCATTATTTTTGTTCTGCATGTTGATCATACATAATGTTTATGTTTCTCCTTCCTTTCCTTGGCCAGTCCTTGACCCTTCCGGCCAGCTTCATCCTCTGCTCTGACTCCCACCTATTCTGCATCTTTCTGCAAGAATTAAGAAAATCCCCTCTGCTCACAGCATTCTGCAAACCCAAGTTGGGCCAACAAGAAAGAATGGCAATATTAAAATGCCTTTGCGGGTTACGATTTAATCTCCCTCAGGATTCAGCCATCATTACATTCTTTTTTTTTTTTTTTTTTTTTTTAAGGTACTGGGCACTTCCAATATTTTTTTTTTTTTTTAATAATTAATTTACTTTTTTTTTTTTAAATCTTTGGCTGTGTTGGGTCTTCGTTTCTGTGCGAGGGCTTTCTCTAGTTGCGGCAAGTGGGGGCCACTCTTCATCGCGGTGCGCGGGCCTCTCTTCTTGCGGAGCACAGGCTCCAGACGCGCAGGCTCAGTAATTGTGGCGCACAGGCTCCAGACGCGCAGGCTCAGTAATTGTGGCACACGGGCCCAGTTGCTCCGCGGCATGTGGGATCTTCCCAGACCAGGGCTCGAACCCGTGTCCCCTGCATTGGCAGGCAGATTCTCAACCACTGCGCCACCAGGGAAGCCCCCATCATTACATTCTTATGACATCATTTCTATATAGTCTTGAAGCAAATGTAGACTCCTTTTGCCCTGGGAGCCAGTGGATGCCCAGCTGGCTGGCAAAACATTATTTCTAGATGTGTCTGTGAGGTGTTTCAGGAAGAGATTATCATTTGAACTGATAGACTGAGTAAAGAAGATCACCCTCATCAATGTGGGTGGGCATCATTCAATCCATCAAAGGCTGGAATTGAACAAAAAGGCAGAGTAAGGGTTAATTTGCTCTCTCCTTGAGCCTGGACGTCCATCTTCTCCTGCCCTGCAGCATCAGCACTGCTGGTTCTCAGGCCTTCAGTCTTGGACCGGGACTTCCATCATTGGCCCTTCTGTTCTCAGTCCCCTGGCTTGGTCTGGAACTACACCATTGGCTTTCCTGGGTCTCCAGTTTGCAGATGGCAGACTGTGGGACTTCTCAGCCTCCATAACTGTATGAGCCAATCCCTCCTAATAAATCTCTATCTATATATCTTTCTTTATCCTATTGGTTCTGGAAACCTGACTAATACAAATAATTGTGCTTCTTGGCCACTTTTCCCACCCCCCCCACACCCCGTGGCTTGCGCGATCTTAGTTCCCGGACCAGGAATTGAACCCAGTCCCATGGCAGTGAAAGCACGGAGTCCTAACCACTGGACCGCCAGGGAATTCCCTTCATTGGCCATATTTCCCAAACCTGGAAGTAGCGTGTTCTTTTTTAAGGTTCTCACATAGATAATGTTTCATTAACATTAATCTCGTCATTCATAGAGCACGTATTGAACGTCTGCTATGAGCTAGCCATTCCTGCAAGCATTAGGATCAGTTTTGAACTAAAAATAAAAGACAGGGTTATTGCCCTCAGAACTAACTGTCATCTGCCTTTATAAGGGAGGTATTATTTCCTTTTGTCAGATGAGAAAAATGTGGCTCAGAGAAATCAAGAACTAGTCCAAGAGGACCCAACTAGGAGCAGTCACAGCGGAGAGGAAACGCAGAGCTGACCATCTCTGAACCCAGAGATTTCTCAACGACACACAAATGCTTTTTATACCAACCTGAACATTAATTTGGTGGCTCACATTTAAAACAAACATCATTTGGAGCAGGACAAACTGGGGCTGCAGCCCTTCATCGCAAAACCCTTGAGCTAAGTGAGAATGTGTATTCCCCATGTTTAAAAGATGTAAAAGAGCAAAAGCACCAACAATAAGAGCCAAAAAGAGTATGCAATAGAGATCTACGTGGCCCCAAAGAACATGAAATATTTACTATCATCTGGACTTTTACAGGAAAAGTGGGCCCATCCCTGACTTGGAGTATCTGAAGCAATCCATTCGTCTACAGTATTTTGTTTTTGCTTTTTTTTTTTTTTTTTTTTAATAGCATGGCTTGTGTACTTCAGAAATAGCCACTTCCATCGATTATTTCACCCACTGTTTCATGAGTAAATAAATGCCCTCTCTCAGCATTCCTTGGGAAAGTGGCTTCACACATGGTTATAATTCCTGATGAGAAGACAAGCCAATCGGAGGTAAAGTGGATAAAGAGGGAAAACATGCTGTTTGTTTAAAGCAGCTCCATGGCCCACTAATGGAATTTCTCTTTCCCAGGTTACTGAAATCTGTGTAGGAGAGGGGCAGTTTGATGGGATCAGCACTTTCAGAGTCATCGACAGCAACTAAATTGGAAAAATGCACCAAACCCTGGGTTTCAGCGGGCTATGGACTTAATATAGATTGAGTCAGGAAGAAAAATATTGCACAGTATGCAGTTTGCATGTCCCATCATCTCATTAAAGACTTGGCTATGGATAACACAATGGGCCTTTTTCCTCCCTAGCTCCCAGCCCAGGGAATCAGGCATGCAAGGAGTAATAATATATCATTTCACGGCACTTTGAAGGAACTGCCGTAATTCAGCATGAAAACCCGCTTTGATCCTTATTTACAAAAATAAAGCCTACCCATGCCTACAAGCACATGGCTTTCCTGTCGCTTGCCACTCCCATCTCTGCCTTCTCAGTGATGACCCACAAAGAGCACCTTCATAGCCTCTCCCGGCCGGCCAGCCGCCTGATTATTTAATTACAGTTTTCTAGCTTCAGCACTTTGCCCTTACCAGGGAATGTAAGTGAAATGTGTCAGAAATAAAGAAATAAATTACAAGCTAAATCAATAGGAAAGAACCATGCAAACTGGCATCACAGTGGATATCTGTTTAACCAAAGGTGTTCAAAGGCATTTAGACCTTCAAGGAAGAAAAAAAAAAAGACAAAAACAGGGTTAAGTTGGAGAGGGGGGTGAAAACACGAGGGAGATGTCTGTCTGCAGACAGCCCCAGACTGTATCTGTCTGGGCTTCCTGCAGAGCCCCTGAGGTTAGCCTTCATGTTACTCACCAACGCAGGTGCCAACATGCGGTTTCCTAAGTGGAAAATTTAAAAGTAATTTTTCACCTTGAGAGAGAGGTTTCCTTCTGTTTGACGCTTACTCAGGCAAGACAGCAAATCTCAAAAACAAAGAAATTGGAGGCACTTCTGCCAAAACTCCACTCGGACAGAAAAAAAGATGGAGAGAGCACCCCTCCCTCTTGGCTGGAGCTGGAAAGACGGCCAGGGTGAAGTTTTGAAAGCCAAGCCTCTTTTTTTTTTTTTTTTTTTATTAAGTTCTTTTTTTTTTTTTGGCTGCGTTGGGTCTTCGTTGCTGCGCGCGGGCTTTCTCTAGTTGCGGCGAGCGGGGGCTACTCTTCATTGCGGCGTGAGGGCTTCTCATTGTGGTGGCTTCTCTTGTTGCAGAGCACAGGCTCTAGGCACGCGGGCTTCAGTAGTTGCCGCACGCGGGCTCAGTAGTTGTGGCTCACGGGCTTAGTTGCTCCGCAGCATGTGGGATCTTCCCAGATCAGGGCTCGAACCTGTGTCCCCTGCATTGGCAGGTGGATTCTTAACCACTGCGCCACCAGGGAAGTCCCCAAGCCTCTTTTTCTATGCTTATCTCAGACAGTAACAGCAGCCTCTCCTAATGTCCTTAAGGCATTTTGAATATCATTTTTATAGACTAAGCAGAATTGAAATGTGGAGGGTGTGTCCTCGTAAGGATTCTGTACTCGCTCCCCATGTGTGGGCTTTTTGCCCCCCACAGCACCAAGCAATCCTTCAACACCGCCTGGGTGTCCTACAGTTAACTCAGTGCTGTTGCTATCTACCCAGAGACAGCATCAGATTCCACAAGTTGAGGGATACCATCGGATTACACAGTCCGAAAAGACTGCCTCTCCCCCCTCAGACGCCAATCACAAGTCCAGGTTGTCACCTGTACATCTGACCCACTGGCTGTAGATGGGAGGTTCCAACTATCCCCTCCTTGGGTTTGATTAATTTGCGAGAGCAGCTCATAGAATGCAGAAAAACATTTTACTTACTGCCTACAAAAGTGTATAACTCAGGAAACAGCCAGATGGAAGAGAGGCCTAGTGCAAGGTATAAAGAAAAAGAGGGTACCATTCTCCCCAATCATCCATGTGTTCACCAATCTGGAAGCTCTCCAAACCCCATCCTTTTGAATTTTTTGTGGAGGCTTTATTATATCAGCACAACTGATTGAATCGTTGACCACTGGTGATCAATTCAACCTCTAGCCCCTCTCTCCTCTCTGGAGGTCAGGGCAGGTGGGACTGAAAGTTCCAACCGTCTAATCACATGGTTGGCTCCCCTGGCAACCAGCCCCCACCCTTAGGTACATTCCAAATATCACCTCATTAACATAAACTCAGGTGTGGTTGAAAGGGGTTTGTTATGAACTCTTATCACTCAGGAAATTCCAAGGGTTTTAGGAGCTCTGTGCCAGAAACAGGACAAAGACCAAATATATATTTCTAATTATAAATCCCAATATCACAGCTTGTGTGTGTGAGCATGTTTCCCACACATTTAAGTTCTACTTAGGAGAAATGAGAGATTGGGGATGCCAACACTGGATCTCCCCAATAAAGACAGCGTATCGGTGAAGATACGATTATCTCTAAGAGTTAAAAAAAAAAACACCTCAATTTAGCTAGGAGCAGTAAACAGCAACTGGGGAGCTTGGTTGGAATTCCAGGGGTGTCGTTAACATTATGGAGTTTAGGGATTCAATTTCGTCAATTTCCTTCCCCCCTTCTCTCTCTTCTCTCATAGTCTCTAGTACTTTCCCTCCTCTTCCCAGTTTGGTATCTCTCTCTGTCTTGATTTTCCTCTTTTGTCTTTTAAGAGGGCTTCTACCAAGAGCTGAAGTCAGATGCACAGAGCCCCAAGCTTACATTATCAGGACATAGGAGCCCCAAAGAAGAGAAAGAACTTCTTTCTCCTAATAGCAGAAGATAAACTCCCAGGGTTGCTTGGTGATTCACCCTGCTTGGTTTAATAGCCTCCCCTTTGAGCATCCATTGTGGTGCAGGGGATGAATACTCACCTATATGGTAGAATCATAATGTCCACATCATAAGGCAGTTGTGGCAGTTGTGATGATTGAATGAGATCAAAGCTATAAAAAACAAAGTGTAACCTACAGTGAGCCAATCCGAGTCTTATAGACATTACATTAATTTGGGGCCCTCTTTTTTCCCCTCTAATTAGAGTGACCATCTGTCCTGGCTTGCCTGTGACTCAGTGATTTCCTGGGACATGGACATTTAATGATAAATTTGCCCAATTTGGCCAGGACTAAATGTTATCCCCGAATGTGGGACTCAAGTATTAAAACTGGGACAGTCCTTCCATTAGTGGCAACCCTTCCACTAATTTCTATCTCCTGGATTTTTCCCCTTTGCTCTGGGTCATTTAATGCTATCATAAAGGGAAAAAATAAACAAACAAACATAAAAACAAAAAAAAAACACTTTATCCTTTATTCTTGGTATGAGAATAATGGTAAAATTTCTACTTATACGAGCCAAGCTTCAAAAAAACCCCATTTATAAAATCATTAAACCCCTAGGGGATCTTTTCTATACACACCTTTAAAGAACACATAGGAATCGTGTACACACATGCCTTTTTCCTAAAGTGATATATCAATAATCCATTACATAGATCAATACCATGGTGGTCATAACAGCTGCATTCTTAGGAGTTTTTAAAAATAAAATATAAACATTTACCAAAATTTTTAGAATGTAAATTTGGGAATATAATTTAGAATGGAAATTTTAAAATACATTTTAGGCTTCCTATGTTCAAGGACCTTAATATTTTCATGGAACTCGAAGTTAAAATTAAAATGTAAACAACATTTAATGTTGTTGTACCTATTGTTTAAAAAATATCACCTGCTAGGAATGGCATATAAAACTGTTAATAACGCTAAAGAAAAAGGGATGGGGTAAGAGAGAAAGAGAGGAAGAAGGAAGACAGTGAGAGGAAAAAGAGAAGAGAGCAGAAGAGATGGGAGAGAGAGAAATAAAACCCCTTGGCTTCTCTTTTTAAACAAAACTCCAGGGAACACCTTCTTGCATTAAGATTTTTTTAAAAAATTAGATTAGATTCTTCTTACAGAAGTTGTAATTTAAATTTCTTGATGAGATCTGGGGGATGCCTTTATCCTTTCAATGGAAACATCATTTATTTGGAGGAGGAGTGTAGTAAAAATTCTATTTAGAAAAAGATATTTTAAGAAGTCAAATTTCTCAGATGTTCATTTTATCTAAATATTGGAAACTGCCTAAATGTATAAAAGAAGGTAAAATTATATTCAATATTCCCAATTCATAACTCTTAAGAGCTTTTAATAATACTTATGAAGAAATTGAGGAACCATATCCCTGACTTTATTTCTGGAATGCTGCTGCAATGCTCTGAGGGAGAGCAACCATATTGTGACCATGAGGATGACAGCCACATTCTAAGGCTGCATAAAAAATAAAGTAACCTTGTTCTAGATGACACTGGGGAACTAATATATACATATATACATGTATATATATATATATATATATATGATATGTATATTATATACACGTAATATAATATGTATATTATATACATCACAACTATGAAAAAATATATATCACTATATATCTATATCTATATCACAACTATGGCAAACAATAGATTACACAGGTCTGGGAACCTAGACAAAAGAATAATATGGGTTGAGCCCTAGTTTTCTCCATTCTCCATAGAAGGAATATATAGGGTATGGTGTGTCTGTGCGGGAGACAGAACCCAGAAAGACTCCAGTGGCCTCAATGATTTGAGAAGATGGAGATAACAAATATTTAAGGAAGCCGATGAGCCTAAATATGTGAGAAAACAGTTTTGGAAAGAAGGGAGTTACGTTGTTGGTCAAAGGTTGCAAAGTTTTAGTTCCGTAGAATGAGTAAATTCTAGAGATCTAATGCACAGCATAGTGACTATAGTTAATAATATTGTATTGGACACACGAAACTTGCTAAGAGAGTAGAGCTTAAGTGTTCTCACTACACCACCACACACACACAGAAAGGTAACCATGTGAGGTTATGGACATGTTAATGAGCTTGACTGATAATAATGATAATAATCATTTCACAATGTATGTGTTATCAAAACATCATATTGTGTACCTTAAATATATAATGTTTCTAAAAATAATAAAACATAAGTATATTTCGATATGAGAAGTAGAAGTCTATTCTAAAACTGATTTTTTTTCCAAATTAAGTTGCTAGAAGTATGTAGTAAAATCTTTTCATCCTCTTAAAAAAGAAGAAGAAGAAGAAGAAGGGAAAGAAGAAGTGATTTATGCTGAAAAAGAATGCCTCATGTCTACATAGGGGTCCCTTTGAGTCTTTGCTTAGCATGAGGCCACATATGCACAAAGGGACATCACAAAAGACTGGTCAAACAACAAGGAAATTGTAAGCAGAAAAAATACCAGAGATCATAGAGTGTGGGTAGATGTTCAAGTTTTAATCAGAAAAAATGGAAGGTGCTTAGTGATTATTTGGGGCATTCAGTGAAGACCCAGAAAGATCATGACAGGAATAAAGCTGAGTTAACTTATGGTTTTCCAACACTTGCCCCAGAAAAGTTGGAACATAAAACAGGTCTCAACCAATTTAAAGGGATTTGAATCTACAGATTCAACAATTTCATAACTCCAGCCCTGGTGGGATTTTTTCATAGAAATTGACAAGTTGATTCTAAAAATGTATGTGGAAATTCAAAGAAACTAGAATAATCTAAATAATTTAGAAAATGAAGACCAAAGCTGGACGACTTATACTATTTAGAGTTATTATTAAGCTACAATAATCAAGGCATCGAATAGAAGTAAAAATAGAATAGAAATTGGCATAAAGGTGAGTATATAGGTCAATGGAACCAAATAGAGCCTCCATAAATATAGTGCATATCAATTGATTTTCAACAGCTGTGCTGAGGTAATTTAGTGTGGGAAAGGACAATGGTTTCAATAAATGTTACTGGAACAACTGGATATTTATATGAAAAGAGATCAACTTCACACTATATAAAAATTAACTAAAAGTGGATCATACATCAGAACCTAAAAGCTAACATTATAAAGTTTCTAAAAGAATAATAGGATCATTTTTCATGGTCTTGGGTTGACAAGATTTCTTAGGACACAAAAAGCATGAACCATAAATGAAAAACAATGATATATTGGACTTCAGAAAAATTAAAATCTTCTGCTCTTTAATAGCTACTTCTAAGAGAATGAAAGGCAAGTTACAAACTAAGGGAATAAATGTGAAATATATTTGAATATATACACTTGTCATATTGACCAATATTGAAAATATTTGAATATATATATATCTTTGTCACATATATATGAATATAGATAGATATGTCTTACTTACCAATAAAAAGATTAGTAACCCAATAAAACAGAGGTAAAATTTTTGAACAGACACTTCATGAAAGAAGATCTAAAAATGACCAATAAGCACAAGAAAAATGGTCATCATTGTTATTAGCTGCCAGGAAAATGAAAAATTAAACCACAATAAGATGTCATTCCATATCAATAAGAATAGCTAAAAATTAAAAAAAAAAACAAAACTGACACTACCAATTGTTGGCAAGGATATGGAGCAACTGGGAGCCCCAGGGAATATAAAATAGTATAACACTTGGAAAAGGTTGTTGAGGTTTCTCACGAAATGAAAAGGAAACTTACTAAATGACCTAATAATTCCCCTCTTAGAAATTCATCCAAAGAAATGAAAATATATGTCCATACAAAGACTTGTGTGTGAACATTCACGGCACCTTTATTCATAATACCCTAATACCCTAATACTGGAAACAGCCTGATGGTCCATCAATAGATGAATGGATAAACAAATAGTGGTATGTCCACACAATGGAATACTATACAGCTATAAAGATGGAATGAACTACAGACAAACGCAGAAATATTAAAACATTATGCTGACACAGAAGAGTAAAAACTAAATTAATGTGTTTATATGAAACTCTAAAAAAGACAAACATAGTCCCTACTGACAAAAAGTAGACAGCTAATAGCCAGGGTGGGGCTGCAGGAATTACTGACAAGAGTCACAACTGGAATTTTTGTGATGAAGAAAATGTCTAGGTATTGATTGTGGTGGTGGTTACGTGCGTGTACATATTTGTCAAAACTCATGAAATGTATACTTAAGATGGGTGCATTTTATGTATATAAACCCCACCTCAAAGTTGACTTAAAATGATATGGAGAAATGATCCAGCTGCAAGCAAGTAAATCAGAATGTGAAACAATATAAAATTTGATCTCATCATTTAGAGTAAACACACCTACACCTATACACACAGAGGTAATACTGAAAGGAGGGAAAAGAAAGGGACTTCCCTGGTGGTCCAGTGGTTAAGACTCTGCACTTCCACTGCAGAGGGCACAGGTTTGATCCCTGGTCGTGGAACTAAGATCCCAAATGCCTCACAGTGCAGCCAGAAAAAAAAAAAAAAAAAAAGCAAAAAGACTGAAAGGAAAGAATCTAGAACAAAATATTTAAAATTATTTTGCACCAGTGGCAGGATTTGGACAATTTTATTTCTTGTTAAAATGTTCTCATTTTTATATTTTTTACAATAACTGGTGTTGGTTTCATAATTTGGACTAATAATAAAATTATTTTCCTAAACATTTGCATGTCATAGCATCTCACGGTTGGTACCTTCTTTTACCTTCCTGGTTACACCCAGTTCAGGACTTGGATGACTGTAGTCACTGAGTACACTCACCAGTGTTAAAAGCCCCTCCAATTTCTGTTGTTTCTGGTGATGTTTTCTCCTCTGGCTCAGGAATCGATAGTTTCCAGTATCACCATCCCAGAACATAGGCTTTCACTGGAGTCTGCATCAGTGTCACCAGGAGGACTTGTGAAAACACAGATTGTTGGGACGTTCCCCAGAGTTTCTGAATCAGTAGGTGCACTGCAAGGAAAGTCAAGGTGTAGAAGATTCACAGATGAAGCACATGAAAAGAAGAGACAGTATCAAGTTCCTTCTGTGTTTCAAGTCATGAGCTAGGGCTTTGCGTAAGTTTTCTTCACTTCATCCAGAAATACAGTTTTAATTCAGAAAGTACTACATCCCTATCATTACCTTCAACAATCGAAAGAAAAACAACACAAAGTACAAGTACACATACCTATGTAGCACTATGCTTGAAAAAGCAGACAATTCATAATCTGTAGGAACTACATAAGCAATTTACCATAACTGAGTAAACAATTGGCTTTTTTTTTTTAGCAACGTTCTGAGTTCATTATCTTTTTAGTATTCATTATTCTCATTATACAGGAATCACTTCATCAATAGCATTTTAGGCTAAGCTTTAAATACTGGAATAGTAAGTATAACTCCATTATCTCCTATTTCCTAATAACGTGTTTCCATCTTGAGTTCTCCCATCCCCAACACACACTTGGCACTGACTTAGAGTAACAGTAGATAATATGCATTAAGTGCTCACTATGCCCAGACAACTGTTCTAAACATTTCACAGATATTGATCCATTTAATCTTGATAACCACATTATAGGGGAGGTACAATTAGACCATCATTATCTCCATTTTCCATTTTGTTTTTTGACTTCTAGCTCAGTTTGCTGAGCCAACAGCTTACCTAACTGCCTGGCCTTGGATTCAATACGTTGACCTCAAAGCTCATTCTCTTTCCATTTTACCATTTCACCCCCTGAAAACAGCCATGGTAGGATAATTTACAGTTGTGGGAATTCATATTTACTGGGAAATTTGGGGCTTAGGTGAGGACCTTTCAAGAGTAATTTTAAAAAGCGTAATACTCCATCTCCGACTCCCTTGAAATATTCAGAGAACGTTGAAGACTGAGTTTCCTAACTTATATTGGATAGGGAGTTGGACATGATTTTATTTAAACATTAAAGGACAGAAAGATGAGATCCCCACATAAATGGGGGAGTTGGGGGCCTGTCACTCCTATCATCAGGATAAGTGAAGGCATCTGGCACCTAGATTTCTAACATGGTCACCTGATTTCAGAAATGCTGCCCTAAGTTTCAGAATTCAACAGTTTGGTTTGGAATCAACTTGAATTAAACTTTTTACATAATTTTTGCAGCTTTATTGAGGTATGATTGACAAATTAAAATTATATTTATTTAAGGTATACGACACGACAATGTGACATAAGTATGCATCGTGAAACGATGGGCACAATCAAGCTAACTAACCTGTCCATCACAAAGTTATCATTTTGTGTGTGTTTGTCGGGGGGTGGGGGTGAGAACTCTTGAGATCTACTCTCAGCAAATTTCAAGTCTATAATACATTATTATTAACTATGATTACCACGCTGTATGTTAGGTCCCCAGGACTTATTCATCTTATAACTGTATCCTTTGACCAACATCTCCCCATTTTCCCCAGCCCCCCAGTGCCTGGCAACCACCATTCTACTATCAATCAATTTCTCTCTCTCTTTTTTTTTTTTTTTTTTTGCAATCTTCTTGGCTTGGGTGATTTTTTGCTTGGGTTAAGTATAAGGTATAATTTTCGGTAAAACTTCCCCACCTTTTGTTATTTATATGGCTTGCCCTGGTCCCCACTTAAGGAGAGAGAGAGAAGTGTAAAGATTAGATACAGATACAGATACAGACGTAGAGATATTGACATATTGCTATATATTGATGTAAAACACTTGTCAGAAGAAAATGCAAGGTGGTTATGGGTACATATAAAGAGGACAACACTCGGTGACTGAGTCCTCAGGGAATGATTTCTCCAGGGGAGAAAATGTGAAATGAGTCACAAAGCATGAGAATGAATCAGAAGAGGAGGAAAAAGGAACACGAGGCAGGGAGACCCCCAGAGACACAAGGCACAGAAACAGGAAGCCACAGCGCATTCGGGGACTAGAAATTCCCTCATCCTGTCTAGGGGGTAAAATTTGCAGCAAGAGATGAGGCTGGAGAGGGGGTGAGAGCCAGCTCTTGAAAAGCCTTGTGCCCCTTCATCTTGTATCCTCAGCTACAGGACAGGAATAAGGGCAGTGTTCTCTAAGCAAGCCCCTTCCTGACCATCTCTGGGGAGGTGTCTCTAACATAGCAGGTTTGTGTATGCAGTCAGTATTTGAAAAGCTTTTCCTTCGTGTTTCTTGATAAAGAAGGTTTTGCAACATCACTCACTACATTAAAATGCTTTCCTAGCTTCAGGGGACTGAAAGCATTTTTATTATGTTCCAACATTATTTATCCTTCCTGTACACAACAGTGAAAAGCAGAAATCCAAAGAGAAAAATCCTTCTAACGTCTTAACACTGCACCATGGTCCATTTATCTGCTATTACAGAGGTAGAGAGAAGACAAAAAATGTGGGCGAGGGCAGGTCCTTGCCCCCTACCTTCCCAGGATATATGGACAGGTGGGGACGAGCTCTCAGGACATTCACAACTCAAAATTGAGCCTTCATTCTCACCCATGTCCTGACACCTCATTTCAACAGGACACTTTTCAGACCTGCTTTCCTCTAAGAAGCCCCATCCATTCCGGTCACACTGTCTGCAAGCTCATCCAAGGACAGTCTTTTATCAGAAAGAAAATCATCTCACAGGGTTAGCAATTAAATTGTGTCAGTGGACACAAATTCATTTGTAGGAAATGTATTAATTCTTATTATTGAATAACAGGAACGAATTTTTATCAAAAGTCTCCAAATGGCCTGATGACAGAAACTGAAGACGAATCAATTTAAGGTAATGCGAGTTAAATCAGTGTTTTTCAGACAACTCAGGGGTTGCTCCTATATATTTTCAGAAGGGTTACATATCTATTGCAGAGGAGATTTTTAACAACACTCGGGTGGAGGAGACTGTGGTTGCTTCTTCATCATTGTCTATCTGCACTAGAATCTACTGCAATGGACTTTACCATGACCAGGGCCAGCTGTATGCATCTATCTCAGTTGCAAATGGCTAAGTAGTTTATATTTTCCATCTGGTCCCCTGGTTCCAGGTCACTTTGTGTCTTGTCTGTCCCAAAGTCAAAACAAGACAGAACTGAGTCCTAAATTTGACTCTGCACCTCACTAACTGACTCATTTCTTCTCCTTGACCCATTTCCTCTAAAGTGAATTATCGATAATAATTAACAGTGCTTTAGTAAAATAATGTATACAAAATGAAATTTTATATTCATTGTACATACAATGAAAAATATTGTATATAAAATGTTTCACATAGTACCTGGCACATAGTAAGAGCTCAGTGCTAATACTTGTTATTATTTGCTACATTACAATGGCCTCTGTCTGACACACTTCATTGAGGTGTAACTCCTCTCTGTAGTGACCTGGAAATGTAATAGGGTGAGAATCCAGTGTATTGTGTGACATTTTCCCAACACAAGTAGAAAAATGGCCTCCTTCTAAGGAAGGGCCTTTACCTACAGAACCGCTTTAAAATATCGTGCCAGACACTGCAAGCAATTCTAACACGTGAAATCTGCGATGTCGAGAAAAACTTGGCAGGGCTATTTCTCTGGGGGCTCTAGAGGATTCAAACAGGAGTCTTGACCTTACACAGCAATGGCATGATTTTTCTCAAGCATGAAGCATGACTGCACACTTCATATAAGAGCTGGAGGCCATGGCCCCGGGAAATTGGAAGCTGGAAAATAAGCATTCGAAGGGTGAAAATGTTTCATCTAGTTATTAGAGGAGGAGAATCACATGTTTGCCAAGAGTAGGGCCTTCAACATCCATGTGGATACGCTTAGCGCATCCACCAAGGTGCCCAAGGCGCATTGGTCCAATTGTATCACCCAGCAGGAATGGAGATGAGGATAGGAGGTCTCCATCAGAAAGATCTGTTGATTCTGAAAGGGGTTTCAGTGGGGTTTAGGGGATGGTAGTTTTCCCCCTGATTGTTAGGAAAAAAGGTATATTCAGATGAAAACAAGGAAAACATAGAGAGACGTAAATAAGAAAATAATTTTCCACCATTCTACCAAGAAAGTCACTGATAGCACCCTGTCGTGAGCACGCCCTCTCTTTCCTTCCATTTATACCTTTTTAAACAACATTATTGAGGTATAGTTATACGTCATAAGTATCCCCTTTGTAATTGTGCAGTTCGAAGATTGTTAGTAAATTTATTGAGTTGTGGGACCATCACCATAAACCAGTTTCAGAGCATCTTCATCACCCGATAAGATCCTTCATGCTCTTTTATAATTAATCTCCATTTCCTTCCCAACCTCAGGTAGCAACTGATTTCTTTTCTCTATATATAGATATGTCTTTTATGAAGAATTTCATATAAATGGAATCATACAATATGTGGACTCTTGTGTCTGGCTTCTCCCGTTTTGCAAAATGTTACTAAGGGCCATCCACGCTGTAGCAGGTATCAGTACCTCATCCCTTTTTAAGGCTGAATAATAATAGTCCATTGTATGGAGAGACCACATTTTGTTTCTCAGTTCACCCAATGATGGACATTCAAACTGTTTCCAGTTTGGGGTTATTATACACTATGCTCCTAAGAACATTTGTGTGTTAGTTGCATGCTTTCATTTCTCTAGGCATGGAATTACTGAGTCATCTGATAAATTTACCCTTAACTTTTCAAGAAATGGCCAAACTGTTTTGCAAAGGAGCTGTATCATTTTGCATCCCCACCAGCAACATATAAGGGTCCCCATGTCTCCACCTCCACAAACTCATTATCGCCTGCTTTTGAATGGTCGCCTTTCTAGTGGACGTGAAATCTGTTTGTATTTCTATGTGACTTTATTTAATCCAAGGAATCATTAAGATGGAAGCTCCAGAAATCCTTACCCATCTTATCACATAAGTAAACAAAGTCATGCTTTTCTGCTGATCAACAGAGTTTACTTTCGTTTTTGCTCAATGATTTTTCCCCTTGCCTGCATGAACATACTCATGTGTGTGAATGCATATTGCATGTGTCATAGTTTAGATTATTCTGAATAAACCTGGCATAGCAAATTGCTGGCAAAGGTGAGATATTCTCCCTTCTTCTGCCCACGCAGACCTTGCTAATCATTTCTGCTGAATGCACACAGGACCGCAGAATCTTTTCCAATGCAGAATTCCAAGCAGCTATTAGCAACCAGTTGGTGATGACACGAAGAATGAAATTGATTTACCATGCTTAATATGTAAACGTCTGTATATTGCTTTTTCATCAATTAAATTTATATCGTTAAGTATGTACTAAGCATATTTCCTAAAATAATTTTCACCGTTTGTAATAGTCTACCATATGAACACTTGATAATTTATTTAACCTTTTGCCTATTTTGAATACGTACTTTTCCCCTGGTTTATTTCTATCATAAATGATACTACAGTGAATATCCTGTATGTTTGTATATCCTAAAAGCAGAATTATTGGATCAAAGAGTAAAAGGTTTTGGAGTCTCACAATGCATCACTAGTATTTTCAGAGGATACATTTCATTTGCCCCCCATTTTTCTGATGGATGGAGGTTCAGGCTGGTAATGGCTCAGACTTTTCCTGAGATGCCAAACAGCATTTTAAGTTTCTATTTAACCCTTGGAATTTATGTGACCACCCCCCCACCCCAGAAGTTCTTGCTTGGTTTATCATGTGTATAAAATTTTTGTTTGTTTTCCTCTTCAAAATGGTAAGAATATTACTCCTTCTTTGTTTCCTTGTCCTTTGTTAAGTTCCTAGCTCTAGAAATAGCCTTCAAACCCTGGTCCAAGAGCTCAAAACCCAGGATTTGTTGAGAGCACTCTTAGGAAAATGTAGCCAGGGAACGAGGTACAGTGGATAAGCCAGCTTCTTACATGGGAAAGAGGGACCGGGCTTGGTCCAGCATCTGCCTCCGCAACAGGATTCCAGCTTGGAAGCAAGTTGAAAAGCTGTTAAGAGAAGCTGATGCACCCGATTGAGGGCATGACCATCATGGGAGGGCCAGATGGCCCTCTCACACCATGCACTATGCTCTGGTTTCTCTTCCGGTTTCCAGGAATTATGGCCAATTCTGAGTCACATCCCAATAGCTCTGAGTCCATCCCATTAGGGACTGTGTATGTCACACTCTCCCTGGGAGGTGAACAAGGTTGTCACACACCATACCCAGAGGCAATGTGGTGGGCAATGAGTTTCCATCAGATTTTTTTCCCCCTAAAATCCTTCTCTCTTATTGTTGAGTACTAATAGATTACTAGTTCTCCACACCTTAGCTTTTCTTAAAGAGTTCAGGCAAACTGATAGGGCAAATGTCAATTATAAGTATTTCCATCATTATTCTCGACTCTTGGAGGCTATGATGGCAAATTTACTTCAGCCATGATTTGGGGTTTATATAGTCCATTGAGGTTATACCAGCAAGCAAGTGTCAAGAGGGTAGGGTGCTGTGCTGTTGACTGCTGTACACCCAGCACATAGTAGGTATTCTAGAAATGTTCTTGAGTGAATGGGGCAATGTATGCGAAGGTTCTTAGTAGCCTTAACGCACACCCTGACATACCCCTGACACAATTTCACTCCTGGGTATACACCCAACGGAAATGAACACTAGTGTCCCCCAAAAAACATGTGCGAGAATGTTTATCACAGCATTATTTATAATACGTGACCCTATTAGTAACCTTAATGTTCACCCACAGTAGAAAGGGATGGGTACATTGTGACGCATTCAAAAAATGGGATGGTGCACAGCAATAAAGATAGAACTAAACACAACAAGACAACATCGTTACTGGGAGAATATTGAATAAAAGAAGTCAGACCTAAAATGTGTATGTCTCATTATCCCACATATCTGAAGTTCAAAGACAGGCAAACATAATATTCAGTGATAGAGAACAGAGGTGTAACCTTGGGAGATATTGACTGGCATAAGGCTAGAATCAAGAGCTGAAACTGGCATAAGGCTAGAATCAAGAGCTGTATGTTGACTGGCGTGTTATTTCCATGGACGCACACATACATCCAAACTCATCAAGCTACATGCTTAGATTTATATGCTTTGTCCTATGTAGGCGGCAACTCAATTTTTTAAAAGTGTGTTTCTTGATATGGCATCATAGCTTTTCACGACCTGACTCTCACCTCCCTGGACGCTCATATTTCCCTATGCATATTTTGCTACTTATTACTAACCAAGGAGTGCCTGAATATACCAGGTATTGCTTCACTATCAGTATTTTGCAAGTTCTGTTTCCTCCTCACTCCTTTAAGCCTGGAAAACTGCTCCTTAACCTTCAGATACCATTTTAGATGTCATTCCTTTCCAGGATAATCTCTTGGTCACCTTTCCCCCAAGCCTGCATTAACTAGGTGGGCTTTTTTAGCCTTCACAGCAGTGAGTATTTACTCTTAACCCAAACTGAATCAAAACTGCCTCACTTCTTGCCTGTCTTTCCTACTGGATTCTGAAGTCACTAAGGGCAGGGGTCCCACTCTGGTTCCCAGCTGAGTACCACGGTGCATTGCCAGGCAGTTCACAGGACCATAATAGATGTTCCTTGAATTGAATTCTGAACCTCTCCTCTCAAAAACCAAGAAGTAGCATCAGCAGCCTGGATTTTTCTCCTCCCCAGAGTGTTGGTGTTTATAGGGCTTCTGCTAATGCCACACCAACACGTTCTTTGCACAGGCCCTGTTGGAAAATTAGATCAGGTGGCTTCCCCACTGTAACATATGACACTTTTCTAATTAGGGCAATGTTTAATTTACTGTCTCATGGCTTTTTGAATAAATATAAATTGTCATACTAAAGTGACAGGTGTAAAACCCAGGACGGCTGTGTTAGAGAGGTTAATCTACTGTTAATCAAATCAGTTCTGCCTGACTTTCTCCTGGGGAGGGAGAGATAATGGGCCTGTTTAACTGGAGATTAGCCAGCTTTTGGCTGGAAATCCCTCCGGGCTCACCTGAGCCTCTTCATGTCTTGTTCAGAATGAAGATATTCAAATGTGCCCCTAATTAAAGTTGGGACCTTCTCTCTCCTTTGGCATCCCATGAAGTGAGGACACTTCCCATTGGGCCTTTCTATTTACCAGAAGAGTTTTTCTCTCAATCCAGTTGCTTCTGGAATATTCTGGAATATTACTAAACGTGCCCCCCACATTGTAAATTCTTGCCAGTGATAAATTTGGGTGTCTCTACTCCCATGGCTGCTCCCTACAGCAAAGATGGGGCACTTGGGGTATGATGGGGAGGTGACCTTGGTCTTGATGTGGTCCCATGAATGTGACTCTGGCCTAAGAAGAGAGGGGCTCTAGCCAGAAGTCAATGAAACTGTTGGCACAAGGAATTGGAGATTGGGACACACAAGCAGAATTGATTTGGGGTCTAGGAGACCAAGTAGGGATTCCCCTTAACCATTGTCAGGAGCACATCATGGCTTTGGTCCCCTGAGGACAACAGCCACGCTTTGTAACGTCAGGGACTTGCAGCCTCAGAGCACTGGGGTCCTTCGAGGCGTCAGGGAAAGCAGCAGCACCATGGTGGGCACCAGCTCGAGGCATGAGGCACCATGATCAGTGGCTTTGCAGGCAGAAAGGCAGATGCAGGTAAGAAGAAACACCCTACTCCGGGACTCCTGGAATTACCTTAAGATTTTATACGGGGGGAGGGATAAATTAGGAGTTTGAGATTAACAGGTACACACCACTATATATAAAATAGATAACCAACAAGGACCTACTGTATAGCACAGGGAACTATACTCAAGATCTTGTAATAACCTGTAATGGAGGAGACTCTGAAAAAGAATATACGTATATATATGTATAACTGAGTCACTTTGCTGTACACCTGAAATTAACACAACATTGTTAATCAACTACACTCCAATGTAAAATAAAAATTAAAAAAAGTTTTCCCACTTAACAGATTAATGATGTGATAAGGACAGATGTATCCTTTTGCATCTTTCCAGCCAACATCCCATTGTTCATTTCTCCTGTGACCCTGAATTGTCTCTGGATTTTGGAGAGACAAAACAATGTATCCACTTATTTTCCTGTAACTCACCCAGCATGTAAAACAAATAACAGGGCTGACGTATCTGAAGGGCTGTGTTGTGGGCAAAACAAGGAGGCAAGATAGTCTTGCGCTTCTATTTATGGACTATAAACCCTTTACAGTGGCATTGATGAAGGGTTTATAGTCAGTACCCAAGCTGGTTACACCATAAATTGTAATGTTATATGATAAACTGGGACTTTATAGCAGTAGTAGATATCAAAGAAAAAAATGACTTGGAGTCTGAAAGGATCTATCATGGAAGACACTTGCTGTAAGTTTAAATATTCAAGCTTGTTTTTGTCTTCATTTCATTCAAGCATCGGATAATTCATGTTCTTCTGAGTGGGGATTTATAGATTTACCTAGAGATCGACTGTGTAAAACACAAAAAAAACAAAACAAAACAAAAAACAACAGAAAACAGAAAAACAGAAGGCATCCTGAGTGGTAAATGGCACAGTCATGACGTGGATAAGAAATAGAAGAGAAACACTGAATGATTCAAGCATTTAGGCTTTCTATTTTTACACTGGCAATGACAGGTAAGGCTTCCCCCCTAGTCTGGGATTTGCTAATATGGCAGTGTTGTAAGACATCTTGGTTACTATATGGAGAAACAGAAAATATTTACAAGGGAAATGTGTTGAACATAACTTAATTGCCTCTAGTTTACATTAAAACTAAAAGGAGGAAAATGTCAACAAATGTTAATTTCCTGCTCTCTCTAACGGGGCACACACTCTTCCAGCTCCCAATTCTGTCCTTATTCATTATGGAACTGAAATTGCTGATATTTACTTATTACTTATTTATATTTTCATTTGAAAGTAAAAATAAGCTCATTTGCCATAATAACAGCTTAATATTTCCAGTGCTAAGAAACTGTCTTTTTAAAGATTTCTATTAATGGCCTCTCAGAAGAAGAAATTAGAGAGTTTTCACGTTTTGCATAGGGACTATGAGGGAAGTATCGTTAACTTAGATCATGATCATCATTCACTTTGGTGCTTACTTAGTGCTCTAGAAAATAAGGTGCTCTGCATTCACAGAGAGAAGAAATGGCTTGATATTGGCTGAGAGCTAAAATCAACCTGCAAAGATTGAGCACTAAGAAAATCCATTCCAGAGGCTAGGAGTTCAGCTTTGCATCACATTCACAAGCCTGAGACCATCTGGAGTAGACCTGCTACAATGTCCCAAGGAAACTGGCCAGGGGCGGGAGGAATTGTCTGCTCCGAGTTAGATGTGTCAAGTTCCTCCAGTTAAATCACTAGATATTTTGGCAGATATCAGAGCCTGCATGGTCACAGATTGCTTGTACCTGGATTCCTAGAAGCTCCGGGGTTGCTACTTACACTCTCCCTATTTTCTTAAAGACCTTCCATAGACTCTAAGCTGGAGATCATCCCCCTTGGCCTTGGCTCAGTTATCTGACTTTCCTATTAACAAGTAGCTTTGGCAGGTCACTCATGCTCTTGTTCACAGTGATCCCTACCAACTCAAACCGCTGCTAGAACAACCAAACCTCCCAGTTTCCCTGGGATTGAGGGATTTCCTAGGACATGGGACTTCCAATTTTAAATCCAGGAAATTTCCAACAAACTCAGATGGGTTGATCAAAATACTAGTGACCCTGAATTACCAGGAGTGGCTGAGACAGAGAAATTCAGTGAGCAGCTGTACAAATCTGAGTGAGACTCAGAGGAGAGAATGAGGAAGTAAGAAAGATACAGAGCTATCCGTGCAGAGGTGAGCTGTGGGCGACGGGGAAATCTCTCACTGATGGGGTCTAGAGCAGGGAAGAAAAATCAACATCACCTTGCATGACAGTGTGGATGGATTGGAAATGGCTGCCTGGAGTTATGTGTTGAGAAGTATTCTGAGGTTGTTTAACAAAAGAAACATGAATAATAAACTTCACAAAGTGAAAGAAAATGATAGCAGCAAGTGTATTACTTAATACCCAGACATGAGAGAACTGACTAAGAATTGGACGTGACGACCATTCAAACATTAATTTTAAAATGAACTTCTAAAAACTCTTAACTAAATAAACTAGAAGCAATCACAGCCAGTGAAGAAAATGAGAAACAGAAAACCTACAACACTTTGATATAAACTATGTTTTGTCTTTTTTCCTATGCATAAATATATTCTAAACAAATAACACTGTTTATACTGCTCGCCAACCTATTTCTTTTGTTTGTCTTGTTTTGTTCAAAAAGACTATATTTTGAATAACATCTCTGTCATTAAATGGTATTCCATAGCTTTATTGCAGATGGCTGTGGAGTGTATTGTTACATAGAATATGCCCAAATTTGCTCTTATTGTTAGATTTCTGATTGCTAATATTTACCCATTTTTGACCCACAAACATGGTAGTTTCATATGATACAACCTAGTAACACATTTGCTCCTACCCCAAGCTAATAAAAGTTCCTGTAAGAACAATGGCAACATGCATTCTTGTAGCTGGGTGTGCACACTTCCATGGTTATTTCCTTGCAGGGGATTCCTGAACTTGAATTTGCTAATTCTAAGGATAAACTCTAATCCTAAGGATGAAGAGGAGCGGCTTGGTGACTTGTTCAAAGCTAGGGATAACTAACAGAGCACCCGGAACAGTGCCTCCCAAAGTCACCTCTTATAGTTGAACTGCAGTCCCTCCAGCCATCCCCCACCCCTTGCCAGCCAGTCCTAAGATAGTAAAAGCACCTGATCTTGCCTGAGATGCGAACCTGATAAGACAAGTACCGGCATTTGTGTTCAACATCAGGAGGGTGCAGCTGAGAAGAAAGGGCGTGGTTGGATCCTTCTGTGATGCTGGATCAGAAGGAGGTTCTTCCCAGTTCAAGCAGCTAATCACTTTCCTTCCTCAGCAATGTATCACTTCACCTGTATTCATCACTGTTACAGTACAGAGAAATGTGTAACAAGGTCTTACAGCTGGTTTCACTCTTTTCATTTCAATAAATGCATTCAAAAATATCATTTTGTATCACCACCAAAAAATCCACCATTTTTCTCACAGGTACTTAGGCCACCCCAAATCATCCTATACACCAATGGTACAGGGGACATTCTGGTAAACAGTACATTCAAAGATATTCTGAGGTCTCTTTTTATTCTCCTAGTGTTTAAGAAAAACAAAATTTGATGAACATGGTTTTCGCTTTCAACAAAACTGCATACTACAGGTATTTAGAACTGAATTATAATTACAGTAATTGCCTCGGAGTCTTCTCCAGCTTGGAAAAGCTTGCGCTGCCCCAAGGGTAGAGGATTATTAACAACTGTGCCTTGCTTTGTTAACAGCTCACAATAGCCTTTGCAGATAACCCACATATGGGCCACTTCCCTTCATCCTTAGGAAGGTGTTGGTTTGCAAGCTGGCCCTGTACACGGAGGACAAGGCGAGACCCCAGAAAGAGGCAGCCGCTCCAGATTGGTAGGTGGCAGGTCTCGTAAGCAAGGGAACTTACAAGGCTTACCTTTCCATTTTTTAAGTCTCAGCATTTTTTTACTCGTAAAAAAACGGGCACTTACCTACAATGCTTGTCTTGGTTGGGTGCGAGACGAGCAGATCTCGGCATCTGTCCGCCAGAATCTTAACAGTTTCAACAAATATCGTTTCCAGACGGTCTCAACACCTTACTCTCTCAAGGCTGCATCTTTGGAAAGCTCCCACTGTGGAAAACAGTGGGCGGAGTGTACATTTCAGGAACACAGGAGCCTCCCAATGCCCGGGTCCTGACCGGGTTCAGCTCGCGGGTCAACCAGAGGTCTCATCCTCTCCGTGACCTCCTCCATCACTTTCCCGGGGGTACCGCCCCTTAGCATCCTAATCAGGCTTCCTCACAAGCTCTTGAGCTGTAATCCTTGGTGGCTCGCACGCTCGTCGCTTTGCAAAATGGCTCACTGAGGTCTCCAGCTGACCATCCTGCTCCCCCCAATTTTCTGCCAGCTCCGGAGCGAGCAGAGCAGGGGACACCGCAACCCTTCTCTAACCCCGGTTCTTCTTCCCACTTTCTAACTTGAGCTTCAGCCACGAGTTGGGCACCAGTTGCCGGCAGACCCACCCACAGAGTAGGCCAGCCCAGTGCGCACCGGGGCCCGGCGTCTGCCTTCTCCGCCTGCAGCACCCTCTGCGCGGTTCTGCAAACAAGGGCATCGGGTCAGACAGCATGTTGTGGGCACCCCCACACTCAAGCGGCGGTCAGCAAGCATCTGACATTCAGGACACCCCTCCCCACATAGAGGTCTATGGTCAACCCGGGATCTCCCGGCAACGGATGCCTCTTTCCCAAGACCCATTTCTTCGGTCTCCTGGGTGGCTTGTCAAGCACTGGTTTGCCATCTGCTCCATACGCAGAGGACAAGGAGAGGCCCAAGAAAGCTGCAGGCCCCTCCAGATTGGTAGGTGGCGGTTTTAATAAGCGAGGGAACTGACTTACCAGGCTTGTCTTGAGCGGCCACAAGACGAAGAGATCTCAGCACCTGCCCGCCAGAATCTTAACAGTTTATACGGAGGCCTTCACTTGGGCTAGGCTCCTATTCAGTCTAGGTGGTCTGAACACCTCGCTCCCTCAAGGCTGCATCCTTGGAACAGTTCCCGCTGGGGAAACAGTGGACAGAACGTATATTCCAAGGACAGGGGAGAGGGTGAGGACCCTTTGATTGCCCGGGTCCAGTTTGTGGGTCAACCAGCAAGTCACGTCCCCTTGATGACCTCTTTCATCAGCAAGTCACGTGTTAGCTCCGTTTTACACACGAGAACACTGAGACCATGGACGTTTAACGGCTTGTCCATTTTGCCCAGAAAACTTGGGATGGAGCTAAGTTGGTAAGTCGTGTTTCCCTACAACAGTGTTGTGTACCTCACTGAGCAGCAGTGGGAGAATCAGATAGTGTATAATCTAGGAAGGTCTTCATTCTTGTCTTGTCAATGAGAGTGTCTTTTATCTCCCTGCTTCTGCTCTCCTGGTCTGTGTCAATCATACAACACTCAGCTGACTTGTCCTGCTGAGATTTTTCTTTTTAAGCCAGTGGTTCTGAATGTGTGGTAGAATCACTTGGGATGCTTTTAAAATATACTGAATCCTGAGCACCCCCCTCCAGAGATGAGGGTGGTGCCTAGAAATTGGTGTTTAGAAACGCAAACACTCCAGGTGACTCTAAGGTGCTTCCTGGTTTGAGAACCACTGCTTTTCCAGCCTTGATGCTACCCACGATCTTGTTAGAAATTCAGAATCCCAGGTTCCTCTTACCCTTCTCAATCAAGTTCTGCCTGATAACAAGCTCTCCGCATTATTTGTGTGTACGTTAAAATTTGAGAAGCACTGCACCATAAGGGCAGGTGTCTACCTTGTGCATGTAGTTTATGTCTTATAGCATTCTACCTGAGGTTGAGAACTGAACTGACCCTGAAAAAAAACCGCAATTAATAGGTGAATCAATATATGGGTCTTACCATTTAGGCCTGAAGAGGCATGTATGACCTTCTTGGTCTCATCCAAAGGACTTGAATATCATGATAGAGCAATCCAAAATTTAGCACATGATTTTGAGTAGGATGGAGTCCTTGTAGACTATTCCTTCAAAACCTGAACGTTAATTGGGACCCTAGATGGTATTAGTCTTTATAGCAGTGGAAAGAGGTTTGGGAATTAAACAGCCTCTGTACTTGCTGCATGGTCCTAGGTAAGTACTTAACCTCAATGAGCTTTTCACTGTTCTTGGGAGAATGAAATGAATTTATGCACGCAGAGTGACTGATGCAGGCTAAAACCTCAATGAGTGGTAGTTCAGATGCTACAAGTTGTGTGATCTGGGGAAAACGTTTAAAATCGGTGGAAACTATGTTTCTCATCCTTAAAATGGGGAGAAAGATGGTAGAGATGCCTCAGTATTACATGAGAAAACGCTCTTGCAGAAATGTATTTAGCAGGATGCCTGGCATTTGAAAAATGCTCGATAAAGGTTTGTTATATTCATCAGTATTATCATCATCATTACTTCCTTCTATTTATGGCATATGTACTTAGATGGGTCTTGACTTCGTAATTCTGGCCTAAAAGAAAAGACAGACAAAAATTGGAAACACTTATTGCTTCTGGTCTTTTCTACTTTTTCCTTCCCCTTTTCCCCCAATTGGTTGAGCTATATTTTCTTTGTTTCCTGCTTTTCTCTGATGTACCTAGAAACCATCACCCTCATTTCCTTCAGGTTTCACATCATTATTGTGTTCTTAATGTTCATCTCCCCCAGTGTCTGGCATCAGGAATGAAATGGGATTTGAAGAGGGAGATAATCCTGGTGATAGGCCAGGATTTTAATCACCAGGAAGAAATCAGCAGTGATCAGGGTCATCAGGGAAGCATGCGGGAAATGCACATGAAAATGACGCCATTTCACTTAGTAACAAAAATGCACAGGGGAACCGGGCCAAAGTGTGGAAGTCAAGTTTAGGGATGAAAGACGGCAGAAGACCCATCTCCCTGCAACTTCCCAGCTCTAAGAAGCAAGATCTCACTCCAGGCAGCTGCCTGACACATTACATTGCATTTCTCAGCCTGTATTCCTCCTGAATGAATATTCCTCAGCCTTGAATCTATGGCTTTTATAAAAATAGACATTTCCAAAAGAACAAATTATCTAGCCTTTTCCCTCCCGGCCCCTCACCCTACCCAAAGTTGGAGAATCACTCTGCAGCCCCTCTCTCTTGCACAGAATTACCCAATTATCTTCTAAATTATAAAAGGGAACTCTTCCCCACCAACTGTTGGTGGCAGGGCCAGGATGCGCAGTGTTGCAAAACTGTAGCAAAAAAAAAAAAAAAAATAAGTAAACAAAAGAATCCAATGGAACAGGGGGCAAGCTGTCCACATATGCCGATCCCAGCGGCTTCAATCGAAGGCGAATTGCTTCCCCAGTAAATGAAGCCAGTGCAACTAATAAACTCAGGCACTAATTGCTGGCTGCAGATGTATTAACTGAAGCAAATGCAATGCCCGCAACCATTAATTATCTAATGAGGCCAGTAGTCTTCCGATGAGGTGGGGACTGATTAAATATTAAAGGATGGCATATGGAAAGTGCCAGGAACAAAAGATTTCAAGCTGGAAAAAAAAAAAAAAAGAATGAACGAAGGGGAAAAAAAAAGAGTTCTTTCTTTCTGTTTCTAAAGACAAGAGCCATCTCTGTGTCTGAGAAAGGTAATTAAAGTCCCATCCCTAGCACAAGTCTCAAAGTGAGTTCAGTGAAATCTGACTTCTGAAGCTTTAGCGCAGATGAAAAGGTTTCACATTAAAAGAGGGTGACAAAAACATTCCGATGTAAAAGCACTTGCCTCTTTGTTTAACCCTTAGAGCTGGGGTGAGTGCCTGCCTTTTAGCTATTTCTTCTGCTTTTCATTCAGTGGAAGTGAACTTTCCTGACTGCATCAAACCACGAGGCAGGTTCATGGATAAGGTCCCTGTGGAAGCTGTTCCCAGCTTGGTCTTTAAGCTTTCTTGTAGGGCTTGCATATTAAATCATAAAAGAAATTACTCTTTCCAGGGCACTAGCAATATGCGTGGCACCCTGCCAAGCCGTTGACACGTGTGATCTCATTTTATCCACACAGTAACTTGCAAGATAGGTAGTTATTCACCACCATTTTAAAGGCAAGGCATTTGAAGCTTAAAGGGGTAAAGTGACTTGCTCAAGGTCACATAGCTAGTAAAGAGGAGATCTAAGTATTAAATCCAGGACTTTAGCTCTAATGTTTAGCTCATAATCATTGTGCCATATGCCCCCTCTCCCCCAAATAAGGGCAGTTTAATTGTCAAATGATACACAAAGTATTTGACACCTGCTTCCAGCAAAAAGTAGGGAACAGATTTAAGTGGTTTTCTGATTGTCCCTTGCAAGGGTCCGACTTTTAAGAGTGATTGAAATGTAAATATAGTGATGTCTTCTATGAACCTCTGACTCCTGAGAAGATTTGGTGTGACCAACTGTACAATTTTCTAGGTCTGAAGTGTTTCCTGGGGTAGATAGCACTTTTAGTGCTTAAACCAGGCAAACTGGGATGGCTGTTCACCCAAATAGATACAGATAAGAGTTTTCTCAGGTCCTCTTAATTAAAAACCAAAGTTACGTTTAAGTGACATTTTGTAAACAGGTTTAAATCAAAATTGCATTCAAGAAGGATGTAATTGACTGGCAGGGATGTAGAAAAAGATGACATTTGGAGGGACTTGAGTTATGACCCCAGATTTGCCTCTATCAGCTGGTTAGTCATTTTTTCCTCTACGTCTACGCTCCTCATGCAGAGATGGAAGTGACTGATGAACTGATCCATCTCTACATTTTCTTGCAACTTTAAATTCCTAGGAGTCCAAAAGGGGAAAAAAAAGAGTATTTAAATCATTGTCATTCATGATAGTAACCAACATTTAGGGTACTTCTGTTTGTAGAGTATTTTATCTTGCATTATTTATTTATATTCTCAGACAACCTTGAGATGTAGGCAAGCTTTTGGGTATTATGTTGAGAAAAGTAACACTCATTAATTTGGAGTTGTTATAGAAAGGTTATTGAAGTGACTTGCATTAAAACTAAATCAAGGTCATAAGTTAAAACCATAGACATTTCTTTCATGCCTGCCCCAGTTATCAAACATTGCATATCTTAGACATTTTAATGGAGGCAAGATATATTTTTAAAAATCCAAACTTAAAAGTGTCTTATTGCTTCTTTGTACTGGAGACAAGACCACTTGTTCTTGTCAGATCAGTTCTCTGATCTTCCCCAAATTCTGTAGCCCAGTGTCCCCTAAAATGTATTTCATACCACACGCCTTCAGCAGGATGCTACAGAAAAAAAGAAGAAAGGTTTTATACAAGTATAGGTGCATGCAACAACGTGGAGGACTCTCAAAACAGCAAAATGGGTGAAAGAGCAGCTTCATTTTCCAACAGGCAAAACTAATGTGTGGTGAGAAAATAAGCAAACAGTGATCGTTGCTAGGATGGAAAAACATCAGAAAAATGATTTCCTCTGGGTGAGTGGGTGGGAGTAGAGATTGACAGGAAGGGGAATTCAGAAACTTTCTGGGGTGATGAACTTGAGTCATACAGATCTTTGCATTTGTCAAAATTCTTTAAAAATTCAAAATAAAAAATTTAATTTAAATTCTAAATTCGATTTAAGTTTAACAAGTCTTTAAAAATCTTTAAAATGTGCACTTTTGCCTTATGTAATTTCTACTACAATAAAAAACAGTCATAAAATATGTTGAAGTCTAGTTAACAATATACATGCTGAAGTATTTGGAGAGTACTGATGTGCTGCAATTTACTTTGAAATTCTTCCAAATATAAGATGGGTTGATGAATGGCTAAAAGAATAAATAGATGGATAGATAGATGAATAGATAGATACATAGATACATAGATGGATGAATGGATAAAGGGACAAATAGGTGGATAGATGGATGAATAGATAGATATTGTAGATGATGGATAGATAGATAGATACTGTAGATGATGGATAGATAGATAGATATTGTAGATGATGGATAGATAGATAGATGGATAGATAGATAATAAAACAAATACATCAAAGTCTTAATTGTAGAAGCTGAGTGGTGAGTACATGGGTATTCACTGTACAATTTTTTCAACTTTTCCATTTGTTTGCAAATTTTCATGATAAAATGTTGGGTAAAAATAAACTGATAGTAATCTTAAAAAGCGTTCTCTATTTAGGAAATGCCGAATGCTGTTTATCACATCTTCCCCTGGGGGTGTTTAGAGCTCAGAAACATATTAAAGACTTTAAGTTTTGTAGTTAAAACAAAATAAGTAAACTTTATTTAGCCTAATATTTCCTTAAAGTATTTTGTTAGGAAATTCTTGGTTTTATTTATATTTTTTGTTTGTATTGGTGTTGCATCTTTAGCTCTTTACTACTCTTTGTGGTGCACTAGACAATCAAAATGCAATATTAACATGTAGAATTAGGTATCCCATAAGAATGTATGTTGTCTAGAATGCATTCAATCATGGTTAGGGTATGGCAGTTATTAGAGTTGGGGTTCTTCCCAAATCAGGCAGAGGAGTTTCATATTTTGAGCCAGAAATATGAAACTTTACCCAACTTTACCCAACTTTGCTCACCTGCAAGTTGGGTAACGTGGTCCTTTCTTTGCAGGAATGTTGTGAGCAGTAAATGAGTTAATTATGAAATGTGGCTACCTGTAAGGAAGAGTAAATGATGTCAAGAACATCCATTGTTGTTGATGAAAGTGTCTGAGCGAGTAGGATAAACACAGATGAACCCATACCAAGACACACACTAGTGAAAAATCAAAACAGCAGATATTCAGAGAAAATTTTAAATCCCTATAAAGAAAAGGTAGTCATGTACAAGTAACAATATTCAAACCAAACTTATCATCCACTTCAGTACATACCAGAAGAAAATGAAGTAACATCTTCAAAATTCTGAGATAGAATTAGAAACTACCCACATGCTTGTCAACAGTGGATAGGTAAATAAATTGCAGCATGTTCATACAATGGAATAATACACAACTGTGAGGAAAAAATGATCAGCAGCTATATACAACAATGTGAATGGAGGAAGCCAGACACAAAATAGTACACACCTTGTTATTTTATTTACATAAAGCACAAACACAGACAAAACTAAACTATGCTGTTAGAAATCAAAATATTGGCTATCATTGTGCTAGTGGTAGCAAAAGGAATGGGAGCCAGTGATGGAGAGAGATAATGAAGATAGCTTTTGTGTACTGGATATATTCCGTTTCTTGATCTTAACTTTACACTCATAATATTTGCACTTACCGGGCAAGCTAGCTTTATATCTCCAGTATAAAAATTAAGAGACTTGGAGACAGATCCAAAAGTCTTAACGTGCTAACATTTGAAATTCTTAAAGGATAAAAAGACTCAGACCAAGGAGAAATGAAACACAGAAATAAAAGAAGAAAACTAACTGAACCAAAGAAAACCATGAATTGTCAGATCACATCTTCTCAGATAGGACACACAGATTCACAGACTTCTAGTCAATCTTAGTGAAATATCCAAATCTCAAAGATAAAAAGAACTTTTTTTTACACACTTCTGATGAAAAGAACAGACTCCAAACAGGACAGAGGGTTAGGCAGTTTTCTGATATCTCTCTACCACACTTAATATCCTTTGAGAAAAAAAAAGGACAGTGATTAAAGTATTTTAGAATCTCGTCAAATATAATTCTAGTTCAAGAGTAGAGGAAAACCTGTTTAAAGAAGTTGGTTGAGGAAGTGCCTTAAGCAGAAGAAAATGAGATCAAAAACAAATCTCTCCAGATAGGAAAAGACAAAGTATTCAACAAATCGAGGTGGGCAATGGATCTTGTAATATGGTAATTGCACCTAATGGGTTAATGATACTGTGACTGGGAGTTATGGTTTGTGCTTTTATGCTTCTGTTTTGAGAATCTGGAAAAATTTAATAATACTCTGGAATTGAATTTCTAGATGACCTAAATGAAATGTAGGAGTTGAGAGTATCAGGGGGACAGAATGAAGGACTTTCAAGGCCTTGGAAGGAAATAGTTAATAGACAAGGAGAACAAGTAGCAGCATGGTGGAGACATGGCTAATTATGGGTACTTGGTATGATGTATAAAATATACGTTTCAACATGGCTGTTTAGTAAAGAAAAGCTTGGAGGACAGAGCTTCAAAGCAGCAATCCCAAATTTTTAAGAAGGATAGAAAGGCAATATTCTGAATTGCAATATTTTGAATCAAGGTTGGTTGTTGTCCAAACTTCAGAGTGTTGAGGTCGGCCAAAAAGCACGTGTATCTCAGGTGTGTGACAACACATGGGGATGGTACCGTTGCTTTCTACAGGGAGTGAGTACAGAAGGAAAACAGACACAGGGAGAAAGGAGAGAGTCTGTTGTGTCGAGGGCTGTGGTGAGTGGACCTTGGAACACGAATCACATTTTCAGAGAGGGAAGTCACAAACAGACCCCCCAGGTAGTCGGAGAGAAAGGGCTGTGAAATAAAACCCAACAACCCATGGCTGCAAATCCCCTCAGTGTGACCAAGGTGCTGTGAAGTTTTACTGCCAAAGAGGAGAGTGTCATATTCTGGAAAGCACATGGCTCCCCAAACGGATTTGCCTTCAGCGTGAGGACGATCCTTCCCCAACCCCCATTTTCTTTTTTGATAATCCCCCCTTTATTATAATCTTCTTAATATCCATCTGTTACCCTTTAGGCAGAGGCTTCTTAAATTCAAATATCAGGCTATTTTTATCATAGATGAATATGTAAAGCAATAGAAAACAGTTTAATGGATTATGGAGCCCGTGGCCCTCTTTAGCATCATTTCCATAACGAAATCCACTTAACAGCCTCCATGTTGCCACAGTTTACTGTTCACACAAATGAAGGGTGAACATTTCCTTCATGTAAGATATCCCAGCAAAGCAGAGTCTGAGACACCCACCTGTGACAGTCACGGGGCCTTCCCCCTCCAGCCTTGCAATGGAAGATTATGTTACCCCCTGTTTGATTCAGCGAAACTCAGTGGCATGTGGGATATTGTTGTGTGCCTGGGTTTTGTGAAATGGAGAATGGAGGGCAGTTTTTATGGAACAAGGCCTAGGGAGGAGAATTCTTTTCCCTGGGGAATTAACATGACCAAAACCCTTAAAGATTTAATGAGATAATATTAAGGAAAGATATAATGTAAAGGAATTGGAGGCCTTGATGCTTCACTGCCGTACTTCAGGTCACATTAGATACGTTGTTTGTTTGTTTTAATTAACAGATTATGACCTCAAACTTTGATATAATAACATAAAGCTACAGAGGAAAATCCATCTTGCGCACCTGGGCCCAACAAGTAAATGTTGCTTTGTAATGAGGTGGATAATGAAAATGTTCTCCTACATTTTTGCAATCTGTTACCCCTAAATTATAGACAAGATGATGCAAACTTGAAAGAGTGCAGGGATTTAGGCATGTGCAGCCTGGCCCCTGAGTGTCTGCCCCGTCCTAAGAGCCATGATGGCACCCAATTGGTCCCATAAATGAAGGAGCCCTCTGGCCCTCTTTCAGAAGAGCCTGACCCTACAAAACAATTATTCATGTCTTGGGTGATTACTGTTGAATCTCCAGGAAACTATTGGTAGAATTGCTTTCCTTCTCCTGAACAAGATGGTTAGACCGGGGTGGAATGATGAAAACAGAAGCTAAAATAGAGTCCTTACTGTGTGTCATGGTAAGACTGTTCAACTATTACCTCTTTTGTTTTTAAATTGTGTCTATGGTAACTTTTATTATTACCCCCATTTTAAAAAAGAAAGAATCAAGGCTCAGAGGAACTAATTGATATAGACAGGTTTTACTGTT
Source organism: Eschrichtius robustus (assembly GCF_028021215.1). Classification (NCBI taxonomy): domain Eukaryota; kingdom Metazoa; phylum Chordata; class Mammalia; order Artiodactyla; family Eschrichtiidae; genus Eschrichtius; species Eschrichtius robustus. Next base: position 57,972,441 of record NC_090839.1, read on the forward strand.
TACCAACTATTGGCACTTGTACTAGAGCCGGTGCTGCCTGACTCAAAATCCAAGCTCTTAAAAATTCTAATCTTAATGCTTCCATAGAGATGATAAAAATCTGACTCCTTGTCTTCAGATTGTGAAACTGATATTCATTGAGAGATGCCAGGACTTGTCTGAGGTCATACTGACTTTTTGGCAGTTGAGGTTGAAACCTAGACCATTTGGTGAAAATTATTCTCTGTAAATGTAAAAGAGTGTACAGATGGGGCTAACTATTCCCTGGGAAAGTGTATCTAACAGGAAGTGCTCTCTACTACATTAGTAAAGTTGACTGCATTTCTCTCCAAACCTGCAGTATTGGTTGAGCCAGTCTATATCACTTGGTTTTCAAAAAGAGAATGTGAACAAAAAGAGCCGGGCTTATACTGACCTCTTGGATCAGCTTAAGTCATCTCTGCTCTTATTAAAACAGGCACTAAGTGGATACAAAAGAAACAGCTGTCTGAATGGTACGGTTTGAGGAGTACCAGAAACAGTCTTGCCCTCATCAGGTTACTTCTTCTGCCTCTCAGCCAAAATATCTGTAAGATTATTGGGAATTAATCCTCTTAGTTAAAATCTATTCATTCATTCACTCATTCAGCAATCATTATTTTATTATATTACAAGTTTTTAATTTTTTAAATTAAATTTAAAATTTAATGTTATGTAAATTTAAAAATTTACAGAAGATAAAATGTATCACCTTAACCATTTTTAAATGAACTGTTCAGTGGTATATTTGTATTTTTGTACAACTATCACCACCATCCGTCTCCAGAATTCTTTTCATCTTACAAAACTGAAACTCTACACCCATTAAACACTAACTCTCCATTCCCCACGCCTCCAAGCCCTTGGTAACCTCCATTCTCCATTCTGTTTCTGTGAATTTGACTCCGCTAGCGGAATAGAAGTGGTGTCCGGCAGTATTTGTCTTTTTGTGCCTGGTTTATTTCCCTGAGCATAAGGTTTATCCACGTTGTAGCATGGGACAGGATTTCCTTCCTTTTTAAGGATGAATAATATTTCATGGTATGTATACACTACATTTTGTTTATCCATCCATGTGCTAATGGACAAAAGGTGGGTTTCTTCCCACCTTGTATATGCTGGTATGAATACGGGTGCACAAATATCTCTTTCGAGACCTTGCTTTCAATTCTTATAGGTATACACTTAGAAGTGGGTCATATGGCAATTCTGTTTTTAATTTTTTGAGGAACTTCCATGTTGTTTTTTTAATTGAAGTAGAGTTGATTTATAATGTTGTGTTAATCTCTGCTGGACAGCGAAGTGACTCAGTTATACACATATAGATTCTTTTTCATATTCTTTTCCACTATGGTTCATCACAGGATATTGAATATAGTTCCCTGTGCTATACAGTAGGACCTTGTTGTTTATCCATTCTATATATATTTGTTGGCATCTACTGACCCCAAACTCCCAGTCGTTCAGTCCCTGACCTCCCTTCCCCCTTGGCAGTCACAAATCTGTTCTCTATGCTGTGATTCTGTTTCTGTCTCATAGACAGGTTCACTTGTGCCATAGTTTGGATTCCACATATAAGTGATATCATATGGTATTTGTCTTTCTCTTCCTGACTTATTTCACTTAGTATGATAATCTCTAGTTGCATCTGCAATATTGTTTTTCAGGTGTAATTATGCACTACCAGGATACAGAGATGAATCAGCCATGAGCCCTCCAGATAACAGTTTAGTTTCAGAGGAAAATGAATATAAACACGTAATGACAGTACATTGGGATAAAAGAATCAGTGGAGGGCTGGCTAAGAGAGTGTGGGAGCTTTGAAGAGGGTGCACTTAGCTCTTCTCAGAGAGAACAAGGGATGCTTTCAAGAGGTGGTGGCATTTGAAGTGACTCGAGTGTGTGTTCGCTAAAGATGGAGGCTTTTTATCCAAGAGAAGAGACGCCTCAGGATTCATGACTGTTGCCTTCAAGTCTCTCAAGAGCTATTATGTAAAGACTGAGCAGATGTCTTCTGTGTAACCCCGATATGGAAGGGAGACAGCCTTCAGATCAGTAGAAGAACGAGATTGCCAAAAATCAGAGCTGTCCAGCAGTAGGACAGGCTGTCGGAAGGTAGAGAGTTCCACATCACATTTCCAATGACAACCTGTCAGTGGATGGCGGGGAAGATTCATTCAGCATTTAGGTTAGAATTGATGATTTCTAAGACCTCTTCCAACTTGTGGATTCGATTATTCTAAACTGGCCCCATCGAAGCATCTCTTGAGATTCAAATTTATCCTCATATTTTCCCTTTAAATTAGCTCTTACAGATACCTATATCTATTTATCTATCATCTATCTAGCTAGCTAGCTATCATCTATCTATAGTTCATATATATATATGTATTACATAATGTTATAAGAAATAATACTGAATCTGGGGGCGGATAAATAGATAGACAGATAGATATAGATCAGAATGCATTTTCTGTGTGACTTACCAATAATAACAACTATCGTTTATTAAGCAAACTATTTTATTGTGCCAAGTATTGTCTTATTTTATTTTTTTCATTGAATCGTCATATTAACCCTCTGCCTTGCGTACTGTCATGAAACCCACTTCACTGACCTGAAACCTGTGTCAGAGAAGCTGACTAACTCGTCCAAGTTCACGCTGTTGGTTGAGTTGACATTTGAACTTTGGCCCCAAAGTTTGAAACCCTATACTATATAATCTGTCTTGATAGAGCTGTTCTTTTTTTTAAAATAATGGGTTACTATATTGCCATTATTAAATTGATCCTCTTCACAATCCTTTGACGCCTATATTATCATATCCTCTTTGGACCGGTGAGAAAGTGGAAACTCAGGGTGGTCTGGCAGCATGTAGGTAAAGCCAGGAATGAGGGCAGATCTGTCTGCCTTCTAAGACCACTGACTGATGTTATCCATCCATTCCAAAGTCCCATCAAGGTAGTCTAGCATCCTAAGAATGGACAGGGCATCTGGTTTTCTATTATCTCACAAGATCAGGTTATAAATTAGAAAATGGCACACAGTGACTCTGGACAGATGTTTAGTTTTATCTTCCCCCCCACCACCCCACCAAGAGAAACATGTTCTTTGGAAGTTTTGTGTGTAGATGAATTGCCATTTAACTGCCTTTTCCCCCCTCCTCATGCATCACACAAAAGGCATTGTAGAGGGCTTGGTCATAAAATGGAAATGTTTTATTTTTAATGTTTATTGCGGGAGAGGACCAAGTTGAAAATCAAACACATGGGTCTCACGACTTTAATCAGGAGGAAACTTGCTAATAGATATTTTCTTAACTTTAAATTTAACAACTTAACAACTTGGCAACTTAATTAACTTTTTAAACACAACATAAACCAGCCTGTGGGACTTTCTGCTGCCATACTTAATTGTGGCAAATAGCCTAAGAAGTGGCAAGAAAAACAGATGAGACACCTTTATGGTGAAAGAGGCACCATCTGTAGCTACCAGCAACGATGTTTTGTCACAATCCATAGCCAGGAAACGTAACTCAAGACTTTTAAGTAGCCCTCTGTTGGCTTTTCCTTGAGAGTTTAACAGTGGCATCATGCAACCATTAGGGAAAAATAATACTACAACTCCCCAGTAGAAGAATTTATTCCTGGTGAGTGCTAGGAAGGACCTGCATATTCTTTTAATTAATTAATTAATTTGACAAATAGATCTTAGGTACTTTTGGAATTATTTGAAGGAAGCAACAAACAAGCAAAGCCATGCTTCCAAAGTACTTAAAGTCAAGAGGGAGAATATAGGCATTAATCCAGTAAACAAAAACACAACATTGCTCCCATTTACAGAACATCATTATCACCATGCTGTCTGCCAGGAGATTTACACGTGGTATTATCACCCTGAAGCCAGGGAGATTTTATTATTCACCCATCTAGGAGAAAAGGACTCAGACAGAGAGGGGTTTATAGAAATTGCTGGAGGTCCCAGAACTAAGTTACCTGGCTGATAGTCAAACCTAGGTTCACTCATCGAAAGCCAGGAAGCCGATGTTTGCCAAATTTGAGTTATTTTTTTTTTTTTAACTTTGGGTTTATTTTATTTATTTATTTATTTATTTATTTATTTATTTATTTATTTATTCATTTATGGCTGTGTTGGGTCTTCGTTTCTGTGCGAGGGCTTTCTCTTGTTGCGGCGAGCGGGGGCCACTCATCATCGCGGCGCGCGGGCCTCTTCACTATCGCGGCCTCTCTTGTTGCGGAGCACAGGCTCCAGACGCGCAGGCTCAGCAGTTGCGGCTCATGGGCCCAGCCGCTCCACGGCACGCGGGATCCTCCCGGACCAGGGCCCGAACCCGTGTCCCCTGCATTGGCAGGCAGATTCCCAACCACTGCGCCACCAGGGAAGCCCAAATTTGAGTTATTTGTGTCCCATGGTTACCTCATGCTATTCCATGTATTATCCAAACCAGTATTTATCTTTTTATTTTTCTTAATGAAAGGTAGCCCTATTTTCAGCAGCAAGGTATTTTAAATTCGTGGTTTGATTTATCCAACGTCACGTGGCTAGTGGGGGACTGGTCCAGGACTCAAATGGCTACCTCAAAATTTCATGTTCTTTACTACTTTTTTCCCTTTGCCAACTCAAAGGGGGTCAGAAATTTTAAAACAAGAACTTCTACTTGAAGAACCTTATAAAAATTTCAGTTGGTTTTATGATTTCCCGTGTCAATAGACATTATAAGAAAAGCAAAATAAAGTGAGAGTGATTACTTTGGGGAACTTAATAAGAAAGGTACAGCTGGAGAGTCCTAATTATTAGAGTTGTATAAAATTAGGACTAGAGGAGTTAAACAAGATTTTCCAGGATCCTTCAAATAAAAGTTTTGTCCCACTCCTGAACCCTTGGTCTAAGGCTCTGTGTTATACATCTTGTTATAACCTCACCGTCTCTGACATCTCTTACTGCATCTCAACTTTATTCCATCAGATCACACCTAGGTGCATTATCCTTCTCTGATTGTCATCTCCCTGGGCAACACTGACCAGTTTTACTGGAAATATAAATAGGTTTTACTCCCCCAAAAGTTGCTGGAGAGACATTGTATCAGTGAAGGGTCTTCCCTACCGTATCACAAAACTTGTGGTAGATCAAGAGTCTATGACTTGGGACTTCCCTGGTGGTGCAGTGGTTAAGAATCCGCCTGCCAACGCAGGGGACACGGGTTCAAGCCCTGGGCCGGGAAGATCCCACATGCCGTGGAGCAACTAAGCCAGTGCGCCGCAACTACTGAGCCTGAGCTCTAGAGCCTGCGAACCACAACTACTGAGCCCACAACTACTGAAGCCCGCGCACCTAGAGCCTGTGCTCCACAACAGGAGAAGCCACTGCAATGAGAAGCCCGCGCACTGCAATGAAGAATAGCCCCCACTCGCTGCAACTAGAGAAAAGCCCGCGCGCAGCGATGAAGACCCAACGCAGCCAAAAATTAATTAATTAAAAAGAAAAGAGTCTATGACTTATTCTTTCAAATAGAAATAACATGGTTCAATCATGGCTCTGTGGTTCTTGTTACTTTTGTTATAATAATTAAGTACTTTAGTTTTTTATTGAAGTGTAGTTGATTTACAATGTTGTGTTAGTTTCAGGTATACAGCAAAGTGATTCAGTTTTACATGCATATATTCTTTTTCTGGCTCTTCTTCATTATACGTTATTATATATTATATATATATTATACATTATTATCAGATATTGAATATAATTCCCTGTGCTATACAGTAGGTCCTTGTTGTTGATCTATTTTATATGTAGTGGTATGTATCTGCTAATCCCAAATTCCTAATTTATCCCTCCCCCGCCCCTTTCCCCTTTGGTAACCATAATTCATTTTCTATGTCTGTGAATAATTAGGTACTTAAAAAAAATGGTTGTCCCTAGAAGTCATTCTGAATGTCAACACTGTAAGGGATGTTGGTTGAAATGACAAGGCCAAGTGGTCAGGGATCAGAGTTCCTGCCCTGGGTCCAACCCAGATACCTCAGCCTTCCTTTGTTTTATGTGTTCAGTTTCCAAGAAAATTAATTATGTTGTTGTTGTTAAATCAGTATTCCAGGTCTTAAATAATAGAGTTTGATGAGTACCTACCTAACATGATCCTTTAATTTCTGGGGTTCTTTTTGTTTTTTGTCTTAGAATCTCTTTTGAATTTATTTATTACTTTAATGGTTTTTAATCTTAATGTGATCCTTTAATTTTCAAAAGCGTGGAAACTGATGACCCAAAAAGAGAAACGGACTTGCCCATGTTGACCCCTGACATTGTCAGGCAAAGCTGGAACTTAAACCGGGTGATTCTGCAGCTCTGATCCACATTCTTCCATGACACTAAAACACTATTGCGGAGTCTCCTTCAGAACAGGGAGGAAATGGCACTTTCTTCTGCATGGCCTATTTTTCTTTGACAGGGAGTCGATTTCATGGGTAAAATGAGAGGTGTTCCTGATGGTCTCTGAGGTCCCACTCAGCTCTCATGTTCAGTGATTCCCCCTTTCTCTCTCTCTCTCTGAACTTTCCCCTTATCCCCCGGAGGTATGGGGATGTAATGCAATGTGCTACAGTACGAGAAAAACTTTCAAAGTCGTAGTGGATCCTAAATAGACTCGTTTAATCTACACGGGGATTTGAATCCTCACGTAAGACATTTTGCTTAATTAAGCCACATTCAAACATGAAAAAGTCATGTTCATACAAACCTGAGGATCAGATTTACAACTGCTGAGCACCTCGATGGTATGGATTAGTCTCAATTAGCCACATCCTGATTCTTGCTGAGAAAAGGTCACCAGATTTTTTAGTCATTTAGTTCCTTAAAATTCAAGGCAGCCAGCTCAACCATGGTCAAATGTTTAAAAGGAGACCTGGTTTATCATGAAGCCTTTGTGGAGCAAATAGGATTCATTCAGTCATTTAACAAATATGTATTGAGCAACTGTGCCATCTTGTATATTAAACACAAGGGATATACATCGATAATGAAGACCAGTCTGCTTCCTGACTCTTCAATGTTGCAGTTTAATGAGGTTTCAGGAGGCTGGAGACAGATAGAAGGGACTAAGCATGATTGTCTGGAAGCCTTAGAGAAGAGAACTTTGAACCAAAGATTGAGCTTACTGTAGTAGAAACAGGACATGTGCCCTTAAGATGACTTACAGCTTTATTGCTTTTATAAAATAAATGCATACTCATCTAAAAAATACTAAGTAAAATAGACAGAGAGAACACATTTGCAAATCACCCCATATATTATCATCCTAAAGAGCCATCATTAATATTAGGTGAATATCATACTCAGTATCGTTTTGTTCATTAACACAGATTTAAGAATAGAGAAACACATTAACCTAACATGCTATTTTGTTTCTTACATCTTTATTGGAGTATAATTGCTTTACAATGTTGTGTTAGTTTCTGCTGTATAACTAAGTGAATCAGCTATACATATACATATATCCCCATATCCCCTCCCTCTTGCGTCTCCCTCCCACCCTCCCTAACCCACCCCTCTAGGTGGTCACAAAGCACCGAGCTGATCTCCCTGTGCTATGCGGCTGCTTCCCACTAGCTATCGATTTTACATTTGGTAGTGTATATATGTCCATGCCACTCTTTCACTTTGTCCCAGCTTACCCTCCCCCCTCACCCACCATGTCCTCAAGTCCATTCTCTATGTCTGCGTCTTTATTCCTGTCCTGCCCTAGGTTCATCTAAAAGAATCACGTTTCATAGTACTTGGAGTTAAAAATGGAAAAATACACTAACGTGAATTTAATGATACAGGTGAGATTCAAATAAATGTTTTTTCATCGCAGGAAATATAATTTCCTAAAAGGCCTCTCTAATGTAAAGAAAACATGTTACAAAAACATTGAGAAATTGGAGTTGTTACTGCGTTTTAAACTACTTTTGCTTTTTAGATGATGTCATTTGGTTCTCTGCCGTAATAGAGGAAGCTCTTAACACAAACTTCTCCTGACCTCACTTCTCCACCACTTCCAAATTTTTTAGTTCTATTATTATTAATTTTGACATTGCCAAGGATGATGACAGTTACATTTTGTTCTGTAACCATGATTTTCATAATTGCCAGTTGTTAGTATTGTATTGAAAGAGAGACAACGTTAATAGTCTTTTGACCGCAATTTCTTCATTCCTGAATTCTTTGTTTTAACTGCTCTCACAAGTGCTGTCAAACATTGATACACAAGTGAACCATCTGGGGAGATTGTTAAAAATGAAGATTATGACTCAGTAGGTTTGCAGTGGGGCCTGATAGTCTGCCTTTATTTCTAGGTGTTGCCGATACACCATGACATGGTGAGGGGTAATTTTCTTAGAAGAGCTCTGTTCCCTAAGTATTTTTTTATGAATACTTACTGTGTGTTACTTTTAGAACAGACTTCTTGGCTGAGATTATTCCTGAATCACATTTGCATACATATTACTCCATTTTTTTCTAGCATTAAATTTTATTTTGGAGAAAGCTGAGACCAGTCAGAGTTTCACTCTTTGTAGATGATTTTCTTTGACTCCTTAAAGACTTGGAAAAAAAGTCCTTTTAAAAATCTTTATGTTCAATAATATAAACAAAATATGCCTCATTTTGACCATTTGGTATCATATTTTCTTCTAAAATGTTCTTCCCCTGAATTGTATGGACTTAGTTTTATTTCAGAAATTTTTTCTTGTATTATATCTTTGAAAACTTTTATTTTTCTGGTTCCATTTGTTGAGTTCTTTCCTAGAAGGAAAGTCATTCTCTCTATTTCAAATCTTTTTCCTTCTCTTAGATCAGATCTAAAGGATATTATCTTTCAGGATATTATCATTTCAGTTGCTTACTGTTCCTCATTTTTGTCCTTGCATGTGATATCTCTCATTTATATTTTTATTTGTCATTTCATCTTGTCTTTGAATTATTATTATTATTTAAAAATGTGTTCTAGTTAAGTGGATCTAGTGCTTGAACATTTCTGCAAATCCTTTTTTTTTTTTTTCCTGTGGTATTAGATAACTCTCCAGGTTGAGCTCTTTTCTTTTTTTTTTTTTTTTCAATTTTTTACATTTATTCATTTAACCATTTTCTTATTCCTCTCCTCCTGGATTTACCTTGAAAAATTTTCCTTTATTTCCCTCCTGTTTGGATAGATCTATCCAGGTCTATTGCTTTCGTAACATGTAATTGATTTCTTGACTCCTTTCCAGTCATGGAGGAGACTGTACGCAGGGTCACAGGTTGGGGGCTGAGTATTGAGTATTATGTCTGCTTTTTTTTCCTATAGCCTGAGGTTGTAGATTGGAGGAAAATGTTCATCCAGAGTACAGTGCTTTCTTTGTTAGAAATAGTGCTCTGTATAGACTTAGAGGTTTTGTTAAATAGCCCAAGATCATTCCTTTATGGTCTAGGATATGGATACATACACTGTGTATCACTGTGGAGATACACTCAGATTTATTCTCATCTTTCAATTCATTTCCCTCATAAATTGCTCAGAATCTTTTTTTTTTTTTTTTTTTTGCTTCTTTTGTTTCACTCCTTTCCTCCCAGATGCTCCTACTACATTTCCCCATCAAAGGAGGGAAAAGTAAAGGATGCTCTCTTGGTTTACTCTTTCCCGGATATTGAGGAATTCGTGAGAACTGAATACCAGACAGCTTCTAGGAGGTCTTGGTGGGGGGGGGCAAGAGATTGGCTACATCAAGATTTCTAGTTAAGGAAATCACTTTCAGATATTTATAGCACTGGGTTGTGGTTTTACCTAGCTTGGATACTTGAAGATGAAGTCTTCATTTAATTTTCACAAGAACCAATGCTAAGTAGGTGTGCCTTTTCCTGCCTTTCAGAGGAGGGTGTTGGCATATATAAAGAGTTTGTGATTGGTCCATGTAATCAGTAATGGCAGAGCTGGGCCTCAAGTGCAGGTCATTATGAAGCCATCTCCTGTGCCCTTGCATTGGGACACATTTCCTAGCTCCATAGGTATTGTAAGAACAGCCAAAAAGACCACCTAGTTCATATGGTATGCTGAGTGACCCGAGTACTGAATACAGCCCACAGAGGTTTTGTATGTTCTGTACTTTAAACAAAAATTGAATCGTCAATTATAAAATGTGTACCTGCGAGTCTGGGTTGCAGCATGTCTTAAGAAATCAGAAGCTCTCGTAACATTGGCACTGCAACCTCCACAGGGACAATTGACAGTGAATGGGTAGCAGCCATGTCTCCTGGATGACACATGCACCCTGCAAGTCCCCACAGCCGTCTCCTTCTGCTACTCTCCTTTACCTGCCTAGCCCCTGTAGGCATTTGAATTTGTAACCCTGACTCAGATGAAACTTGACCCAAGCCCTGTGCCCTTCTAGGCTGCACACAGTGTAGCGGCACGATGGCTAGAGAAATCTCCAGGTCCTCAGGGGGTCCCAGTCCTGATTGGAGCCTGGTCACAGAGGCCTCCCTGACACAGAGCGTTGTCCCCCTGGGATTCCTTAAAATTGTCACTTTATTCAGGTAAGACTGACTGCATCCTTAGCAGGCTCTGTAAAGACAGTGATCTAAGAAGATGGTTTGCAAATCCTGCAAGAAAAGCTCTGACTGGAGGCTCTGGTCTCAAGGAGAAATCAGCCTTTTCTGTGGCAGGGTTGTCTTTTCTCCAGGGAGAAGGAAGTAATGGGAGCCAGGGAAGGTCTGTCCTCAGGGTCCCGTGGGAGCGCCTCCCGAGGGAGGGGCTGCCAGGTTGCCTCCTCCGAGGGACGTGTTCCAGAAGAACAATGATGGGAATCGTCACCCAGATAAGCCCTCCAGGGAAAACGAGCCTTCCCTTCCATCTCTCTGTTCAGCCTCGTGGGCTTTGTTAGCCAGGATCTGACTCAGTCCTGCCAGGGGCAACCCGGCACCCTTGGAATTTACAGATGAGGTGTCTCCCATTTTATAGTATCAGGAAGCCCCCTGTGTTGCTGATTAATTATGGAGATTTCCTGGTCCTCCTTGTAGCCCATTGAGTAAGCCTCTGGGGGAACCTGGGAATTTGCCTGTTTAACAAACGAGAAGGTGTTTAATACGGATGGACCAGAGCTTGAGGGAAAAAAAAAAAAATCAATATAGAAATCTAGAAAAGATGAAACTCTAAAGACAGACAGCAGGTCAGTGGTTGCCTGGGGCTGGAAGCAGGTTCAGGGGTTGACTGCAGATGGGCATGAGGGAACTTCTTTGACTGATGGAAATTTTCCAGCAGTGAACCGTAGTGATCGTCTCACAACTATATACATTTACTAAACTCATCAAACTGCACACTTAGAATGGGTGAATTTTATGGCAAGCAACTTAAACCTCAATAAAGCTGTGAAACACACACACTTGATAAGACAATGATGGAATGAGGGAGCAACACAGAAAAATAATGAGCAATGGTGATAATAGCAGCGAATACGAGGATGCTAGCAGACGATTACTGAGCAGTGTCTATGGACCAGATGCCGAGCCAAGTTCTTGCACGCTTGTCGTTATTCCTCACTCTTACCCCCGTGAGATACATCCTGTTACCACCCTCACTTTGCAGAAGCTTGAGAGGTTAATGATTTTTTCACAGTTCACAGCCACATACAGAAGAACTGAGCTTTGAGTGCAAGTGATCTGATGCCAGGGCAGTAGTCCCTTACTGATGGATTAATTAGTTCAGTTAGTCCACACTATGAGGCTTAGAGTCAGACATAAGTGGGTCTGACGTCTGACTTTACGACTTCTTTTTTTTTTTTTAATATTTTTATTTATTTAGGCTGCACCGGGTCTTAGTTGCGGCGGGCAGGATCTTTAGTTGTGGCATGCAGACTTCTTAGTTGCAGCACGCATGCGGGATCTAGTTCCCTGACCAGGGATCGAACCCGGGCCCCGTGCATTGGAAGCACGGGGTCTTACCCAGTGGACCACCAGGGAAGTCCCTGACTTTATGACTTCTAACTACCTTCACTCAAATACCAGCCTTCATCTCTGTAAGCCTCAGTTTTCACATCTGCAGACTAAAGATGAGAGTGCCTATCTCACAGGTACTTTCCTTGGAAGAAAGAAAAGAAACGAAATAAGATATGTAAAGCCTGGTCCATATCAAAGCTCCCCAATAAATGCAAATGGCATGAAGTTAGAATATGTCGATCCTTTAGCATAGGTGTCAGTGCATCATATGAGCTTAATAAATATGAGCTAATGTATAATTCTAAATATTGATATCAGTTGTCACTCTAGCAGTCACCTGGGCATTCACATCCGCCAAGCACAAGGAGAGTCAACAAATCAGATTGTACGTAAACAATTGGACACATCTTGCTCTCTGGGAACAAAAGACATGTACACTGATCATTGCAATAAATGTTTAAGTGTTTCACAAGGTAGAGCTGGTGACTTCACTGGCTTCTTCAGTGGTAGCAGAAAAATAGAGGTCATTGTTACATGGAGACAGGGTGAGTCTTCACAAAGGAGCAGACAGTTGAGCTCAGCTTTAAAGAAGGAGTCTCTTTAGATGTAAGCTTTTTATATATAGAATGGATAAACAACAATGTCCTACTGTATAGCACAGAGAACTATATTCAGTACCCCATGATAAGCCGTAATGGAAAAGAATATTTTAAAAAAAGAATGTATATATATGCATAACTGAATCCGTTTGCCATGTAGCAGAAATTAACAAAATATTGTAAATCAACCATACTTCAATTTAAAAAAAAAAAAAGAATGAGTCTCTTTGTAGCAGAATGTCCATTTCTTTTATGTTTCCAGCATCTGTTCAAACCACAGCCAATACCAAAGAGAAATTTTTCCATATTTGTAGATCTGTTGAAATCCTGGTTTTCCTTATTCTGTGAGGCTGCCTTATTGTTTGGGGACCTTGGGATCCCCTTACCTCCTCTCTTTCTTCCTCCGAATCCCAATGGCTCCATTCTCAGGGTGGAATTCTCCAACTGGAAATGTAGCCCTGACGTCTTGGAGGTGGTTGATACCATTTACCCCCTCCAGGCTAACTCCCTGAAGCTGCCGTGCAAAATATGGCTTCTTGGGGACCCTGGGATCTAGCACTGTGACTCCGCATGTGTCATCTTCTGTATATCCCCTGCTGTGATCAAGCAAACCATTTGTGAAAAGCTCTTCTACCTGGAGAGTGATTTCACTCTTAGTACTACTCACAAGTTAGATGTTTTTAAATGACTCTAATTTTGGTGTTTGGGGGCAGTTTCTTTCCCCTCCCCATTTATTTATCTTTTAAACTCCCCCAAACACATGGCTGCTGGCTACACCGGAGTCACATGTCTTCTGTCCCTGGATTTTACAATTCAGGGGAAAATCAGCCCAAAGTGAAGTCGACACTGCAAGCTTCATTTGGGGGATAGCAGGAGATTTAGGAGTTACCTTACTTTAGGTTTAAATTGTAAAAGCTAAGGCAGCAACTTAGAAAATGGTTCTTCTAATTCTTAATAATGACTCTCTGCCTTCCTCAATCTGCTTGCAAATAGATCAGAGGGAAAAAACACTGAAGGCCAGGACCCAGAATATTTTAATTCTCTAAAGCATCGATTTAGGAAAGGAAGAGAAGAAAATCCTGTGTTCATGGTCATGAGGAGAAGTCGTCTGTGTCTGATACAGATGGACGTCTTTCCAGTGTCTCTGTCAGATTTTATTAGATGAGAAGGGGACTTGACTTTTTACCCAGGCACGCGGTGATTTCTAAAACACGTACATAAATTACCTGATCCCTCATTCTGCTGATGTTCTTCCAGTTGCCTGAACAGACTAGAAAAGTGGTAATGCCATGGTGAACCATTGAATGCTCAGCTATTTAGCCCAGAAAGTCCTCCTTGTTTAATGGTTTTGCTCATTTAACGTGTACAATTTGTAATCGAATAAATCTAATTTTGAAGTAGGTTGGGCAAGTTAAGCTGCCTCTGGGAGTCCTCTGCACTCACATTTCTGGAGGGAACACGGCTCACAGCATGTCATCTGGATGTTCTGAGTACCTGCTAATGAAGCCGGATTTTCAGAACAGCTCATGAGTTTGGGTCTTTGTCTATAACTTAAAATGTGAGTTTTTTTTTTTTTTTTTTTCCTTTCTGATATGTTATTACCTGGAGCATCCAGGTGAGTCGGATAAGCCAACATGTTTGACAATTAATGCAAATAGGTAACCTGCCCGATGACTTAAGTATTGTTTGAATTGATTCTGGCAAACCCTCTCTCTTGGACATCAGCTACACCTTGAATTAAGTACAAAATCTGAACTGACATTAAGAAGGTGAAGTGTGGATAAGTGAAAACAAACAAACAAACAAACCCAAACTATAGAAACTGTAAAGAAACGTCTTGGAACACCTACCATGAAGCACTTTCAGAAATGTGAGGGTGAGGTGATAAGGGTTTCCACTGGAATAGTGTCAGGTGGAATAAAGAGAAAGAAGCAGGTACAAGCAGTATTAAATTGTAATAGGCAGAATACTAAGGGGACCTCCCTTCCCTAATTCCAACCTGCAGTGTCCCACAACCTTGTATAATCCTCTCACCTTGAGTGTGGGCGATATCTGTGACTATAATAAGATATCGATCCCGTAACTAGGTTACTAATCCATTGATTCTGAGGGAATTACAAGGGAGATGATACTGGGTGGGCCTGGCCTAATCAGTTGAGTCCTTCAAAGAAAATGTAGCATCAGAGATATTCCCTCTGAAGCTGTAGAGGAAGTTAACAAACAGCCGTGTTGTGCGAGGAGTAGCCTATGGAGAGGTGTAGCCTCTAGGAGCTGAGGGCCGCAGTCTTACAACCATAAGGAACTGAATGAAGATGACCTCCTGAAGATGATCAATGAGTGCTGTTTTGAGCTGCTAAGTTTATGGTCATTTTTTATGCAACAATAGAAAACTAATAAAAGTTTAGTTTAACTAAGGGATGATCAGCAAACAACTCTAAATCTAAATCATAAAATCTTACTATAAAAGATGCAATGATGCAGTTTTATTTCAAATATATACAGTGAATCAACTGAGCAGTTGACAAAGTATTCCCAAGTAGGGAGTCTTTCAAGCTTACTTTACTGAATGTGTATGTTGTTTTGATGATCACTCACTCTAGTCAATCCAGTTAAGGGGATCACCCTTCTCTCTCCCCACCTGTACTTTTCCACTGGCCCTCAAGTATATTATTTTGATATTAAAATAATGAATAAGACTGGTTGAACCAGACTATTCACAATTGTGTATCATTGAAATCTAATAAGGTTTATTTCACATATGAATCTGAGATAAAGGTACGACTGAATACAGAAGAGGAGGTATTTACTGGGGAAAGCTGACTGGCCAGGTCTCTGGTTCTGAAATTTGCTGTGGTGAAATTTTCTCTAGCCACTGTCCAGAGATGGCGTTTTCGTCCCAAAAGTTCAAAAATTCTTTATTGTTGGTATTCTAGGCAGGTTTCATCTGACTCACAGTAAGACCTGGCCATCTAGATTCAGACTGAATTCAGATCCTGATTCTAACTCTCTGAACCTCAATTTCCAGATTTTTTAAATACTGAAAAGCTATCTGTCTTAGAATGTTTGGGGGGATGGGGTGATTAATGAGGTAAAGCCATGTGAGCCCCTTAGAATAATGCTGAACATTGGAAAATACTCATTTTATAGATCAGTTAGGAAGGTGGTGATGATGATGATTCATCAGAATAGCACACACATAGTAGGGACTTAGAGAACTCACTAAATGAATGAATGAAGAACATCAGAGACCAATTTATGAATTAAACGTGAAGACTGGAACTGCCAAGTACTTGGGATAATGATCTTGGCCTGACCAAGGAAGCTACAGGGGATGCCAAGTTACCTCCAAAGGTTACTTGGTAAGCATGAGTTTCTGAACAAGGGCAAGGGGAGTGTGGTTTGGTTTGGTTTTAATACGGGAATTGGTTGCTTCATGCCACCTCTCTGTGATCTCCAGATACATCTACATCACACGCAGGTTAAAAGAGCTTAGATACCCAGTTCCTTAGGGTGACTTGCTAGCGTCCCATCTCCTTGGCACAGGGCCTGGCTGGACACTGACCCTAGATGTCTGTAACCCTTTCTTAACCATCGCCAGCCCCATTGGAAGAACTTACACTTTATCCTAACGTATCTATTCAGACAAGCCCGGGCTTGCAGGCCTCACCGTTTTGTGTCATTAGACCAATATTATACGCCATACTCAAATTTTTCATGTATTGATGCCATATTTGAAACCCCACAGGATGACCTTATTTCCTGTCCCTTCAGGGCGGGGGCCACTCAGACTTGCCATTCTGTCCCGTCTATAAATAAATCACACACACTGAATAGACCCAGTGAGATTACAAAGCCAAAGCCAAAATGTATTTTGCCCAGAGTCATTCCAGACCAAAGACAATTCACAGACAGCGAAATGAATATTTTTCTTTTAGTTTTATGATCTGAAAGATTTATGGACCGTGACTTTAAAAGCCTATTTAAGTTATGTAGGAGAAGGTCCTGAGTTTTAGATGTATGCTGGAGACTTTAGAAATGAAGTGTCATGATGTCTGCAGCTTACTTTCAACTGGGTCAGCAAAAAACACATATGCTTATACATATATGGAGAGAAGTATACAGAAAGCAAATTGGGCCAAATTTTAACAATTGTTGCCTCAGAGTGGTATGCGTACGCACTGTGCTAGTCTTTCAGTATTTCTCTATGTTTGAATATGTTCATAATATAATATGAGAAAGAAATTTCAGCTACATTTTAATTCATATATATATAAATATATATATATACATATATCTATATCTATATCTATATATCTCCAAAGGAGTATTTGTTTCTTTCTTCTATGATACTGAGTCTAACCATTTCAGTGTATGGAACACTTTGACCAGAGCCTTCTTTCACCATCCAGTTATATTTTGTATTTTATTCTTTTATCTTCATAACTGTTTGGTCCAACTCTCTTCTCCTTAGAACATGAATTTGCTTTCTGCTTTTAACATAGTTTTACATTTAACAAGACTAGGCTTCCTTTGGCTGTTTCTTTTTACCAATGTCTTATGTCATAAATCAAAAACATCTATAGCCTCTGAGACTAAGCCCCTTCAACACTCGATTTCTCATTAAGATGGGAATGGCTGTAACTTTTCCCTTGCTAGGCTGCCACAAAACGACTCTGCGTTTAGTGATGGTGGCCTAGAAGTTACATGGAATTAGATCCAATTCCGTTTGACTCACTTTGATCGGAGCCTCTTGACATAATTTTCAAGTGTTTGACCCAATCAAGATCATGAAGTAGAAAATCTGATTACTGAAGGTGTTTTTCTCCTTTTAAAAAAAAATCAAAAGAACTATGGGAACATGTTTAAAGAAATAACACTGCATGGGGGACACTGCTGTGAATGAGACAAGATGCATCAGAGTCAGCTGACTAGAAAGGCACCTTTGTGTCACTCTACGGAGAGGACACAGTTGAACAGGCAGAAGGACACCGATCCCACAGAGAGAAGTGGAAAGGGGTTCATTGTCATGGTAACAACTTAACTTCTCAGGAGGGTACCTCTCTGAGCACGTCTGCATTAATTCATGAGGGTGGCTTGGGTCCCATGGGATTGGTGAGGTCTCATCTTTGGGAAAGGCCTTGACCAGATGAAGTTCCACTGTAGATCCACTGACTCACTTAATCCCCGTAATGATGTTTTAAGGTTAATGGAATTATCCCCAAGGGGAAGGTGCAGAATCTGAGGCTCAGAGGTTTGAGTAATTTGGTCGATGACACACAGCTAGTTAGTGAATCTTCACATGGGTCTTTCAGACTTCAGAGCCTGAGGTCTTAGGCAAACAAATGGAACTTAGAAATCACTTACTGCAAGCGACCTTTCCTTTCCTGCCTACCATCCCCTTCCTAAACATTCTGTGTATGCATTTATCAGTTGATGGACTTTTGGGTTGTTTCTCCACTTTGGCTATTATGAATGTGCTGCTATGAACTTTCATGTGCGATTTTTCAAGTGAACATATGTTTTCAATTCTCTTGGATATATCCATAGGAGTAGAATTGCTGGGTCAATTGGTAACTTTGTGTTTAATTTTTGAGAAACTGACAAACTGATTTCCATAGGTGCTTTACTAGCTTACATTCCCACCAGCAGTGCATGAGAGCTCCAATTTCTCCACATACTTTTTTTTTCACTTCACTTTTTTTTAACTTTTTATTTTATATTGCAGTATAGACGATTAACAGTTTGTGAGAATTTCAGTTGCACAGCAAACGGACTCAGCCATACATATACATGTATCCATTCTCCCCCAAAGTCCCCTTCCATCCAGGCTGCCACATAACGTTGAACAGTTCCCTGTGCTATACAGTAGGTCCTTGTTAGTTATCCATTTTAAATATAGCAGTGTGTACATGTTGATCCCAAACTCCCTATCGCTTCTCCCCATGCTTCCCTGCCCCCCCGCCCCGTAATCATAAATTCATTCTCTAAGTCAGTGAGTCTGATTCTGTTTTGTAAATAAGTTCATTTGTATCATTTCTTTTTAGATTCTGCATATAAGGGATATCATATGATATTTCTCTTTCTCTGACTTACTTCACTCAGTATGACAATCTCTAGGTCCATCCATGTTGCTGCAAGTGGCATTATTTCATTCTTTTTAATGGCTGAGTAATATTCCATTGTATATATGTACCACATCTTCTGACATGCGTAATTGGGTCTTGTGAAGGTAGTCATCTTAGTGGGTGTAAAGTAGTATCTTACTGTGATCTTAATTTGCATTTCCTTGGTGACTAATGATGTTGAGCATCTCTGCATATGCTGTTCGGTCATTTGCATATCTTCTTTTGAGACATGTCTATTCAAGTCCTTTGCTGATTTTAATTAGATTACTTAACTTTTTTTAGGTTGAATTTTAAGAGTTCTTTATATATTTTGAGTACTAGACCCTTATCAGATATATGATTTGCATATTTTCTCCTATTCTGTGGCTTTTCCTTTCACTTTCTTTTTTTAAAATCTAATTTAATTTATTTCTTTATTTTATACAGCAGGTTCTTATTATCTATTTTATACATATTAGTGTATATATGTCAATCCCAATCCCCCAATTCATCCCACCCCAACCCCCCACCGCCCCTTTCCCCCTTGGTGTCCATACGTTTGTTCTCTACGTCTGTGTCTCTATTTCTGTCTTACAAACTGGTTCATCTGTACCATTTTTCTAGATTCCACATATATGCCTTAATATACTTTCTGACTTACTTCACTCTGTATGACAGTCTCTAGGTCCATCCACATCTCTACAAATAGCCCAATTTCTTTCCTTTTTATGGCTGAGTAATATTCCATTGTATAAATGTACCACATCTTCTTTATCCATTCATCTGTTGATGGGCATTTAGGTTGCTTCCATGACCTGCCTATTGTAAATAGTGCTGCAATGAACATTGGGGTGCATGGGTCTTTTTGAATTATGTCTTTTTCTGGGTATATGCCCAGTAGTGGGATTGCTGGGTCATATGGTAATTCTATTTCTAGTTTTCTAAGGAACCTCCATACTGTTCTCCATAGTGGCTGTATCAATTTACATTCCCACCAACAGTGCAAGAGGGTTCCCTTTTCTCCACACCCTCTCCAGCATTTGTTGTTGTTTGTAGATTTTCTGATGATGCCCATTCTAACCAGTGTGAGATGATACCTCATTGTAGTTTTGATTTGCATTTCTCTAATAATTAGTGATGCTGAGCAGCTTTTCATGTGCCTCTCGACCATCTGTATGTCTTCTTTGGAGAAATGTCTATTTAGGTCTTCTGCCCATTTTTGGATTGGGTTGTTTGTTTTTTTATAATATTGAGCTGCATGAGCTGTTTATATATTTTGGAGATTAATCCTTTGTCCGTTGATTCGTTTGCAAATATTTTCTCCCATTCTGAGGGTTGTCTTTTCGTCTTGTTTGTAGTTTCCTTTGCGATGCAAAAGCTTTTAAGTTTCATTAGGTCCCATTTGTTTATTTTTGTTTTTATTTCCATTACTCTGGGAGGTGGGTCAAAAAAGATCTTGCTGTGATTTATGTCAAAGAGTGTACTTCCTATGTTTTCCTCTAAGAGTTTTATAGTGTCCAGTCTTACATTTAGGTCTTTAATCCATTTTGAGTTTATTTTTGTGTATGGTGTTAGGGAGTGTTCTAATTTCATTCTTTTATGAAAGAATGAAAACTGTCCAGTTTTCCCAGCACCACTTATTGAAGAGGCTGTCTTTTCTCCATTGTACATCCTTGTCTCCTTTGTCATAGATTAGTTGACCATAGGTGCGTGGGTTTATCTCTGGACTTTCTACCCTGTTCCATTGATCTATATTTCTGTTTTTGTGCCAGTACCATATTGTCTTGATTACTGTAGCTTTGTAGTATAGTCTGAAGTCAGGGAGCCTGATTCCTCCAGCTCCGTTTTTTTCCTGCAAGATTGCTTTGGCTATTCAGGGTCTTTTGTGTCTCCATACAAACATTAAGACTTTTTGTTCTAGTTCTGTAAAAAATGCCATTGGTAACATGATAGGGATTACATTGAATCTGTAGATTGCTTTAAGTAGTATAGTCATTTTCACAATATTGATTCTTCCAATCCAAGAACATGGTATATCTCTTCATCTGTTTGTGTCATCTTTGATTTCTTTCATCAGTGTCTTATACTTTTCTGAGTACAGGTCTTTTACCTCCTTAGGTAGGTTTATTCCTAGGTACTTTATTCTTTTAGTTGCAGTGGTGAATGGGATTGCTTCCTTAATTTCTCTTTCTGATCTTTTGTTGTTAGTGTATAGGAATGCAAGAGATTTCTGTGTATTAATTTTGTATCCTGCAACTTTACCAAATTCATTGATTAGCTCTAGTAGTTTTCTGGTGGCATCTTTAGGATTGTCTATGTATAGTATCATGTCATCTGCAAACAGTGACAGTTTTACTTCTTTTCCAATTTGGATTCCTTTTATTTCTTTTTCTTCTCTGATTGCCGTGGCTAGGACTTCCAAAACTATGTTGAGTAATAGTGGCGAGAGTGGACATCCTTCTGTTGTTCCTGATCTTAGAGGAGATGCTTTCAGTTTTTCACCCCTGAGAATGATGTTTGCTGTGGGTTTGTCATATATGGCCTTAATTATATTGAGGTAGGTTCCCTCTATGCCCACTTTCTGGAGAGTTTTTACCATAAATGGTGTTGAATTTTGTCAAAAGCTTTTTCTGTATCTGTTGAGATGATCATATGGTTTTTATTCTTCAATTTGTTAATATGGTGTATCACATTGATTGATTTGCGTATGTTGAACAATCCTTGCATCCCTGGGATAAATCCTACTTGATCATGGTGTATGATCCTTTTAATGTGTTGTTGCATTCTGTTTGCTAGTATTTTGTTGAGGATTTTTGCATCTATATTCAGCAGTGATATTGGTCTGTAATTTTCTTTTTTTGTAGTGTCTTTGCCTGGTTTTGGTATCAGGGAGATGGTGGCCTCGTAGAATGAGTTTGGGAGTGTTCCTTCCTCTGCAATGTTTTGGAAGAGTTTGAGAAGGATGGGTGTTAGCTCTTCTCTAAATGTTTGATAGAATTCACCTGTGAAGCCATCTGGTCCTGGACTCTTGTTTGTTGGAAGATTTTTAATCCCAGTTTCAATTTCATTACTTGTGATTGGTCTGTTCATAGTTTCTGTTTCTTCCTGGTTCAGTCTTGGAAGGTTATACCTTTCTAAGAATTTGTCAATTTCTTCCAGGTGTCCATTTTATCGGCATAGAGTTGCTTGTAGTAGTCTCTTATGATGTTTTGTATTTCTGTGGTGTCCATTGTAACTTCTCCTTTTTCATTTCTGATTTTACTGATTTGAGTCCTCTCCCTCTTTTTCTTGATGAGTGTGGCTAAAGGTTTATCAATTTTGTTTATCTTCTCAAAGAACCAGCTTTTAGTTTTATTGATCTTTGCTATTGTTTTCTTTGTTTCTATTTCATTTATTTCTACTCTGATCTTTATGATTTCTTTCCTTCTACTAACTTTGGGTTTTGTTTGTTCTTCTTTCTTTAGTTCCTTTAGGTGTAAGGTTAGATTGTTTATTTGAGATTTTTCTTGTTTCTTGAGGTAGGATTGTATTGCTATAAACTTCCCTCTTAGAATTGCTTTTGCTGCATTCCATAGGTTTTGGATTATTGTGTTTTTGTTGTCGTTTTTCTCTAGGTATTTTTTGATTTCCTCTTTGATTTCTTCAGTGATCTCTTGGTTATTTAGTAACGTATTGTTTAGCCTCCATGTGTTTGTGTTTTTTACATTTTTTCCCCTGTAATTTATTTCTAATCTTATAGCGTTGTGGTTGGAAATGATGCTTGATATGATTTCAATTTTCTTAAATTTACTGAGGTTTGATTTGTGACCCAAGATGTGATCTATCCTGGAAAATGTGCTATTACACTTTTTGTTGAGAGGAAAGTGTAATCTGCTGTTTTTGGATGGAATGTCCTATGAGTATCAATCTATATCGTCTTTTGTGCCAGTTAAAGCTTGTGTTTCCTTATTAATTTTCTGTCTGGATGATCTGTCCATTGGTGTAAGTGAGGCGTTAAAGTCCCCCACTATTATTGTGTTACTGTCAATTTCCTCTTTTATAGCTGTTAGCATTTGCCTTATGTATTGAGGTGCTCCTATGTTGGGTGCATGTATATTTATAATTGTTATACCATCTTCGTGGATTGATTCCTTGATCATTATGTAGTGTGCTTCCTTGTCTCTTGTAACATTCTTTATTTTAAAGTCTATTTTATCAGGTATGAGTATTGCCACTGCAGCTTTCTTTTGATTTCCATTTGCATGGAATATCTTTTTCCATCCCCTCACTTTCAGTCTGTATGTGTCCCTAGGTCTGAAGTGGGTCTCTTGTAGACAACATATATATGGCTCTTGTTTTTCTATCCATTCAGCAAACCTGTGTCTTTTGGTTGGAGCATTTAATCCATTCACATTTAAGGTAATTATCGATATGTATGTTCCTATGACCATTTTCTTAATTGTTTTTGGTTTGTTTTTGTAGGTCCTTTACTTCTCTAGTGTTTCCCACTTAGAGAAGTTCCTTTAGCATTTGTTGTAGAGCTGGTTTGGTGGTGCTGAATTCTCTTAGCTTTTGCTTGTCTGTAAAGCTTTTGATTTCTCCGTTGAATCTGAATGAGACCCTTGCCGGGTAGAGTAATCTTGGTTGTAGGTTCTTCCCTTTCATCACTTTAAATGTATTGTGCCACTCCCTTCTGGCTTGTAGAGTTTCTGCTGAGAAAATCCGTTGTTAATCTTATGGGAGTTACCTTGTATGTTATTTGTTGTTTTTCCCTTGTTGCTTTTAATAATTTTTCTTTGTCTTTAATTTTTGTCAGTTTGATTACTATGTGTCTTGGCACGTTTCCCCTTGGGTTTATCCTGCCTGGGACTCTCTGGGCTTCCTGGACTTGGGTTGCTATTTCCTTTCTCATGTTAGGGAAGTTTTCGATTCTAATCTCTTCAAATATTTTCTCAGGTCCTTTCTCTCTCTCTTCTCCTTCTGGGACCTCTATAATGTGAATGTTGGTACGTTTAATGTTGTCCCAGAGGTCTCTTAGGCTGTCTTCATTTCTTTTCATTCTTTATTTTGTTCCGTGGTAGTGAATTCCACCATTCTGTCTTCCCGGTCACTTATCCGTTATTCTGCCTCAGTTATTCTGCTATTGATTCCTTCTAGTGTATTTTTCAGCTCAGTTATTGTATTGTTCATCTCTGTTTGTTTGTTCTTTAATTCTGCTAGGTGTTTGTTCTTTAATTCTTCTAGGTCTTTGTTAAATGTTTCTTGCATCTTCTCGATCTTTGCCTCCATTCTTTTCCTGAGGTCCTGGATCATCTTCATTATCATTATTCTGAATTCTTTTTCTGGAAGGTTGCCTATCTCCACTTCATTTAGCTGTTTTTCTGGGGTTTTATCTTGTTCCTTGATCTGGTATAAAGTCGTCTGCCTTTTCATTTTGTCTATCTTTCTGTGAATGTGGTTTTCGTTCCATGGGCTGCAGGATTGCGTCTGCTGTCTGCCCTCTCTTCACTCTCTTAATAGATGCACATAAGTGTTCAACTTTGATGAAGTCTAATTTATTTATTTTATCTTTTTGTCAGGTAGATATACACCTTTGCTTCTTTTTTTTTTTTTAATTAATTATTTTTATCTTTGGCTGTGTTGAGTCTTCGTTTCTGTGCGAGGGCTTTAGTTGCGGCAAGTGGGGGCCACTCTTCATCGCAGTGCGCGGGCCTCTCATTATCGCGGCCTCTCTTGTTGGGGAGCACAGGCTCCAGACACGCAGGCTCAGTAGTTGTGGCTCACGGGCCTAGCTGCTCCGCGGCATGTGGGATCTTCCCGGACCAGGGCTCGAACCCATGTCCCCTGCATTAGCAGGCAGATTCTCAACCACTGCACCACCAGGGAAGCCATTTGCTTCTTTTTAATGTTTTTATTGTTTTAACTCTTACATTTTCGCCTTTGATTTATTTTGGGTTAATTTTTTATATGGTGTGAGGTAGTGATTCAGCTTCATTCTCTTGCATGTGGTTATCCACATGCAAGAGATTCCAGTGATGCCAGCACCATTTGTTGAAGAGACTTTTCTTTCCCCAATAAATGGTCTTGTCACCCGTTTCAAAAATACCCTGAATCTACTTTTATAAATTCTTCTTAATTCCCTTATTTAGTGGGAGAAGTATATACAGCAGATATGTTTTTGATGTGAACACAAGTAAGCAAATACACATACACATATAAGTATATGTAGATAGATAGATATGTCTTAAATACATATGTGTACATTCATATATGTGTGTATGTGTGTGTGCATGTGTGTATACATATAAATTTTAAAAGATCAGAATCTTTGGGATTTATACATTAAAAAAACTACAATTCCAACCTGATAACTAACTAAGGTTTTCAGATAGAGCTAAAGATGGGCAAAATGGTACAGATTGGAGTACATTCAAACAGTACATAGACTTTTGAGTATGGCTTCTCTCGCCAAACAGTGCACTTGAGATTTATCTACATTGTTGCTTTATCAGTAGTTTATTGATTTTTGTTGCTGAGTAATAGTCCATTGAACAGACATACCACACTGTTATCCATTTACCCGTTGAAAGACATTTGGATTCTTTCAAGATCTGGGTGATCTTAAATAATAAAACCACTGTAAACATATATGTATAGATATTTGTGACACCATAACTTTTCATTTAAGTTGGGGAAATAACTAGGAGTGGAATTTTGGGACCTAACTCCAGTGTTTTATTTATTAAAACAATAGAAGGAATATCTAAGGCAAATACAATAAAATGTTGGTTTGAAAACAGTGATTTGTAAGAACGTAGGTGCTCTTCATAATATTCTATATACTTGTTTATGCTTGAAACACTTTATTAAAAATAAAACTCACAAAGTTAGGCAATATAAGTCAACTCAACAATTCAGATGGTATGGATGGACCTAGAGATTATCATACTAAGTGAAGTAAGTCAGAAAGAGAATGACAAATACCATATGATATCACTTATATGTGGAATTTAAAATATGACACAAATGAACTTGTATACAAAGTAGAAACAGACCCACAGACATAGAAAACAAACTTCTGGTTACCAAAGGGGGAAGAGGGTGGAGGAGGGCTAGATTAGGAGTTTGAGATTAGCAGATACACACGACTATATATAAAATAGATAATCAACAAGGACCTGCTATATAGCACAGGGAACTATATCCAATAGCCTGCAATAAACCATAATGGAAAAGAATATAGAAAAGAATGTATGTATATGTATAACTGAATCACTGTGCTGTACACCAGAAACTAACACAACATTGTAAATCAACTATACTTGAATTAAAAAAAAAAAAAAACCCTCAGATGGTACAGGTACAGCTGATTATGTCAAGGTGTACACATGGGCTTTGCCACAGTAACGGAGTCCTTTTCTACCTAAAGATACTAATAATTTTAACCATATTACTGAAACCTCTTAATGATTCTATAAGTAGAAGAGAAAAGTGAATCAACCATATCTAAAGCTGACAAGGTGGTCCCCTGGGGATGGTGCGAATCTCTCTTTATGGTTCCACCTGCCAGATGCCCATAAGTCCCCTCCTCCTCCACCTTCTTTCCATCTTCCTTTTCCATCTCCCCTCTGCCTCCACCTGAATAAGGTGACATCCTCACTCACCTACTGCTCTTCCCTTACACCTGTTCTTCTAAAAGGAGCATTCCAGGGAGGGCGGAGAATTTCCAAGGCACTTAACTCTTTTGTGCGTATAGATCATGACAGTATCCCATGATACCATTCCCACCTGGGGTGCAGAGGAGGAGTTCAAGAAAGGAGGAGGGAGACAGGGAACCCATGATGCTAATTCATCCAAAACAAAGAGGTAAAGGAGCACATCCTGCCACATTATCATCAGGCAGTCCCCACCAGCCATCCAAAAAGTCATGGTGGGGACACTTCCAGACAGAAAGCTCTTTTGAGAAAGTGCCTTGAGATTATGTTTCAGAAAATGGCATTGGCTATGGTGGTGATAAATGGTTTCTTAAGCCTACAAAACATTCATCAGTGTAGCACTCAGGCCCTTCAGGTAATGCAAAGAGCGAACGTCGTCTGCAAACGTGAAATATGGGCTGGTTCACCATCCACTCACTAAAATGTTTTATCTGGTGATCACTCTGGAGCAAGATTTATTTTGTGTTTCCCAAACATCTTTTAAAATTTAAATTAGATTTCATGGATCCTCTCCCTCCATCCTCTGACTTCTTGGAGTTTAGCATTTGCTGGCTTATTTTTTTACATTAACCCACTCATAATCATTCCCAGTCAAGGGTTGCCGGAGACAAAATTATAGGTGGAGCTGAACAAGTATTATTAACTCCACTGGAAGCTTGGGGTGATTATATGTTTTGTGGGAAGTGGGCTGAGAGTTCTTTAACTAAGGGAATTATGAGGAAGCCTGATGTCTAATTGGAATCCCATCCTTCCCAACATGGTTCCAGGAACCCTTGGCTGGTGTTGAGAAGCTCAGCTTGGGCATGACTTCTGTGGAGTCATTTTTTTGCTTCTGGCCACTCCACTGAGATAGAATCATATATTCCCCATTCTTTTTTTAAAATTATTATTAATTTTATTGGAGTATGTTGCTTTGCAATGTTGTGTTAGTTTCTTGCTGTGCAGCAAAGTGAATCAGTCATATGTATACATATATCCCCTCTTTTTTGGATTTCCTTCCCATTTAGGTCACCTCAGAGCATTGAGTAGAGTTCCCTGTGCTGTACAGTAGGTTCTCATTGGTTATCTATTTTATACATAGTAGTGGATATATGTCAGTCCCAATCTCCCAATTCATCCCACCCCCCTTTCCCCCTTGGTAACCATAAGTTTGTTCTCTATGTCTGTGTCTCTATTTCTGCTTTGCAAATAAGTTCATCTGTACCATTTCTCTAGATTCCACACATAAGCTGTATTATGCGATATTTGTTTTTCTCTTTCTGACTTACTTCACTCTGTATAACAGTCTCTAGGTCCATCCACATCTCTGCAAATAGCACATTTTTGTTCCTTTTTATGGCTGAGTAGTATTCCAAACATTCCCCATTCTTTACCCACACAGCACCCTCTTGCTACTTCCATGAAGGCGTCCATCACATTATTTCACAACCCTCTTCTCATACCCCTCACCAGCCTTACCTCCCTGTCCCTTGATACCAGAAGGCTCATCTCACTTATGTCTGAATCCTCCCCGCACCTCGTCTTTTCTAGGGTCTGGCACACAGCTGACACTCACTAGACACTCGGTGAGTGAATGAAGCCATCTTTCTGGGTGCAGTATGTTTGTTTGCATCCTCAACGCATGAGAAAGGAAGGCAGCCAGGAGGCAAGAAGGAAGGAAAGTGGAAAAGAAAGAAAAAGGAAAGTGCATCCCATGAGATGTCTCATTGAACACCATTTTCAAGAGAATGAAAAATGGCTCAAAGAGAAAATCTGGGAAGGGATAGAGAATCTTTAAGATAGCAAACAAAAATCACATCACAAAGCATGCTGACAAGTCCTAGAAAAAGATTCATTTCTTTGTTCATCTCTGTAAGATTTACTTAATATATTAATATATCCGCCCTGCCACACGCAAGTCTTTTGATTCTGAAGGTAGTCTTTTCATCCTTTTCAATTTCCTTGAAACAACTTCAATATATTAATAACTCCAAGTTAAATTTAAGGGAGTCTCAATCTCCCTCTCTCTCTCTCCCCCTCTCTCTCTTTCTGACACACACACACACACACACACACCCCTCCCACTATTCCCTGTCTTCTTAAACATTAAAAAAATGTCTTTGTTCTTCATCAAATTTTTCTCAAGTCTCATGTTCCTTGGAGGGCTCAGTTTGGAACACCACATAGATGGTATTTGTTTGTGCATACTTGATAAAACTTATCTACTGTAGAGATGGAATTCCTCAGAGGAAATTTCCACTGCTTCTCTTACTCTGCCTAGGGTTTTACTTGGGTAGAGTGTATTCAGATACATCACAACATCCACTCCGATTGCCGTCAATATCTATGGGCCCTTTTTTAATTTACTTGTGGATTAAGTCTGCATGTCTGTGGCTTCGGAATCAGATGCTGAAGTATGCAGTATCAAAACGCATTTCGATTTGGCACGATTCAGGAGAGAAGTCATTCACATAAGTAAATTAGATGTATTTGTTCACTTTCTGTTTAGATTATCCCACATGTACTGAAATTCTGTCACATCCCAGGCACTATGCTAGACTATGCACAAAGTACCAAGTATTCACAGTTGTAATGCCAAAGAGTGGCTTGGGAGGGGCAAGGGATTAGCTGTCCTTACCCCATCAAAATCTGGATTAGCTCCCCATGCAAAAACATTGCCAATGAACATACAACCTAATATTTTAAAAGAAAATAAAATACTATGAAAACACAGCTTTAAGATAATTCCCCAGCTGCTCTTCCTTTAAGGCGGGCGTTTGTGCAGAAATTCGGGAGCCACCTCTGAGCACAGATATTAATCAGCTATGATACGTGGCCTCAAAGAGTAAAGCAGAGAGCGTTAATGGCTCTGCAGCTCTGTCAGCACAAGCTCTGTAAGCACAGAGAAGGGTATTCAGTCCAATCTGAAAGCTAAGAGAAGGCTTCTTGGAGAAGCTTACTGATTTAAATGCCAACCCCGTGCATGCATATTTAAATAAAATTGTATACCTCCATCACTCGCTATACAATGGAGGACACTTGTCTTAGTTCATTCGTGCTGCGATAACCAACTACCATAGACGTGGGTGGCTTATCAACAACAGAATTTTATTTCTCACAGTTCTGGAGGCTGGAAATCTGAGATCAAGGTCCCAACCTGATCCAGTTCTGCTACTCAGTGAATATGGTAAAACTTTTTATTCCTGTAGATGAAGGTCAGTGAATTGGATTCCTTGGAACAGTTACTTTGCTTTGGGAAGACAAAAGAAGATGCCATGTTCTCTTCTGATCTTGTCTTGGACCGGAAACAGACAAGTTTAAGTCTAGCTTAAGTACAAAAAGAAAGTTTCCAGGAAGGGAAGCGTGTTAGCCTAACCTTTAACCACATGAAGGTCATGGCTTCAAATCTCAGCCCGTCTCGTACCAGCTCTTTAAACATGGACGAGTGATTATACTCTCTAGAGCAGCATTGTCTAATGGAACTTTCTGTGATGGTGGACATGCCCACATTCTGCCCTGTGCAATCTGCAGCCACTGCCCTCATGTGGCTTTTGAGCACTTGAAATATAGGCGGCGAGTCTGAGGAACTGAATTGTCAATTTTATTTGGTTTTGATGATATAAATTCACATTTAAGTAGCCACCTGTGACTAGTGGCTACCATATTGGATAGCATAGCTCAAGACATTGTTTTTTCCTTCTGCAAAATATAGAGTTAATTATGTCCATCTTTTTAAAAAATTTATTTATTTATGGCTGTGTTGGGTCTTCGTTTCTGTGCGAGGGCTTTCTCTAGCTGCGGCAAGCGGGAGCCACTCTTCATCGTGGTGCATGGGCCTCTCACTATCGCGGCCTCTCTTGTTGTGGAGCACAGGCTCCAGACGCGCGGGCTCAGTAGTTGTGGCTCACAGGCCCAGTTGCTCCGCGGCATGTGGGATCCTCCCAGACCAGGGCTCGAACCCGTGCCCCCTGCATTGGCAGGCAGATTCTCAACCTCTGCGCCACCAGGGAAGCCCTAATTATGTCCATCTTTAAGGGTCGTTGTGAAGATGTGATGAGTTATGTGAAGTGCTCAGCTCAGCACCTGACTTGTAGGAAGTGTTCAATGAAAGTCCCACCTACAACCACTGTCATTATTGCTATTGTTATTTTACTTCTTATTGTTATTGAAGACCATTATTTTATTAAATACCACTCTTCCTAGGAATCATCGTCTTTATTGATACTCCTTGTATTAACGAGTTCCTGTTAGTCAATGTTTTCATGTGTTCATAGTGGAGAAAGTGGTCTGGATTACAGAAGGCAGCGTGGAGTGAGAACGGCAGCTAGGGTGTCCTAGGAAGGACAGGCTCTAAACAGAGGAGACGCTCTTCCCTGGATCCCACCACGGGGATCGTGAAACTCAGAGACTGAAGACCCCCACTTGATGTTGTGAAGTGTTTGCCTGAGTCAGAGCCATCGAATTTTGTAGAAAAAGGTCCCCTCAGATCCAGGATAATATAGACTGATTCTGAATCAAGAGCCCTGAATTTGATTTCTTTTGATTTCCAAGGTATCCATTTGGGGCAGCTCCTAGTCAGCTTCTCCGTGGAAGGCTGTAGACAGAGCCTAAGCCTCTCAGAAGCTGATGTGTGTGTATCTGTCTGACCACGGTCCCAGGCACGTTGGAGTCGGAGAGAATAGAAATTGAACGCTCAGCCTGCTCTTAGCTGGTGACTGAGCCAAAGAACGTACTCTCGTTGAGCCCGCTTCCTCGTCGATAATCCTTGCAGGGGATTCAATGACCCAAGGTGTTTCCATTCCATCGCACAACACCTGGTCCATAGTAAGTGTTCAAATAATCAAATGATTTGCCTTTCTTAGTACCTGGCGCACTGGAGATGCTTCATGCATTTTTATCTAATGGGTGAATAGATCTAGGAACCCAAACATGACGCTATCTTACCCATTCTGAGAAATAGGTATATAGTAATGGTGCAAGAGATCTTGACAGGTAGCACGGAGGCCTCCCGCTGGCACATGGGTCTTGCTGGTGGGGTTCTTCAGAAGCAGGTATTGAGATGAGTTTATCAGAAATCAATATCTGTGAAAGGAAGAGGATGAAGCTGGATTGGACACAGAGAAAAGCTGAAGTGCAATGCAGACCCCCCGGAGAGCCTTGGCCAGCGAGACAGGGAGGCTGAAGTGGACACTGCCCGTGGGCTGTCCATGTTGGGCTGAAGTGGCTAGGACTTTATACCTCTCATGACTCAGACCCTGAGGTCAGGCTGCCCTGGGAAGGCTGTGACCTCATGCTAGGGGGACAGGCAGACCTGAAAGAGGTGACAGCTGGAGCTGGCTGATGACCACACTTCCTGCAGCAGAGCAGCAAGCCCTGCCATGACGCAGGATCTGGGAAGTACATCCCTGTGTCCATCTCAGTGGGGTACTTAGATTAGGGAGAGCAGACAAAGGGCGTAGGAAATAGAAGGAAGTTTCCCAGGGTTATCATCAACCCAGTGACAGATATTCTTTAGGGATGCAGGATCAGTAGAGAGGATGCCATAAATTAAACATGTCATACGTAGCATTTAATAAATTTCTATTCATTGTAATAAGCACATTTATATTTTTAAAATACCATTCCCAAGCAAACCAGCATGAGATAAGAAACATGGGGGTCCAGTGAGGAACACAGGAAAAATTTAGATCAAACAAAGAAAGCTCTTTAATTGCAGTGATTAAAAACTTGGGCAATGGCATCATACAAATTTGGGATCAAGTCCTAGATCTACAACTAACACATGACTAGGAAGTCACTTCACTTCCCTAAGCCTCAGTTTCTTGATCTGTAAAATGGGATAAAAATGGAACCACTGCATGCTGTGAAGATGAAATGGATGAATGCATCTAAAGGACTGAGTATTGTCTTTGGCTATATAATATTTACTCAATAAATTTTAATTATTAGTAGTATCATTCACACCAGATTATGGGTTTTCTGCAAATTCTGAATGAGGAGAGATTTGGAATTACTACAAGGCTATCCTTCCCAACAAACACACATACTAAATATCATTTAAAATTGATGCATAAAAGTTTAAATTAATCATATATTTATTTCATACATTTATAAATATATAAATATATGTTTTACTATATATATATGTTTATTTCTAGTTTCAGACATAAGATTTAACATTACCAATGATTCTTCTTTCTGATGGTATACATATTTTCATTGAGTCATAAAGAATCTCCCACAGCCTTGCTGTGTACAAGCTTTAGCTACTTTTTGGTGTTCTGCTAAAAAAGAAAATAAAAATAAATAAGTGAGACCATGCAGCAGAGTTCTAGGCAATGCTTCTGTCTATATCCTGTCTTAGAAAAATAACAGAAAGTGTTAGCATAATCAATTATCTGAAAAATCCTATTCTAGTGAGAAAAATATTCCAGTGCTTAACTTTGTTGCACCCAGGTTACCCAATTACTTTTGGCCCCATAACCCTTGTCTTCCATACACATACTTATTAATCAGGATGCTTGAAATGGCAAGCAATAGAAACCCAACTCTAACGTGCTTAATCAAACAAACAGATTTATCGCACCAAGTAATTGCACTGAACAAGGGTGAAGTTCAGGCTTGGTTGACTCCAGTGACCAAATAACGTTTGTCATTCTCTGGACTGTGCTTTTCTCTGTGTACGTTTCATTTTCAGGAAGGTGCTCCCTAAGTGGCCAAAACACAGACCACACCAGCTCTAAGACTTCTATGAGAACAGAAATTCCCAGAATTCTTTCAGTACCCCAGGTTGGACACTATCGCTGTGGCCAGATTGATGTAAACAATGTAGCATTTTCATTGGTCCAGCTCAGGTCACATGTTCACCTCTGGACTTGAAGTAGGGTCATGTTCATTTGAAGCACAAAGTCTTAGAGTGGGGGGCTAGGGCCCCCAAGCATTCAAGGAGCTGTTTCCAGAGGGGAAGATGTGCTGAAAAAGATCATTTCCTTCTTTCTTCTCTTCCTCCCTCTCTTCTCTTTTTCTCTTTCCCTCTCTCTCAGTGATACATTTCATAACCCTCAGGGACAAACAAAGGGTTAATTTCCAAATAGCTCTGGTGCCAGAAAGGCCATCTGAGATCTTGTCTTGCCAAAATCGGCTCCATGCTGAATTTGCAGAAAGATTTAATTTCTCCTCTGGAGCTGTGAACAAGGTTATTAAGAGGCCCTTTCAAGTTGTCCCTCTGGGAAACTCTCTACAAACAGCTGCATGAAAAGGAAAAGGGAAGAAGCAGTAAAGTACTTGGAACTCAGACTGTGCACCTTCCAGCAGCCCCAGGCTTGATCTGGGCAACCTTGAGGTGCAAGCAGCAGGCAGGGGAAGTTGGAGGCCTGAAGATTTTCAGCAAATCTAATTTCTGATTGGATACCTGCCAGGGAGTGCCCTGTACCAGCGCACATATCAGAAATTGAGAAGCAAGCTGATGATAGCCCAGAAAAAAGACTGATTTAGTGGAGAATGTGTATCGGGTGGTCAGAAAACAGTTTATGATGACTGGGAGACGGATGCTGTTTTCTCAACTCAGGGGAACATATATACCATGAGATTTCTCGCTGGGTTTGACGTTAGATGTGCTACCATAAAGCTCTCTGAGTTTTGGGCATGCATGCTCTGTTTGGAATGCATATATCACTGTAGGAGCCATGACCAAGAAAGGAACAAGTAAGTGGGTGGCATGGTGTACAGAAAGTTAGCTAAACTAGGATGTAGGTCTAAATTTGCACCCTTTCGCTGAGTCACTGGGAGAATTCCCTTCCCCTCTCTGGGTTGCACTTTCATCTCACAAGTGAGAAAAGTTGGACTAAATGAGAGATGAAAAAAAATCTCATCTCACGGGTCAACTCTTATGGTGTTGGCACTGTGTTGAGAAGGATTCTGAGGTCGTATCCTCACTCTCCAAGGAGTAATTAGGCCACCGAGTTGAAATTATTTGCCATCACCTTGGGAAGGGAGGGTTAGCAGCACATCTCTTTTATTTGCTATCCCTGAAAAAGATGATTTCTGTGATCTCTTCTAGATGGAAAATTCTGTTATTCTAAACACTTTAATATTGTCCTTGATGCTTGAGATGAGATGAGTATTTTTAACCTCTCCCAATCATTTTAAATGTTACTCCACGTCAGTCTTCTACAAAAAGACAGCATGACAGGCTGTTTTTAGGTATCAAAACTCAAAATATGTATAAAGCAAAGGACACAGGCTTTCCATTTGCCAAGGTCTTCAGCCTTCCTCTACTGTGCTGTATATTAATACACTACAGCATGTGGAACCACGGCCTATGCTTTACTGGTATTTTTCTTTCCTCTTCCTGAGTCCGGATCACACTGTTCCTTTCTGAGAGTCCGTCACTGCCACAGATGCTAGGAAACCAGGTGTGAGCAGCTGGAGAGTTCCTGGGGCCAGGTTTTGATCAAAGCTGGTGGGTTTTCAGTCCATTGTGCTCTCTTCAGCTAAGCTGTCACTGTCCTTTTTCATGTCTTTTAAAGGAAGTACTTCTTTGCACAGCGATGCCATTCAACAAACACTTTCTAGTGTGGATTGTGGGCAACTCCCTGTGCTAAGCGCAAGAGGAAAAGAAAGATGAATAAGACAGAATCTGTGTCCTTGGAAGGGTCACAAGTGAGTGGGGGAGAGAGACTTGGACACAATTAAAGGTAATAAAAATCAGGCTGTGAAAAGTACTTTAAAAGAAGTATTCAAAAACAGAATACTCTGAGAGAATGGAGCAGAGAAAAACATGTTCTGGATGAGTAGGCTTTGGGTTGGTTTCCAGAGAAGCTATTTGAGCTTGGCAGTGAAGGATGAATGCTAGGGGGAAAAGAAGAGCGAATTCCAGTGAAAGTAACAACATATGCAAAAATATGGAGAATGGGGTGTATGGTATGTCCAGAGAATAATGAACAAAATGAACAGTGATTGTTTATTTAAATGGTCTGAGTGGCTTGGATGTAGAGTCTGTAGGTAACAGCAATGGGGGTGGGGTGGGGTGGAGATTTACATCGGGGTCAGAATTTGGAGGGCCTTCAATATCATTCATTGGTAAAAACAGATATTGAAAAGCTAGGATGTAAGAGGCAGAGTTCTATAGGCTGAATTGGGAGGATAATACACACAGGGTTCTTGCCCTCAAGAGAATGTAATCAAGTAGGATCACATACAAAGCGCTAATTGCAATAAAATGTGTAATTAATTCCCTCATGCAGATATGTAAAGGATTATTGGAGCAAATATCTAATATCCAGTGGGGAGCATAGAAAAAATTATTGACAGGCAAGTAGGAGACAGACTAGAAGATTTTTCCAGGCACCAAGAGTGGCATAAGCAAAGACTTAGAATCACGATAGATTCTAGCCTGCTTGGGGAATTGGGATAAATTCGGTATGGCCGAAAGGTAGACTGAATGGGAGTAAGTGACGGAAGTGAAGCCTAAAAAAGGCTTGTGGCTTAGTCTGAATGAAAAAAGGATTAAAAGGAACGCTTAACTTATTGGGAGGGGAATTATACGTTTTTGAAAAATTGCAATGTACACGCTAATATTCAGTGCCCATTTTAAATGGTCCCTGATGTGTAGGGTGTTAATCTGCACTCTACATATATCACTCCTTATAATTTTAAGGTCAGTTAAGTTTCTACTTTGTATCAAAGGGCCATATGCATGGAATATGTGTGTAACAAAATGCAATTTTGTCTTTAATATAGAAGCCTTTTGTAATCTATACCAGTCCTTTCCAACAGAATTTACTGTGGTGATGTAAACGTTCTATACCATGTTATCCAATATAGCATCCACTAGGCACAGGTGGTTATAAAGTACTTGAAATGTGGCTAGACAAATTGAAGAACTGAGTGTTTTATTTTGCTTAATTTTTCTCAGTTTAAATTTAGACTTAAATAGCCAGAAGTGGCTAGTGGCCACCATCTTGGATAGCATCGGTCTAGACAAAGCAAATATATGGATATGAGGTATGAAATTTGACAGAAATAGATTATTTAGGGCACCCATCATAAGAATGAACAAGTGAGACAGCTTATTGTAAGGAGCTGTGTGAAGTGGGAATGCCATTAACTCCTTCTTTCTGGATGAGACATGGAGAGAAAGAAAGAGAGCCTGGGAATTGTCTCCTCCTAGAATTAATTACCTTCTGCTTAAAGTCACTGAAGGAGCCAAGCCGACCATAGATGGGCTTTGAAAGCAATAGCGATGAAAAAGCAAACGTTAAGACAAAGCTTGAACATCAACCTTCCTGTAAGTGTATTGATCTCTGACAGAATAATCTTATGGAAAGATGTACACAGTCCAGGATACTTAAGGAATAAAAACCTGTGTCTGAGATGAACATATCTTGATATTGACTGTCCGGCATCCCTCTGCTATTCTTCTTGTAAGAGCACCAAATTTTTTCCTGTGGGGACTTGTCATTTCCACATTTAAATCCAGCTTTAAATCTCATTTAAATGTCATTTCCACATTTAAATCCAGCTTTATTTCCAGCTTTAAATCTCAAACTCCAATCCGGATACATGGCCCAGGACTGGTCAGTAAGAACACTTCACAACCCTGGACCCGGTGATTGGATCAGGGAAGGCATGAAGCAGCCAAGCCAACCAGAAGCTTCCCTTTCCAACCTTTCTAGATGCTAGAATTTTCTCTGAAACCAAAAGCTAAAAATACTGTAGATGTGCCATTGCCAGTGATCATCTCCTTGTTTGTCTAAGAGAGGAGCCAGTCAGAGGCAGAAATAGAGACACAGAAAGCCCTGAGGATACAGTTCAAATCCCTGTATCCCCCCAACCCCCGTGCCTGAAGTGTCTGATCCAGCCCCTGGGAATTCCTATTTGTGTGAGCTAATCATTTCCTCTTTTTACAGAACTTGGACTGAGTTGGGTTTCTGCCATTTGCAAAGGAAAGGCTTTACTAACACATTGGCCCACAGAAGGAACAGATCTTGAGATTTGATAGATATTTTTCCATTAACTAAATCTAAATATCTGCCTCTGACAGGCAGGTGAAATGATGGTTTTCAGTTAGTAACAGAGGGTTTTGGAGCAGAGTAATTTTTCCTGATTATTATTTTAGCAATTAGAGAGTAAAAAAAAAAAAAAAATAGAAGGGAACGTGGACCTTTCCAATATTTTGGCAACTGTCATACCAATGAGTTTAAAATAAGGTAGCCGAGAAATAATGCCAGCTACTTTAAAATTCCTGAAGGTCAAGTGCAAAGTCCCCACTAAGTCTGACCACACTAACGTCATCACTCGTGCCACTGACACGTGGAAGAATTAAGTTTTGAAACAGGAGTTATGGTCAGAGTTGGCCTTTCTGCTGGAGCCGTCAGCTGTCTTGTCAGCCTTTTCTCCATTCTCTCATCTGCCATGCGGGGGAGAAGCTGAGGAGTCATCAGAAGTCTAAGAAGGTGGTTCCAAGGGATCTGCATTTCCCTTGGGAATAGACATAAAGCTCACCTTACTTTGAAGATCTCTGCCCTGGCCTGTGGCTTGTCAAACATGGTGTAATAAGGAAGAACCTTTGTATTCTGTTACAAGTTAATCACTAAAGGGGTGTTGCCTATATGCTTAAATTATCCATAATGGCCCATCTCTGGGAACCCTGCCTCCCAGGTAACAAGTGTTAAGCTAAAATACCTTTGTTTAGCTCACAGGAAATATCCTGATCAGCTCACCTGTGAATGACTGCAGGAAGGACAAAATTAACACACTGCCTCCGGAGTCTGGGCAGAACCAGGACTTTCCCCCCTTCCCCTTTTAGGATTAAAGAAGCCTGGATTCTAACTCAGGGAAGATGGTTCTTTGAGACATGATTCCATCCTCTTCTCGGTCTGCTGGTTTTCCAGATAAAGTCGCTATTCCTTGTAACTCATCTATCAGTGTATTGGCCTGTCATGCGGCAAGCAGTATGAGGTTGGAATTGGTAACAGTGGCACAAATTCCCCAAAGTAAACAAACAACCTCAAGTGAAAATTAACTTTATCCAAATTACTATAGATCAATTAATTCTCTATGAAGATAAACCATCTAAGGATCCAGAGCATTTACACAACGTGAGGAAGGGAGAAAGGGTAGAGCTGTGAGGAGGCACTCATCGCATTTGGAGTTAGGAAAGCGGGGAGAATTAGGATGAGTAGCAGGTTTCTGGCCTGAGAAACTGGGTACAGTGTTGACCATCAGAGCAATGAAACGGGCACGGCTTCAGAGAGAGAAGATGGAGCGAAAGAATGGGAGGGGAGGGGGCCAAGGTTAGAACTTTAAGCAGAGGAGACACCGGAGCCAAAGAAAAAGAGACTGAGGTGACAGAGGACCACCTGGAGGATATGGTCTCCTGGAAGTCAAGAGAGGGAAGATGAGAATGATGACAGAGATTACGTCATTTTGTAACAGAGAACATTGAAGCTCAGGGAAGCAAAGTCACCACCCACAGCAAGTCAGCAGCAAAGTCTGGGACTCTCCAGCTCCAAAGACCACACTGTTTCCATGATATCATCCATCTCATGGAAGAGACACTGAGGAATGTAGCGTCTCTTTGAATCCACTGGTCTGTCAACCTTCAGCATACCAAGTTATGTGATGGGGCAGAGGGATGGCATTTAATGAGAGGAGAGAAACCAGATTATAAAGGTTACAACTGAGGGTGAAGGAAAAGAAAAGAAAGCTCGGGAAGGTGGCTCTATGGAAAGAGAGGGGACAGTACTTTTACTGGACAGCAGATTGAAGAGAGATGTATTTTAGCTACTTGATGATCCAGAATCAGTAATCGATCCCATGGTGATAGAGAATTGGGGCTCTAGAATTAAGTGAGCTCAAATCTAGACCTCACTATTTATCAATGCCATAAAGCAGATCTCAACTGGGGTGACTGTGTCTGGAGACATTTTTCTCTGGGTTAGGTATGCTACTGGCTGTAGTAGGTAGAGGCCAGGGATCCTGCAATGTCCAGGGAAACATCCTATACATACATAACATCCTATACATACATACAACGTAATTCAACCCAAGATGTCAGTAGTGCTGGGACTGAGAAACTCAGTGATAACAGGAACATTTCTTAAGCTCTTTAGAACTAGGTTTCCTCAACTGTAGAGCAGGAGTGACAATGATACTCGCTTCCTGGCCATTCGGGGATTTAATGAGCTGATATGTGCAAAGTGTGTGGAAAGTCCTAGCAACATCATTGTCATCGTCATTTTTACCGTTTTGTGTGATGGACCAAGACATTGACTTAAACCAGAATGCAGAGGCCAGTCAGAAAGAGGGTGGCATTAGTGGTTGTGTGTCAGAGCCCTTGACTCCTGAGTACTCCTCTGTGGGGAGTGGTCAGGGCTGGAGGGATGCGGGCGATGCCTTTAGAGATGGGTCCATTTTTTCTTTCACTCCAGAAATCCCAGGATGTCCTGGTTTCAGATATAGAAACACTCCCTGCAGTAGGGTTTTTCCAAGTAAGAAGTGACCATCACATGGGTTGGAACTAAAACACTTCTGACAGAGAGGTTTCCAGGCAATTGAGTGGATTCCGTTCCATTGCTGCTGAGAATGTGTTGTTTTGTGGCAGAACGGATGGCTAGATGTTCCTTTGGGGTACTTTCGATCAAAGGAGAAAAGCAGATTATTAACGAACGGAAATATGTATATTTGGATAATTACATGTTATGCCTGTATATTTTTCTATTTTCTAAGATGGCATAAAAAGAAATTGAATGGATTTTGGGGAATGTAATCATTTGATTATCAGGCTGTAACAAGGGCCTTCTCTGTGTGTGTGTGTGTGTGTGTGTTTGTGTGTGTGTGTTAAATAAAAATTGCCTGCTAAAGAGCTGGGCGAGAGAAGCACATTTGAAAGATTCCTACTATAGTCAGACTCACTTAGCCCCTTAATCCCTTACATTGGCAGTTGAATCCCAAGGACAGATTCTGGTACAGAAAGGAGCAATAAACAAATACAGCCCAGGGCTCCTGGCATCATGGAAAAAAAAATCACCCATTTCTTATAAATAGATTGCAATAAAACAATAGCGACTAAACATTTCGTAGAGGGAATCAGCCAAAAGGAACTCTGACTTGTTGCCCTTTACACTACAGAAACAGACAAAAGAACATTGAAAAGGATTCAGATGAATCCTTTAAAGACAACCAGCTTTTGCAGGTTTATTCATCAACCTCTCAGGCAGTATACCCAACTATTTTAACTGGAGTGCAGGTAAGAGCAAATAATAAAGAAAATAGTCAATCAGTAACCCAGAAGATGGGTATTCCAATGTCAACAACCTTTTTTTTTTTTTCTTTTCTTGCCTTGTTTTCATGTGTCCGCACTGGTCTGATTTAATGCCTGTCTTTCACAGACTGGGTAAAAGAAAATGAAACGATACACCATGTCTGTGGCAGTCTCCTGAGAACTTGCTTTTCCTCCTTCCTGTCCGGAAACACCTGGTTTCCATCTGGGGACCTACGTGATGCTGACTTAGCTCTCAGTTGGAAGGGTATGGGGTGGAGCACGTGACTTTGGCCAAGCCAGTTGGGTCCTTCCAGCCTCTCTGGCTGCACTGATTGGGTCATTCATGGCGTGGAATCGAATCTCTTCTTTTTTGTTATGCCCGCCAATGCATTCCTCTCATTATTAGGTCAGTTCTACTGGGTTTTCTATTATTTATAACCCAAAGAATCTTAACTAATGTAGTGGACCCATGTCTCAGGGTCTCCGTTACTTAAATGTTTAGTGTATTAGTTTCCCACAGCTGCTGAAACAAATTACTAGAAACTTAGTGGCTTAAAACAACACAAATGTATTATCTTACAGTTCTGTAGGTCAGAAATCTGACACCTGTCTCACTGGGCTAAAATTCAGGTGTTGGCAGGGCTGCGTTCCTTTCTGGAAGCTCTTGGGGAGAATCCATTTCCTTGACTTTTCCTGCTTCTCGAGGCCACCTGCATTTCTGGGCTTGTGACCCCTTACTCCATCTTCAGAGTCACTATACAGCGTCTTTCTGACCCTGCTTCTGTGGTCATATCTCTTTCTCTGACTCACCTCTGCTTTCCTCTTCTATGTTTAAGGACTCCTGTGATTTTATTGAGCCAACCTAGACAATCCAGGATAATCTCCCCAGCTCAAGGCCAGCTGGATAGCAACCTCAATTCCATCTGCAACTTTACTTCCCCTTTGCCACGGAAGGTAACATATCCATAGGTTCTGGGGATCCTGATGTGGGCATTTGGGGGCGGTCCTTCTGCCTACCACATCTAAATTATTTGGGAATTTCCTCCATGACACACAGGCTGCTTCCGTGTTCATGGAAAGGGCAGCTTGGTAGTACAGATTGGGCGTCAGATGGAGCTGGTGCTGGGTCGGTTCCGTGTGAAGTTTCGTATTTTGACGTTGCCATTTTTACATGTCTACACTGCAGCAGCTGTATAAATATTATTTTTTTAAAAGTTTTAAAAATTACCAAGAGTTGTGTAATATGAAATTTCCGACCTCCACCCCGTCTCCCACTCTTGGGGTGAGGGATGGGATGGAGGTGAGGGAATCAGTGATGGAGTGAGGGTAAGGAATGGGGTGGGCAAAGGAATGACCCCCCCCCCCTCCACACACACACACCAAGAGCAGGGGCAGGTCTAGGCTGTATGGGGCCTGACAATTATGCTTCATCCAGGGCCCTCTTTAAGGAAAAGAATATAAAATTATGAGCAAAAAGCTGTTGTGAAAGTGGATATTTATTTAGAATGAGAACATAAATCACAGCAAATTATAAATTTTTACAAGCCAACAGAAAGCACAAACATCACAAAATCCTGAAAAATGATGTACTATTTTCTCTTTATTATCTCTCTGACATACCTACGGGATACTTTTTTCTTACACCTTGTAGCTGCATATTCTTTTATTGCTTTTTCACAGGACAACAATTTTGTGATTTTTTTCACAGAAGAGACAGATAATTGTTTTGTTGATTGGGATGTTTTTCTATTATCAATATTATTGATGACCGTGCTTGATAAAACATGTGACGCTATATACTGTTTGTAGTCATGCTGTAGGTTTGTGCCCTAAAAACACATGAATTTTGATGACGTCTACTTATTTTTAAAAAAGAAAAGTATGTAGCATTTAAAATTGTATAAGCTGTACTTTTTCTAGTGTATTCCTGTTGGTAGGCAATTCCATTTTGAGTAATTATCAATGAGAACCAAATCAGTGACATAACAATTTTACACATCTAATGATTACAAGAATTTCTCACAGACTAGCATCTACCTCCTTACACCTCAAATCATGTTTTGCCCTCACTATTTACGTACTTCTGGATCTGGGAACTATAGGACTCAGGTATATCATGACATAGCTTCTTCCCAGCACTTTTGTATCATGACTCCTGGTGGTATACACAGTGACACAGTATACACA
The DNA here is from genome assembly GCF_028021215.1 of Eschrichtius robustus. Lineage (NCBI taxonomy): Eukaryota > Metazoa > Chordata > Mammalia > Artiodactyla > Eschrichtiidae > Eschrichtius > Eschrichtius robustus. The sequence goes on from NC_090839.1 coordinate 58,015,249, forward strand.
GTGGAATGAGTATATCCATATTCCTTGAAGCCATTCCTACACTGGGATGTAATGATAATTTAATTCTATACGGCAATGACTGAAAACGACATCAGTCTGAACTAAATGTATCCCCAAATCAAATTTTCTGCGATGGATCCCCCAAATGCTTGTGCCACTGGAATGCCACCCAACACAAGGGGGAATGTGATGGAGGGGGTAATGAAATGCAATCAATAATCTTAACTAACACCAGGTAGAATATTTTGCCTTTGACATTTTTAGAAAAAAGCGTAACCATATAAACACATTGCCAAGCTTCCTCCCAGGGTCTTGGAGAGAACCAGTGTGAGTGAGGGACTTCGAAGCAAAAGATGAGATTCAGGAGCTGTTGAAATGTTCCTAGGCGTGATAAACAGGAGGGAAGGGGGCAAGGTTTATGTTTCATAAATTATGTGCTAAACTGAAAGTTTGGGGGGGCTACAATTTATTTTATTGGCTGAGTCAACCTCTTCCTGCATCTAAATCTGTATGACACAAATTTGGAATGGATATTTTATACATCTCATCCCCCAATACTCGGGCATTGTACCATTTCCAAAACTTTTTTGCATTCCCGATCTCCTTAGAAAGCTGTTTTCTTTTTTTTTTTTTAATTTTTAATTTTTAAAAATTTGCATTGGAGTATAGTTGTTTTCTGAAGTGTGCCTATAGCATGTAGCCTCTTTTAAGGCCCTCATACAACGAAAGTGGTGCGTGTGTGGGCGTGTACATGCTGTCCTCTGACCAATGAGAATTTACTGTTGAGCCGCGTGTGTTATTGACGATGTTTCCTCCCAAGATCCTGCTGGAACTTCTTCACCTGTTCATCAGACAGGAGCAGACATGGTTTCTGAGGAAACATACGTAGGTTCAAACTGAGGACCATCCCAGTAGATACAAAATATATTATCATTCAATAAATACATTCACGACACTGCCCTTCATTTAATAAATATTCACCGAGGATCTGCTATGTTGTGAGCACTCGGCAAAGCAGTGGGAAGCAAATAAGGCGAGCAAAATTGAGAAAAACTGTGAAACTTTGATGAGAACCAGAAAGATGGGTGGGCGTCCTATCTGGCCTTCTCCTCTGCACTATCTCACGCTTTCCCTGTCTTTGAGCTATTTCACAGCTCGGTAAATTGTAGAAAGCTGATAGCAATGCAAATGATTCTTGTTCATAGAAATGCAAATTGTGTCCCAGGGAATGCAGTTGATTCTTGCCCCGTGGATACTGACCACTGTTGCCAGTTTTGTTACTATTTGTGCAATTTCCCCCAACATTTCTGATGCCCGTATATTCCTCTGCCCTGTGCGTTCTCCTTTGAGTATTAACATCTTCCTGGTTCCATTTTTTTTTTTTTTTTTTGTTAATGGAACTTCTGGGCAGCCTGCCCCAGGTTTTTTTTTTTTTTTTAAATTTTATTTATTTATTTATTTATTTTTATTTTTGGCTGTGTTGGGTCTTCGTTTCTATGCGAGGGCTTTCTCTAGTTGCGGCAAGTGGGGGCCACTCTTCATCGCGGTGCGCGGGCCCCTCACTATCGCGGCCTCTCTTGTTGCGGAGCACAGGCTCCAGACGCGCAGGCTCAGTAGTTGTGGCGCACAGGCTTAGTTGCTCCGTGGCATGTGGGATCTTCCCAGACCAGGGCTCGAACCCATGTCCCCTGCATTGGCAGGCAGATTCTCAACCACTGTGCCACCAGGGAAGCCCCCCTGGTTCCTTTTTGAATGAAAGAGTTAAGTAAACATTTTTGAGATGTGTTCATGTTATATTTGTAAGAGAGTTATGATTTTACCGTCTTCAAACCTTTACCTTTTAGCCACACAATCTGGGCTTCGTGGAGGTTACAGCCTGAACAGACATTCAGCACATGATCTCATATATCCAGGCACTGGGAGGGTCTTAAGAAGCCCCGAGAGTCTATGACAGGGAGACCTGATATTGTCTATTGGATCAGGGCAGAATCCCCCATGGAAGTGACATCTCAGTCAACAGCTAGGAGTACACAGGGTGTGCAGAGGAGGAGAGAGGGATTCGGAGCAAGTCAGCCCGTCATGAAAGCCGCTCAAGATCATTTCTCCCAGAAGGAGATTTGTGGTCCTGGGAGAGAGTGGGCTTCGGACAATCATTGGGAGAGGCTGGAAGATTTGGCAGTCGTCATTGTCTGTGCTTCATGATAAGAGCGTCTGCCAGTGTGCAATCTTCCAATGGGATGGGGCCAGGGCTTTGGAGAGACGGGAGCCCAGAATCTGGAGGCGCTGGCTGTCCCTCACCTCCCTTTCCTGGGATGAGTTTTTCCAACCACTTGCTCTGATGATGCGTCAAACCGTCTCCTTTGAAATGCATTCACTCTAGGCTCTGCCCAAGAGGCCTCATTTCAGAAAATGGTATCATCATTCAAGAGAGAAGGAATCTGGCTTTTCTCTGTGACCAGCACAGGCCTTTAAGTCTATTTTCATCAAACCCCCCATGGTCATTTAATTAGCATCATGTCCTAGTTTCTTGACCATTTTTATTCTGGCACCTGGCTTTAGGTGATTTCCTGTGCAGACACCTTTACCAGCAACGCCCTTCCTCCAGGCATCCGTTGAGTCCTACATTTTATTTACTTCTCTACCCCAGGGTCATCTCCTCAGAGCTTCCAGATTGCCCCATCTGAAACAGCAGCCCTCCCTAATCTCTTCCATTTTACCCCAAAGTGGCAGCGGCTGCCATCTTTCCTCCTGTAGCCGTTCTCCCCTCTTCGAAGCAAATTTTACCTGCGATCAAGGGGAGGGCAGGAATGATGGTGAAACACCAATTTCAATATCTCTTCATGTTCCTTAAAAACAAAAACCTTTCAGTTAGTCTCTGAGAAACATGGTCATATATGCGTTCAAATATCTACCTGTACAGCTGAACACCTGCCTGCAGAAAGTTCACTGTTTGGCCGCACCAGGTACTAACACCCAGGTGTGAATGAGACCATCAGATCGTTTCCAACTTGAAAGTCCCCTGACAGTAAGAGAGCATACGGGTTGTATAGTTGGTAGTCACAATAATATCCTATGTTTATGAAGTCCATGTAGCAACCACCATACCAAACACTCTCGTGGATTATCCCCTTTATTCTGCCGAAATACCCTATGAAATAGGTTTTATTGTCTCTGCTAACAGGAGGAGGTTGGCTCAGAGAAGTGAAATGGCTTGTGCCCAGTGACACCAAGATGTGGAGCTAGGATTCCAACCAAAGCCATCTGATTCCAGCATCCACTATCTTCAAACTCATGAAGTGTTTTTCCTGTTTATACTCTTGGTTAAGTCACACGGTAGATGCTGTAAGGGGGTGATATCTCTCACATCATTTTAAGCTATGAAAACTGATGCTCAGCCAGTGAAATGATTCACCGAAGGCTTTGGTTTCAACCCAGTCTGCATAGTAGAATCAGTCAGAGCTTTAAAAAAACAAAACAAAACAAACAATGCCTGGGCCTAGACCCCATGAAGAGATTCTGATTTGCTTGCTTGAGGCAGGGCTTATGCGGCCAGGGTTGAGAACCACCGTGCTTAAGCTCACTTAGGCAGACATGGAATTTTTTTTGTTTTTTTGGCTGTGTCAGGTCTTCGTTGCTGCGTGCGGGCTTTCTCTAGTTGTGGCGAGCGGGGGCTGCTCTTCGTTGTGGTGCGCCCTGGCTTGTCACTGCGGTGGCTTCTGTTGTTGCAGAGCACAGGCTCTAGGCGCACGGGCTTCAGTAGTTGCAGCTTGCAGGCTCAGTAGTTGTGGCACACGGGCTTAGTTGCTCCATGGCACGTGGGATCTTCCCGGACCAGGGCTCGAACCCGTGTCCCGTGCATTGGCAGGCGGATTCTTAACCACTGCGCCACCAGGGAAGCCCGACATGGAATTTTTGACGCAAATTCTTGAGTCAAAATCCTTAAGCATCATCTAGGGGACAGGAATCCAGAGTCCGGCTGAAGTGGAGTGAGTTGAGCTGGGGTAGCGTCACACACTTGGCAAAGGGTGTCTTGATAGTCTGGCCTGAGGCCTCCCTCTAGTGTCACCATTGGCTCCTTGGCCTTCAGTCTTCTGTCCACAGGGAGATGCTTGTGTGGCCTCCCAAGAGGGCGTCAGCTCTCTGGTCTCCATGCTGATAGCCCATCCTCTGTTTGTAACACACAGCCTCCTTCCAAGCTGGTTCCTGTTCGTCCATTAGGTTTCAACTTAAATGTTAGCTCCTATAGAAAGGCCTCCTTGACCTTCCAGCCTGAGTTTGCCCCTCTCTTCCTAACTCTAGGCTTATACAACATCATATACTTCTTTCTATCATAGTACTTATACTACATAGAAGCGATCCTCAGAAATATCTGTACTTGTTTATGCTTCACTGAAAAGCAGATTTGTCAGGTTTAGCAAATAAAAATACAGCATGCTCGGTTAAATTTGAACTGCAGGTAAACAATTATTTTTAGTATAAGTGTGTCCCAAATAGTGCATGGGTGATGCTTATACTAAAAAAAAAAAAAAAAAAAAAAGAAAAATTGTTTATATCAAATTCAAATTTAACTGCATTTTATCTGGAAACCCTACTAGGATATGAGGAAGGTCACGTTGACTGAGAAAAAAAAAGCACAACCTAAAAGTTGGGAATTATATTTTATTTGGCAGACAAAACGGAGGACTTAAACTGGGACACAGAATCTCAGATAATTCTAAGGGCCTGCTCCGAAGAGGCAAGGGGGGAGCCAGGATACATAGGAGTTTTTGCAACAAAAGATCAGGTAGTTGGAACATCAAAAGATTACTGTTCATCAAAGAAAACCAGACATCTCAAGTTAATGAACTTCACGCTTTTCTGTGTATGGGAAGATGCAAAAGTCTGGGCTCATCGCAGTCATTCCTTTGATTTGCACCTCATTTATCTGCGGTGGGTATCCTATGTCTTCACACCCTGAGTCTCTTCAGGGTGCACTGTCAGTTGACTGCTAGGTGGTGGGCATGCTTTGCTCCATCCTAATTTCCCTCAGTGCTCACTGTCGGGGTGGCTGTAATGTGGTGGCATGATGGCTGCAGCATCCTTCGTTTACAGATGTGGCAGGTAATATTTTTGTTCACAGTCTTTTAAAAGCGCTTTCTGTCCTCCCAACCCCAAGATTCCACAAAGCTTATCCTAAGAGAATGAGACCTCATAGGATCATGTCACTCAAAGGACGGATCGTAGGCCACCTGATTCCAACTACCGGAAGGATTACAGAACATGATAACTCTGTAACTGATTGAAACAAAGATTCCCAGAACCTATCTAGATTTAATGAATCAGAACCTCAAAATTTGGGGCAGGGAATTTAGACAGTCATCAGCACTTGTAATCAGCAACTCAGGCGATTCTAATGCATACTAAAGCTTGAGAATCTATGCCAAAGGAGGTCACTTTACTTTGGTATGGAACTTTCAGGCTTAATTCAAGTGTGGAGAGGTAGGAAAAAGTGAAGACCGATAACAATATGTCTGTGTTTGTTTCATCCCCCTTTAGATTGAGAGCTCCTACCGGTCACGTCTATCCTGTTCACTGTGCTATCCCCACTTACTATCACAGTGCCCAGACTATCATAGCGCTCAGAAGACATTTGTTGGCCAGACTTCCCTAGCGGCCCAGTGGTTAAGACTTAGCCTTCCAATGCAGTGGGGTGCGGGTTCGATCCCTGGTTGGTGAGCTAAGATTCCCACATGCCTCACAGCCAAAAAACCAAAACACAGAACAGAAGCAATATTGTAACAAATTCAATAAAGACTTTAAAAATGGTCCACATCAAAAAAACTTTAAAAAAAAAAGAAGACATTTGTTGGATATTCACAAAGAAAAATACAAAAGAATGGAAGTCCATTTGGGACGAGTCCTTCCGCAAACAAGATTCTTTCAACAGATAAGATTTATCTTGCATTTATTATGTGCCAGAGACTGTGCTAGGGAATGAGGATACTGTTGTGAGCAAGACAGGAAGAGGACTCTTATTAAGCCTTTATTTTATTAGGAAAATATAGGCAATAAGCGAAGTAAGTTTATTTCTAAAAGTGTTAGGCACAGTGAAGAAAATAAAATAGAGGATCAGAGTAGAAGGCAAGGTGGGTTTCTCTCTAACATTTATTTCCAAGTTTTGATCTTGCTCAGATATCCACCTGTGGAGTAGATAGACTCTGGTAACTATCTAAGGTAATCTCACGTTCCTTGGCAGAGGTTGGTTTAGAGGTGAGCAGGTAAGCCAGTTCTGGCTAATGAGAGGTGAGGCAAAGTCTGCTGCCACGTCGGAGTCTATCTGAAAGGATTCTTTGCTCTTAAGATAAAATACACCTAGGAACAGTGGTCTTCTCATGGGCGTTGTTGTGTTTGCATATGATGCCTGGGTTCTGCAGCCATTTTATGGCTACAAGGAGAAGCAGAAGGACAGTGGGACATACCTGGGCATCTGATGACATCACTGAACAGCCGAATTTACCAACTGTAGAGCCATTTCCTTCTATTATGTGACATACTACATCTTTATTTTCGGAACTGGTTTGAATGGACTTATCTCCATCTGCCCCCAAAGCACCCTGACTAAGGCAGAGTGGGCAGAGGATGAAGGTGTGGCAAAGAAGGCCCCTCTGAGTTGGTGACATTTCAGCAGGAGATTTACATGATGAGAAAGAACCAGTCCTCTGAATACCTGGGAGCAAAGAGGTCAGGCAAAGAAGACATCAAGCATGAAACTCTTAAACGGAACATGAGATTGGTATATTCAAAGACTTCAGGAAGGACAGCGTGGGGCAGAGAGGATCATGCTGTATGGGTCCATTTAAGATCCCAACGATAAAGGCAGAGGCCAAATTAAACAGGGGTAGTAGGCTGACTAATGCCCCTCTTCCAAAGATGGCCACGCCCTCATTCCCAGAACCTATAAATATGTTACCATACATGGCACAAGGGACTTTGCAGATGTGATTAAATTAAGGATCTTAAGACGGGGACATGATCCTAGATTACCTGGTGGATCCTATGTCATCACAAGGGTCCCTATGAACGTCTGTGTATGAAACAGGAGGATCAGATAGAGAAAAAGAAGGCAATGCAATGACAGAAGCAGAGGGGGGAATAGCTATGTGATGCAGGGTATGAGGCAAGGGATAAGGATGACTAGAAAAGGCAAGAAAACAGATCTCCCATAGAGCCTCCAGGAAGGAAGTAGCCCTGTCAACACCTTGACTTTTAGTTCAGTGAAACCGATTTCAGACTCCTGATTTCTAGAACTGTAAGGGAATAAATTTGTGTTGTTTTAAGCCACTGAGTTTGTGGCAACAATGTTATATGTTATGTTATAGCAGCAGTAGGAAACTATACCACAGGGCATTGGATGCCATGATGAGGAGTTTAATCTCAGTATAATGGAAATCGTTGGAGGGTTGTAAGCAAGGGGGAAACATAGCAGGTATGGAGACTTGACTGTACCAGTGAAAGAGTAGAATCAGGCACTATTACAGAAGTTGATTGTGATTTTGATTGTGGATGTGGATGGAGAGGTGAAGCTGGTAACAAGTAGGGTGACCAATCCGTTTGCCAAGGATTGAGGAGATCCCAGGGTACAGGAATTTCTATTTTAAAATGAGACAGTCCTGGCTCACCATCCAGGTTTGCCTGGGACTCGGGGAGCTCCTGGGATATGGGTCTTTCATTGCTAAACTTGGGAAGGTCCCGGGCAAACCTGGATGAGTTGATCACCCTAGTGAATAGTGACGGAATTGCGGTTGCATGTAGGAGATGGAACCAACAGTACTTACTGGTTTATTTAAGGTGAGAGATGGAGGGTCTGGGTGATCCCTAGCTTTGGGCATGAACTTGGATCTATGGTGGTTCCATTTAAGGAACTGAGGGAGAGTGGGTGAAGAACATGTTGAGGAGATGTTAGAGAGGCCACTTGGACACCACGATTGGGAGCTGGATTCCTGTGGGAGGGGAGGAGGTTGCTAACAACAGCAAGAGAATTGGTGCCACAAAAATCAACTTATCCTACTCCCCCATTTTGCTGAGCACCAGCCCTGAAGTTATGCGGTCCAGAGGCTATTTTTTCTTCATTTGAAAGCATCATGACCACAGCTACATCCTTACAAATTGAGTTCGTCTTCTAAGGTGTTTGCTGGAGCTTTACAAGAGGCTTCATCAATTTCACATGAATTAATGATGGCTATCAAACGGGGGGAAAAGAATGAATTCCAAATAAATACTTATTGCATAATTGAAGTTGCAAGAATCCACTATGAATAAAATATCTTTGTATTTACAATGCATAAATTTGATGGCGACACTGCGGGGAGACACATGGCTTTTTGATAAGAACCCCGAACACTGTTAAATTAGTAATAGGCTGAATACATTGCTTAACTATGTCACTGGCGTTGTGCTCGGGAATAGCATTTACAATAAATTGAGTCCCATTTGTATGCAGGCAGAGCAAAGAGCAAGTGCTGTATTTTGAAAATCCTAATGTACTCCTGGGAACACAGGTTAATGTCATTTACTGCCTAAAATTAGTCCTTGGTTTCAGAGCTTGCAATTGTATTAAGACTTATCATGTACTCTTTTCATCAAGGTAATAATTGCTATAGATTTACATATCCTGCCACAAGCAGAAACATGGATCCTTTAGGGCTTTTTGATATAAGAAATAGCTATATGAGAGGTGTGGGCAAGATAGATATATATATATATATATATATATATATATATATATGTAAATATATGTAAATATATATATAAATATATGTAAATATATATATATTTCTGTTTATAAAAGTGATTTAGTAATTTTTGCAATTGAAGGTTAAATCACAAAAAGGAAAGCCATCCATGTAGTGGGTTGAACAGGGATGCCAAAAAAAAAAAAAAAAAAAAAGCCCAAATCCTAATCCTCAGAACCTTTGAATTTGACCCTATTTGGAGAAAGACTCGTTGCAGATGTCATTAAGTTATGGATTTTGAAAAGTGGGCTTTAAATCTTGGCATGTGTCTTTGTAAGAGAAAGATTTGAGACACGGAGTATAGGCTAGTGGTTAGACTCAAAGATTCCATGGTAACATTGATCAATAGAACACAAATTTAAGACAGAGATACAGAAAAGGAGGTGCTGGGAAGACAGAGGTAGAGACTGAAGTGATGGGTCTACAAGTCAAGGAACACCAAGGATGACCAGTAGCTACTAGAAGCGAGGAGAAAGGTATGGAACATATTCTCCCCAGGGCGTCCAAAAGCAGCCAACCCTGCTGACACCTGGATTTCCAACTTCTGTCCTCCAGACCTGTGAGAGAATACATTTCTGTTGTTTTAAGCTACCAAGTTTGTGGTTATTTGTTATGGCAGCCCTAGGAAATTAATATAATCCATATTTACATCAATTGGAGAAAAATACAGTTGACCTCTGTATAAGCTGGCCATGTGGTGTGTGAGTTAGGAAACATTAAGAGCCTTATTTCATGGATAAAGAAACTGAGGCACAGAGACATGAAGCCAGTTGTCAAGCTGGAATAGCTAATAAGTGGTGGTGTTGAGATTTGAACCCAGGTATACGGGCAGTTCTGTTTCCTGTTTTTCCCCCATGAATTATACGTCGCCAGACTTTTCGGTGGATATTTTAATTCTTTGAAAGGGTCCCCACAACTTGTCCCTGGACACTTCACTCTTCTGTAGGCACTGTGGAATCTTTCTTAGAGAGAGAAAGGGGATGCCTCTTAGAAATGACTAGAATCCAGAAATAGGGTAATAGGACATGGTGGTTAAACAAACAGGGTTCTCTGATGTATTGTGGCCATGTGTGATAATGGATAATTGTGTCTCTGTGTAATAGTTGACTCCCTGTGTACTGATGGAATCTATGTAATAATTTTCTGTATAATGGTGGGTGGCCTGTGTAATAATCAACTCTCTGCTTAACAAAGGACTCTGTGTAATAAACTCCCTCTGTAATGATTGACTCTGTGTAGTAGTGGTCTCTTTGTGTAATTATCTCTTTGTGCCATCACTGGCTTTGTGTAAAAATGGACTCTCGGTCTAGTAATTGATTTCTGTGTAATAAGTGCCTCTGCGTAATAATTGACGCTCTGTGTAATAATTGATTTTCTGTGTAACAGTGAGCTCCTTGTGTAATAATGGACTCTCTGACTATAGGCACAAACCTGCAAATGCTTGCACTAGCAGAAATTATAGTACTAGCCAAGCTACTTCCAGTGGCCAGTCATAGAACACCAACTCACAATAGTTTAAGATGGTGGGAGAAGGTAAAGGAAATCATTAGCTCACATGCATGGCTAAGGTAACTGTCCTCAATCTCGACTGAATACATGGGTTCATTCTATGTCTCCAGGCTTTATTCCCGGATGAGTCCATCCTCTACATGATGGGAGGATGACCCCTGGCTTCCATGGCACTTAGAGTGCCTGGTCTCAGGAAATAAAAGAAAGCAACCCTTTACTCCCAGCGTCCATGTCACTTCCCCAAAGAACTTGTCCCACACCTGAGATGGTAGAAGGGGGGACCCTGATAGACAGGTACCTCATTATCACAGGGGGTAGGGAGGAATTCATAAAACGAACAGATGGGAAGCAGCACAAACACGTATCAGATGTCTCCTCCTGTTCACAGCCTGTGAGCTACAGCCTGCCAAGGGTGGGTGAGAGCTGCGTGAATTTGTCCCAGTAAGTTCGTCAATCCTTAGGTGAACCCACCATCCACTCACTTTAGAGTAGGTGACTGATATCTGCATATATATCTGGCTAATTTTCAAATAAGCATAAATGCTCTTATGAAGAATATAAGGCAAAGTCATTTAAGACATCAAAATGATAGCAGTGTTTTCATCTTTATGAATTTTCTCAATCAATGGCCACTAAATATGTAATTACTACCTATAGTACTCTATAATATATATATATTTTTCTTATAAAAGATTTATATAGACTACCTATGAAGTGTGGACATACAGAATTTTTTAACTATACATTTAGGCTTTTCATGGGATGAAATTTTTCAGTGAAAGTTTTACAGTGTGGATGCAAATTTGGAATAATTGACTAAAACTCAGTTGCCCAGATTGGGACTAGGAAAATGAGCCAAGAGAGATTCCTTGGCTGTCTTTATGTCCCTTCATCCTTCTTTTTTTTCTCTGATTAATCACTACTTAATCCTTCAGACCACAGGACAAGCATTGCTTCCTTGGGAAAGCATTCTTCTGACTTCTCTGCCTACAAATATGTCCCTTTTATAGTGTAGTATGTCCCTTCTGTTACCACCACCATCATCACCACCATCATCATCACCACCATCACCATCAACATCACCATCATCATCAACACCATCACCACCATCATCACCATCATCATCACCACTATCATCACCATCAACATCACCATCATCATCATCAACACCATCACCACCATCATCATCACCACCACCACCACCACCACCACCCACAGTACATGCACTAGCATATATCCCAGTTATCCAGTTATCTGTACGACTATTTGAACAGTTTTTCTTCTCTACAAGATTCTCAATGCTAGGAGAATAGGGCTGAACCTGGTTTTATCCTTGGTCCCCAGCATGGTACCTCGGACGTAATAGGAGCTCACTAAATATTTGCTAAATGGAAGAATGAGTCCATAAGTGCATAAACACCAAAGGGTAATCTCAGGGCCAAATCTAATTTTCTTTTCACAACGTATGAAGTGAGAAGACCAAGGGCCCAAATCCTGGTGACCTCTAGGAAGTAGGCGCTACAATGTTTGCACTGGGTGACGGCATCTTCCCAGTTCAGAGGCAACTTTTGTCTGTTTTAAAAATTCATTCAGAAGAAAGAATTGAAAACAATCAGAGGTGAAGGGAGAGGACTCCAGGAGAAGGTAGAAAAAGGATAGTTTGAAGAGGCTTGATTGATGGAGAACTTCAACACCATTGTCTAATTCAGAGGAACAAAAACTAGAGTTCTGCTATGGGCAGATACAGAAAACTTAAGTCAGGTCACTGTAAAATTCATGCAAGAAACAACTGTTTCTAGCATTTTCAGTGGAAACCAGAACCCAGTAGGTTAGTAAGTTACACATGGAAATAACACTTCCCAAACCCAGCACCACTGGTAGTGGTTATCTCCATAATCGCCTGCCCAGACAGAGCACCTTTTCCTTTGGCTGGAACAGTGGCTCTTCCTGATGGGGAATTCATCCCATAGGATTGACCCTGCCTTCCCACCTACCACAGGAGGTGTGACCCAGGTGAGAGGGCTCCTCTCATTGGTCACAGTCATTGGTTCTGAGATGGACATGTGACCTGAGCTGAGCCAATCAGAGTTTTCTCAGGGACTTCTCTGGCCAGTCTCATTGTGATGGGTGGGCTAAGCTCTAATATAGGGGTTTGGGGAGGCTGGTGTGCCTCAGGCCTGCTACACGGGAGGACACACCCGGAAAAATGAAGAGAAATGTATGCCTGATTGAATTCTCTGGGCCTTTGGTCCAAAGCCAGTAACACCACAAAGACTTCTTAATTATTTGAGCCCATCGGTGCCTTTTTTCTTTTGTTTTGCTTGAGTTGGGTTTCTGTCACTTGCAACTGTTCAAACATCTGCAGTTTATTTTCACGTTAATGTGGATTTAAAACATTCCTTGGACTGGATAAATAGTGTTTTACAATTGCTTCAGCCAACAGAACAGCTTTGTAGGGCTATCCATGACTGATCTAAAACAGGCTATTACATAGTTTCGCCCACGTTTTTAGATTTTCATCGGCTTCTGCTACAGTTGTTGAGTTGCCCATAAAACAGTATAACCAGACAATGCCTTCAAAAAGCATCCTGAAAGCATGTTTTTTTAAAAGCTTAGGAAGAAAGTGGGACATTTTTCACATCTCTGGCAGCTCCATTATGATGCATTTGGACATTTTTGATAAAATTATGAGGCATAAAAAGTTTGAAGCATTGAAGATTAATTTTCTTCCATAAATATATAGATCATAGTCAAATTCTATATGACTAGTTTTGCCCAGAGCAAAAAATATTTCCAGTGTAATTTCATAGCAACATGGAAGCAGATAATGGGACAAAGGCATTGAAAAAGGCTTTGGTAGATTATAAATGTCAGGTTAACATTCACAACCTGATGAATCGAGCAGAAACTGCTGTTAAAATGTAGGGCTTTGTTGTTTTAAAGTTAAAAAAAAAGAAGTTGGGAGCTGGTACAGAAGTAGAATTAAAGTAAAAGAAAATAAATAATCCATATCTCTTCTGCTCTGTTTAAAGTGTCAGCTGTAATTTTGAAATGACACAAAGAGGCTTGCTGGGTTGAAAAACGGCTTCATTTGTTGGGTTTCCTTGCTGTCTGAACTGTAATTTCATCTAAGGATGATTTTTGTGGTACAGGGTGCCTGAGCTTTATGTTCTCTTGCAGGCGGAGAGGCAGGCGCGGGATGTTTTTAATTTTTCTTCCAATTCCTCTATGACTTTATAGCCTCTTTCTGGAGCCTAGTGTTAGGCGTCCAGTGGAGTGGAGTCACTCATTCTAGTTGGAATCACAATTCTTTCCTGGCGCTCGCGCTCCCAACTGCACTCTTTTGGCTAAACTGGCCGTCTCATTCTTCATGGAATTCCCAAGCGCCAAGAAAAGAATGGCTTAAGTACTTCCTCTCACCTGGGGTCATCAAGATTCCCAGTTAAAAATATTCAATCTCTTGAGACTTGCACACAAAAATGGCTATTTTTCTCTGGATAGCGGTGTCTTTTTTGGAATCGACTCCGGTGCTTTGAGAGATGGAAGTGATGTATCAGGCCTCCTAGAGTGGTTTTTCTGGCCGTGTTCTCTCCGTGTGGAATTGGCAGCCTTGTTGAAAAAGCCACGAAGTGAAGGCAAAGGGATATTGGAACTTGGCTCTTCTTGGAAGATGGTCCAAGGGTAGGATTTCAAGAGCCGTAAGGCTTTGGTTGAGAAGCAGGAAGATGGAGCTGGCATGATCAAACTAAAGTATGTAGGAAGAGTCAAGAAACCAAACTACTAGGTCTGAAGACAGATGTACAGGGCAGACTCAAGGTGAAGAATGTGGAGAAGGGCTAAGATGGGATTAGAGCAAGTAGATGTCAGAAACAAATAAAGAGGATTCCAGGAAACCACCAAAAATAGCTTTGAGGTATCAATTTATAATGGGACTTATTTTTATCATCAGAACTCCCTTATAAGTTTTGGGGGGAAGCAGAAGTCACCTCTCTTGATAGGACATAAAAATCTCAACGTACTCGTTTTTCCAACCTTCTCTTCAGCTAGGAGAGAATTTCTCAGTGCCAGCATTGTTGACATTTTTGACCAGTGTGCATCCCGTCTTGTGTATCATAGGATGTTTAGCAGTCTCCCTGGCTCCTATGATTGAGATGCCAGTAGAATCCCTGTCCTTGGTTGTGACAACCCAGACTGCCTCCAGACATTGCCAAATGTCTCCTGCAGGCAACCTCACCCCAGTTGACAACCACCCGTCTAAGATCTAGACTCAGCCAATCAGATGCATGTTCTCCAGAACTGGGACCTAGAGAGTCTATGAAACAGACACTGGGAAACTGACCACCCCAACCCACAGGGACAGCACTACCACCCTCAGAACCAGCAGTTTCCAGTTCTGAAAGTATAACAAGCTACAGGGGACTTTGCCAGGAGATCCCGGAGTGTCCAGGATGAACGGAGCTGGTTAGAATTTAATGTCAGTGATGTCACCGAACTAGTTCTGGACCACGATTTTGGCTGGAACACAGGCTGCCTAACTTCCCCTTCTCCTGGATATCTTTCAAGTCTCGTTCTCCATCTTTTCTGGTGAATCTGTGAACAAACCAAATAGTCTTTCAGTAAATCCCTGTGTGCTTGAATGAGCCATGGCCCACTTCTGTTGTTTCAACTAAGAATCATATCAGCCCTTACACTTTCATTGGAAATATCAAGATCCAAGGATGATAACGGAAGTTGATTCAGAGGTCATGATAGAACAAGATTCACCTTGCTGGATTCAGATCTAAGGTCCAAAAGACTTAGAATGAACAATGTCCCCAGGAATTTTTCCCATGCTCCCCTCCACCCCACCCTATCTCTAACCCTTCAGAAAATACACAAGAAAAATGGTACCTAGGCGCTCTTTGTAGAAAGCTTGTGTGTTTAAGAGTGCATTTGGAGGCTGACTTCCTGGGTTTCCAGCCAGGCACGTGACAGCATGTGAGTTTGGATACTTAACCAACTTGGGCTTCAGTCTTCTCATGTACAAAATGCAGACCAGGCTTCTGGTATTAAAATGATGTATAGGAGAGTTTTGCAAAAACTCTCTTTTTTTTTTTTTTTTTTACCAGCTCAGCATCCACTTCTCCTTTGTTTGTTTTTTGTTACATCATGCCAGTTTTTTTTTCCCCCCTTAAGGAAATCACTTTAATGTGTGTAGTTTCAGTGGGGAGATTCAACCTCCTGGATTCAAGACTAGGAAATTGGCCCAAGCCTATCAGTCAGAATTTTCTGTATCCTGGACCAAAGTGATGGGTTGAGGGGCAGTCTCACAACTGAAGTCTGTCTAATCAGAGTCAATTTGTAGACATTTGCTGAAGCAAGCAGGAAGAGGGGTTTGCTATTTCCATGACAGTTCCTGAGAGCTGTAAATGTAAGCTTGGGGCTGCTGGTGTTCATCTTGCCCCTGGGAGGAGGGATCAACCTGAGGCTGGAGAGATAAAGAGGAAAGTGCAGTAGAGAGAAGAAGAGAGTGGAACACAGCCTTGATATCAGCATTTTAGGTTCTGGATCCAGCTATGCCTGAAGCAGACCCAAGTTTTGAAGTTCCCAATACCGTCCGCTTCTTGCTTACGTCAGTTTGAGCTGAGTTTCTGTCTCTTACAACAAATAGAGGCTGAATCACTTAACACCAAGCACACGATGTACGCTCACCACGTGGGCACCGGCAATAAAACCATGACAAATGTTTGAAGAGCTGATCATGACGATTGTTCTTTTACTTTCGTACACAGCGTCTGGTACAGGAGGCGTCAATAGGCACGTGTTGTATTGGAGTTAAATTGCACGAATGCCAGGAGGAGCCTCAGGATATGAGAGGATGCATTTTCATTTGTCACGGCTACAGATTTGGGACATTTAGCATCTTTGGGGAAAGTGAGCCTCTTACACTTTCTCGGATGACACTTGCACTTCTCTTTAACACTTTATAGCTCTTCAACTCTGTGGGGATTAAGCTTTGGATGTCTAGGAAGTTCTCAATACTTTCAGGGTCATAAAACGACAACAAAGGCACCAACCAGGGAGTGTTGCCCAGGGCTCAGTCACAACTCCCTTCCCCTCAAACTCAGCTGCAAAGAGCTCTAACATGATCGGTGGCACAGACGCCCGTATTTAAAAGTCACCGCCAAAGGGCCCTCCAATCAATAGTATCCCCCTGTAGCATTTCCTCACATACTACATTAAAAAGACAAATACCCTGGAGAGTTGTAAAGATGTTTTAGTGCAGAGCATATATTATGGATGTTTCATTGTGATTCCTCAGGATTTATTTAACATTTTACGTGACAGTCCCTTTGGATTTTTGATTGATTACTAGGCAAATTAGATAAGCAAACTCTTTCCGTAAGAGAATCCCATGTAGCCTCCTAGCAGTGGTGGTGATAACGATGAAAGCCAGCATTTATCTCACACTTCCTGTGTCAATAACCATGCTAACTAGTTCCCATGGACTATTTCCACTCCTTGAAGGAGATGTTGTTATCTCTGTTTTATAGATGAGGAACTGAGTTTCAGAAAGCATGAGTCAAGATCAACCAGGGTCTGTTTCTCCTCAAAGCCTGTGTTCTCAACAAATGCTGTCTTCACCTCCACTTAATCCCCGTAACATCATCCTCACGTTTCAGGATCAAATAAATTGGGGAAGCATTGTTTATACCAGGGGTCCCAACCCCCCGGGCTTCGGACTGGTACCCGTCGGCGGCCTGTTAGGAACCGGGCCTCACAGCAGGAGGTGAGCGGCAGGCAAGCAAGTGGAGCTTCATCTGCCGCTGCCCAGTGTCCCCAGTGTTCCCAGTGTTCCCAGTGTTCCCCAGTGTTCCCCAGTGTTCCCAGTGTTCCCAGTGTCCCCAGTGTTCCCCAGTGTTCCCAGTGTTCCCCAGTGTTCCCAGTGTTCCCAGTGTTCCCCAGTGTTCCCCAGTGTCCCCAGTGTTCCCCATCGCTCCCCATCGCTTGCGTCACCGCCTGAACCATCGCTCACATTACTGCCTGAGCCACCCCCACCTCCCGGGTTCGTGGAAAAATTGGCTTACACGACGCCGGTCCCGGGTGCCCAAAAAGTTGGGGACCACTGCTCTATACCTTTGCTTTGGGATCCACGAGCATGTGACCCGATTGAAGGTTCTGAGACAGCCTACAAGGAAGAACCCAGTCTGAGTTTATTTTACAAATGCTTTCAAGATGATTTGGTTCTGGAGCCAACCTTTGGGTTTGTGGGTTGTGTCTGCTGGTTTCTTCCTCTGACAACAGTTAACATACTGAGTGTGATTGAGTGTGATAAACGAGCAATCTGGCCTTTGGCATCTCCCCCCGCCCCCTCCCCTCCACCCCCCAAACCCCGCCCACCCCCCCGCTGCCACCTCCCAGAGAGTAATACAGTGGGAGACTTGGCCGGATGTAGACGGTGAGGCCCCAGGTGTTGCAGGAGATGTTAATTTTCCTTGCAAATCAAATCACGATGATTAGATTGACTGGACTCATTTTCCTCCTTTCCATGGATGTTTCATCCTGAAGACTCATAGTCTTCAGGACTCTTATTGGAAGAGGTGGAATCTAGAGGGCTGCTCAGGTAGTTGCATCTACATCTGGTTTTGAAACAATTTTATGAAATCTGTTGTCTAAGTGTGCAGTATTTCAACAAGCTTGTAAGCCATTGGGAGTGTTGGTGTATAGTGTGCAGATTGGGTCAGGCTAGGCCAGGGGTCTTCAAGGAGAGCAATTTAGCCCCCCAAGGGACATTGAGCAATGTTTGGAGCCAGTTGTACTTGTCACAATTGGGAGGTTTGCTATGGGCATCTGGTGGGTATAGCTCAGCATCCCATGATGCACAGGACAGCCTCCCCACCCCTCTCCAGCAAGCGATTATCCAGCCCCAAATGTCGATAATGCCAAGGTTGAGAAACCTTGGGTTAGACTATGCTGAGATAACACATAAACCCTACAGTCTCAAGGTCTGAACTGATACACGTTTTTGTGTGTGTGTGTGATTTTGCCCATTTGCACGAGATCTAAAGCTAATGTTTGTAGTTTGTCATCCTTGCGAAGAGATACTCCTCCAAGTGGTACCCAAAGGATGCAGGCTTCCAAGCTTCTTCTATCCTGTAGAGGATGGACAATTACACAGATCTTTTAGGGTCCAGACCCAGAAGTGCTGTACATCCTTTCCACCTACATTCTGATGGCCAGGACTCAGTACTGTGGGCCTACCCAGCTTCAAAGGGGCACTGGGAAATAGTCCTCCTGCATTCTCAGAAGGAAAGTGAAATGTTTTGATGAACACATTGTATTGTCTCTGACACACATGGAAAGTTCATTTTGAATAAATGCTGAATAAATAAGGCACAAGAGCCAACATGTTTATACAGCAATTAAACAGTGGCAAAACATAATTTTAATTGGAGAGTATTGCACTGTAGTTGGGAAAATAGTTCTCAGGCAATAGTTCTTAGGCAATAGTTCCATTCCCTAAATCCCAATCCCTGCATTGGGATTTAGGCAATGGAATGCATATTTATCAACTACCACCATTATCAGTCTCCTGGAGTGTGTTATTTCATTGCACTTGTGAGGTAGTTATTACACCTGTTTCATAGATGAGGCAGACCTCAAGGTACTAGAAAGTGCACACACACGGCTCACGAGTTACAGTGCCAGGATGCAAATCAAAGACAGATTCAAAAACCCATGTTCTTTCCTTTCCATCAGCATTTCTCAAGGCAGGCTTTGTCACACACTATTTCTGTGACCTTGATCCTAGCCCAAATAGCCCCACGAGCTAAAGCACTTGAGGAATTCTGAATCATGTATTTTTCTCTTGAAAAGTCACGATGCCTATTAGAATACTTAAAGCCTATGAGAAGCCTTGTCTTAAAGAGACCAATTAGACCAATTAGATGAAAGAATCCTGTACTTTCATTATACATATTAATGTTCCATACAACAAACTAAAGCCAATCTTTGAAAATGTTGCTTTCTCACAACTTTTCTATTTTCAATTTGGAATTTAATTTTACACCCACACCCGTAATATGTCCTATTCTGTCTAAAGCACTGTTTGAGGAAGCAGCATGGTATACCCACACAGTACAAGCTGGGGAATTTAAAGATGGAAGACTGGTTCTTAGACATAGAACACTTTATTTTTTACCTGGATTTTGGTTCCATCATATATAATGAGGGGAGGTACTAAATTAGTTCAGAGGTGGCACATCACATCAAATATGGTGATTGTGACTGCCTGGAACGCAGTGTTGATAAGGATTCTGATGTCAGGTTCTGCAGAAGTAAAGAGTGCTCTGAATGATTCATGGTGTCTGCCGTGAGCTCAGATGAAAGAAGCAGTATTCATGGGCTGTAAATTTGCCATCTCTGAACTAAAGGAAGCCTAAGGTCATTTTCACCTCTAACATCCTCTGATTCAATTTGTTGTGAGAAATAAGATGAATTACATTCTCCTACTCCTACCTAATAAACTGTGGTGGGGGAACAGAGTGGGACTCTGACCTATGCATAAATGACTGGCTCCATTGAAGCATTCTAAAATCCAAGTCCAAGGAAAGGGTAACTCTAGACAGGTCAGAGATAGAAGCTGTAAGGCATTTTGGAAGAAGTGATCTTTGAGGTGGGTTTTGAAGGATGTATAGGATCCTGACAGGCAGAGACGGAGGAAAGGCGGTTCAGGCAGAAGGAATAACTTTTCTAGAGACTGACGAAATGGAGAGCTGTTTGATGATGGTGAGTGCCCAGACTGATGGGAGCACATATGGACTTTGTGCATGAAACAGGGACAAATAGATATGGAGGGAAGAAGAGACCAAACAAAAAAAACCAGGTAGGTGGGGATCAGATGGCCATGTGCCCTAAATGCCTAATTCTGGAAGCTGCTGACTTCCTGTTGTTCCTGCAGCAAAGGGGCCTCATGGTGCCTGGAGTGCTGGTAACCCCAACAGGGTAAGAGTAGAAGAGTTCTTCTTGCAGGGGACGCCTCCGCTTCCCCATCGCTGCCAGGACTGGCTTGTGGCATCTGTTACCCTCCGTGCTTTCCCTCCCTGCCCAGGGCTCCCTTCTTGGGACTGGACCTAATGAAATGTTTCCCGTGTTAACTTCCGCTTTGCTGGGAGGAGCTCTTTTATCTCGGCTGCTTCTGTGCCATCAAAGCCCGCTCAGTGCTGAGTAGCTGCCCGCCCTCTCACCGGTCCTGTCCTCCCCAGAATCCTGCCTGGAGGTTTTAATTCAGAGTCTCAGAAGACAAGCAAGGGGGCTGCTTTTGACTGATCAGTCAAACACAATCTCTTCGCAATTGTCTTTGGAGACTCAGGCTCCAGACGTGAAAGACAAAAACGAGATGCCAGCTTGGTTTAAGACAGAAGGGTGTGCTAGATCTTTCTGTTCTTCCTTCAACTCAGAAAAAATAAAATAAAATAAAAGCTTTCTCTCTCAGCTCAATCACTGCATTGTTTTCTTATCTACCATCTTGTCCTATTTCCCGAGTGAATTTTTACTTATTTCAGAGGTGATAAAAACCATCTAACATTTATTGAGATTCCTCTGATCACTTTAGGTGTATTCTAGGCACTTTGTGTATATTAACCCATTTAATCTTAACTATCAGTACTATCATATGAAGTGGGTACCATTATTAACCCCATTTTACAGATGAGGAAAGTGAGTACCAAGTGCTAAGTAATCTGTCCCACACTGCTGGTTAAGTAATAGTGCTTGGATTTAACATCAGGAAGTCCGGTTCCAGAGTCCCTGCTTTTTTGCCCCCATGCTATTCTGTGTCACTAACATCCCATTTTTGAGGTGACATTCTATATGTTGATTCATGGCGAGGAAATTTACACCTTCATCACTGAAGTATTTTCTACAAGAAGGAGTGATGAATGACTCATTGATTAAGTAAAACCAAAAGATGTGGCTTCAGGGATTGAGAGCAACTTTGAGGGAGGTCTCTAAGGCTTGCCTGACCTAATATTTCAGTCTAGAAGATGGACACATTGCAGGCAGAATTTTGGATGGAAGTGATGGAGCCTATTTATCCAAAGAAAGTTCCAACCCCTGCATATTTTCTCAGACCCAAATCTTGGCTAGAGTTAGAAAAAGTGAATTAAATTAGCCCAGCCCCCCTTTCTGCATGGCAGTGTTTCCCAGAATGCGATCTTAGCTCTCTACTGTGCTGCTGTACTTCTCCCATGCCCCCAAGGTTAGAAAATCTTGCATATTTTCTTTGTCCGTAGACACTAATTGCAGGTGTAGATTGTTTATCTCCCTTTTTAAAACCCAATACAAGTTTCAGGTAGTCTCTGGAAATAGTTGACCTATACTCTTAACTTTTTCCCAAGGTCTTGAGTATATATGTCTATTTCTTCCACTCTCTGTCAATCATAAAGTAATCAAATATACAGTGCAGCATCTTTAATATTATTGGGCTGTTAATGTAGACATGTAAGGAGATCGCAGCATGAATTCCTAGCTCGCACTAATCTTCACTGTAACCCTATGAGGTTAACTCCTATTGAACCACTTTTCAGATGAGGAGACTGAGGCTCAGAGATACTTTGTTGCCAAAGTTACAGCCAGTAAGTGAGGGGAGCCAGAATTTGGTCCCAGTTCTGCCTGAGTCGATAGTCCGTGCTCTTAACCGCTGTGCCAGATCACCTTCCTGCTAAAACTGTTCATGGTTATTTGCCAAGCCCTGGGATAAGTCTTTGACATGCATTATCCAATCTGACATTCACCACTCTGAAGGTCGCTGAACAGACAAGGATACTATGGCATTGGAAGTAAGGGCCACGTTTCACACATCCCTATTTCTTGATGGGGAAAGATGATCATACAATGAAACTTGCCACATACTTGAGATGATTAAGACACGTGACCTTTTTCTAGGTCATTCTCAGTGATTGGAAACATGCTACATGCATAGAAAATGTTCAGGGATTACGGAAGGAAGGAAAGATGAAGGAAGGAAGGAAGGGAGGGAGGGAAGGAGGAAAATTTAGGGAGAATTCCCCTTAAGAGCCTCCTAAGATTTCCCTTAAGAAGGAACCTGGAATAGGGCTAATGAAGACATCTATTTGCTCTAAGGTTAGGGTGGAAGTGAAGATCACAGGTTTCAAAAAGGATCCAAACAGGTTAAACCTGTGATGTGAACCTGGCGAAGCATTTGAAGAGAGGTAGTGATCCCTGCAACACTAAACAGGCTTGTCCCACTGAGAGAAGACGGCTCCCGTTCTGCCCAGCCCGCTCAGCGGGCCACAGGTATGCAGGCCCAGTGTTGCAGCTAGCCTTTTCTTTCTTTCTCTTTTATTAAGAAGCTGACAATCTGGAGTTTTGTGTGCAACTTCCCGATTTTTAAAAGTTGACAGCCAATTCCTCTTATTTTTTAAACACGACGTGCGCTGGGCTAAACTTGTTTGCGCGCCTGGCGTGTCCCGCGGGCTGCAGAGGTTTGTGGCCTCTGTTGTAGAGAAACAAAAGGGCAGGAGGTGGCCACACTGCAAAGGACCATCTGCTGAGACAGGGAAGAACAAAGTGAAGGAGGAATCAAGAAGACGGTTGCTTGATTTTTCTCCCAACTTACAGCTTACGACCAAAAGGCTTGCTGGTTTCGCCGCTGGAAGATGGGCTGGGGTCGGGCTAGAGAGATCTTTACAAGCTTGTGGACAAAGAATAATCAGTGACCTATCCTGGCAACTTTGGACTTTGTAGATTCTGTTCTTGGGGAGAAAAAAAGGTTGTCAAAACAAAGAAATTGCAGACCAGCCCCCTGGCGGGACATGAGCTTTATTCTTTGTTAAAGTAGGTGTCTGATGGCTGACAGTTTTTCTTCTTCTTCTTCTTCTTCTTCTTCTTCTTCTTCTTTTCCCTTTTGACTCTCGGACATAAGGGATTGAGCACAAACTGGCAGTGAAGGATATTCCTCCCGACTTTGGGTGATTATGTTTGTTAATAATGATTATCGCTTCTATGTAATATTTGCATGATAAACTGTAGACATCTGGTGGAGTGCACCTGTACGTGGGGGGTTTGTTAGGAAACAGAAGCAAGCTAAACGCTGAGGAAATGTGAAATCTAACCGCTCAGGCTAAAAATAAAGTCGGCAGGCTTTAGGATTTCTGCATGCCAGCAATTCTGAACTGCTCACATACTTAGTTATGTTAGTTACCTTGTTAGTTACCTTAGTTAGTTACCGTGGAGACGCGTGGCCGGGCAGATGCAGAGCAGAGTCCTCGACTTGTGGGCCTGGCCCCTGGAGGTCCCATTACAGAATTTCGTATGTTTAGAAATATTTTGTAATAAGGCCCCTGGTGTCACTGATTAGTAATAAAATGTGCAACTGCCTTCATCAGCATCAACCTCAAATTTGTTTTTTATGGAAATGAACCAGCATGCTTTCAGGTAAAAGACTGTGTGTGTGTGTGGTGTATATACACACACATGCATAGATAGATTTAATTTAAATATATATTTAAATATGTGCAGAGAATTTTATCTTCCTCAAGCTGTTCTGTTACAGTTGGATTTTTTTTTCCCCAGAAAATTCTGTACTATTTTTTTTTAACCTGCAGAGTCTACTGAAATTTCTACACGATGCACAAAGCAATGTGAATTTCTTGAGGCCAAACCCAATGTGAATTTCTAGAAGCAGAGATACTTTGAAGGGTGCACGAAGCACAGCGTTCGCAGTGTGTTTTCTCATAATGTACAGATTTTAGACAATGGGTGATTCTCAGCATCACTAGAATCATGAATTCCAGGAGTCCTGGGAGGGAAAACCTTTATCCAGTAGTAAATATTGTATTGTTTCAGGGCCGTTTGGGTAACATTCCTATAAAGGGTCTAAAGGTGAAGAGATGACTATGATTTTTGTTGTGGTGGTTTTGCTTTTACCTGCTCTGAGTTGCCAGGAGAGAATGACTCCCCAGTATGTGCCTTCTTGTTTCCTTTCCAGAGTGTTCATCTAAATGTCTCTGGTAACAGAGAATGGAATGCTCTTTTCTGCTAATGGTTTTCAGCCCATTTCAGGAAGACCTGCCGTTTAACAACTCCCTGGTGGATTCTCCAAAGTGAGCAGAAGGACGTGCATCACAGAAGCTCCAGAGAGCCTGACATTTTCTCTGCAAGCAAGCCACTATCTGCAGACGCCCTGAGCCACTCCGACTGTTCTGAGTTTCGAGCTGGTCTTGTAAATGGGAACAGTGAGTGGTGGTGCTGAGTGATCTTTGGTTCCACAGTTCATCAGGCCTGGGATGCAATTCTCTGCATTGCTCTGAACTTCTTCCTCATCTGAAAAGCCGAGGGACTAATAACAACTTCATCAGGACTTTGAAAAGGTTAAAAAGAGTGGCGCTACATGGAAAGTTTCCAAAACATTGCCCATGGCAAAATAAAAATATATCATGGTAATAGTGATTAAAAGTTGAATGAAGCACTTTCTGTGTCTCATACACTGTGTTGTGAGCAACTGATAAGCATTTTCTTGTTTTAGTCTCACCATCATCCTTAGGTGAGTAACATAATTATTCCCATTTTACAGCTAGAATAAAAATAGAGGCTCAGAGAAGTACTTTGCTTTAGGTTTACAAAGCCAATCGAGCCAGGATTCAGATCCAGCGCTGACTAAGTTAAAGACTCCGCTTGTAAATAAAATGCCAAGCATCATTGTTATTAATAACAGAAGTGATGATAATAATTGGAAATTTTACCCTTGAAATGTTCAAGGGGGTGGAGGATGGAACTGGAGCATTAAAACCAATTGAACTCCTAGGAGATTCGGTACTGATGGAATGTTTACCAAAGAAAAGATCCCATTCGCAATCCAAACAGCAAAGAAAGAAGACAGATTGTGAGTTTGGGAATTTCACATTAGAATTCAGAACCAAGCACATGAAATGGTCAAGGACATGGGTTTGGATAGCTCTTATCGCGATGTACCCATGATGCAACTGAGGATGTGCTTTTGGGGATTCAGGAACTGAATCCTCTCCCTGGCCTTGGGAAGAAGGTTAAGAAGAGCCATCCACGTGCTGGTAATGATGGGCACTGACAGTTGGAATACCAGCGTTGCTCTTTTGCTCAAAAGAAACATCATTTACATTGCAGACGAAGTGTAAGAAAATCTAGTCAATATCACCAGGGTCTGGTACCCCATAGCTTCACTGAGCTGCAGGGGATAATTTTAGAGATAATGTAATACAGAGACCAGGTTCTTGCTCTCAGAGGCTCACAGTGTGGGGTAGTGCTGTCAATAGGACACTCTCTGACTATGGCAATGGTTTATATCTGCGTTACCCACTACAACTCTGGAGCTCTTGACATAGGGCTTGTGTAACTGATGACCTGAATGCTTCATTTTATTTAATTGCCTAAATTTTAAATGTAACCAGACATATATGGCCAGTGGCTACCATTTTGGATAGCACAGATCTGGACGATGAGGTCAGGGAGAAAATCAGTGATGAGGCTATAGGCTGTAGCCTTGGAGTCTGCAGGAGGTGCTGGAGTCTGTGGCTTCCACCACCACTAGCTCTGTGCCCTTGGGAAAGTGAAATAACTCATCTGAGCCCAAAGCAGGCATCTGTAAAATGAGGACAGTTACGATAAAAGAATGATGGGATTCCCGTGAGTGTGGGATATTCTACATAAAGCTCTTTACGTAGTTTAAAAGAGTTTTAATAAAATGCCAGCAGTTATCATTTATTGTTAATTATATTGTCATTGTCATCATTATTTTGTACTCAAAGAACGCGCAAGTTGCTGTGAGGCCGTTGAGTTTAGAATGACTCACTGTGGGCTTCCCTGGTGGCGCAGTGATTGAGAATCCACCTGCCAATGCAGGGGACACGGGTTCGATCCCTGGTCCGGGAAGATCCCACATGCTGCGGAGCAACTAAGCCCGTGCACCACAACTACTGAGCCTGCGCTCTAGAGCCCGTGAGCCACAACTACTGAGCCCACGAGCCACGACTACTGAAGCCCGCGCACCTAGAGCCCGTGCTCCACAACAAGAGAAGCCACCGCAATGAGAAGACTGCGCACCTCAGCGAAGAGTAGCCCTTGCTCGCTGCAGCTAGAGAAAGCCCGCGCGCAGCAACAAAGACCCAACGCAGCCAAACATAAATAAAATTAATTAATTAATTTAAAAAAAAAGAATGACTCACTGCACTGTGATTGAGGCAGACATAGAAGGTGTTATCAGAACGTAACTCACAGAAAGAATGGCATTTCAGCTTCATCGTGTACTGTGGATAGATGTGTAATTGCTCAACAGCAAAAGGTTGGGTGATTCAGATATAGAGCATGCTTGGCTAAAGCACTGGCTTTTGAACAAGTCTGGCTTGCTTGGGAAATTGGGGAACCACATGCAGTGAGTCTGTAGGGTTACGTTAAGAGCAAGGTTCTAGAGCAAACACAGTGGATGTTTAGGTGCATCTTGTAGATTTTCATGATCCATCACATGGATTCATGGAGGGAAGTGAGATCAGATTTTCATATCAAAAAATAAATCTGGCTGCTGTGGGGGAATAGATGGAGGCAGAGGGAGGCTGAAGGCAAGAAGATCAGTTGGAAGGGAGTCTGGTGTGAGATGGACAAGACTCTTTTTTTTTCAATAAATTTATTTATTTATTTATTTACTTGCTTATTTATTTATTTTATTTTTGGCTGCGTTGGGTCTTCATTGCTGCATGCGGGCTTCCTCTAGTTGTGGTGAGCAGGGGCTACTCTTCGTTGTGGTGTACGGGCTTCTCACTGCGGTGGCTTCTCTTGTTGCGGAGCATGGGTTCTAGGTGTGCGGGCTTCAGTGGTTTTGGCTCAGGGGCTCTAGAGTGCAGGCTCAGTAGTTGTGGCACACGGGCTTAGTTGCTCCGCGGCATGTGGGATCTTCCCGGACCAGGGCTCGAACCCGTGTCCCCTGCATTGGCAGGTGGATTCTTAACCACTGTGCAACCAGGGAAGTCCCTGGACAAGACTCTTGGTGAGGTGAGTGGCCATGGTAATGGCAAAGAGTGTGGACTTGGGAGGCAGGCAAGAGACAACATTGGCAGGACTTTTGCGAAAAGAGAAATTAGGCCTTTCACATTCAGGAGCCAGATTTAGGTAAATAATAACAGCCATGAGAATGACATTGGTTAATATGTCCTTTGTGCTTTTCAGTTTACAAAGCATTTATCTCCTTTAATCCTCCCAATAACCCCAATGGATACCTTGAGGATAAAAAGTGATGATGTGTGTGAAGTGCTTGGTCAGGCTGTGGTCAGCTACTGAGACTCAAAAATTAATGGTTTAGGCAAGGTGATGTCATCACTATTGCTTTATTAAGAGAAGTTAGACTTGATCCACTTAAGGAGGTAAGTCCAGCCCAGAGGGAAGCCTTGCTAGACTGTAGCACAAAAGAAAGGAATGAGATCGCAAGAAAGCATCCAGGTGGAGCCTCTCACATCTCGGCTGAGACACTGCTAGGAATGAGGCTGTGATGTTCCTCCTGGGCTTCACCGCCTGATGGAGATGCTGCCATCAGCTCATGGACCGCCTCTGAATATGCAGCTGATAATCTGACTTGCCCCTCGTGTGCTTTCTTTCCAGTTTTTGATTGTGTCTTTATTTGGACTTATTCTTTTTTTTTTTTTTTTTAATTTATTTATTTATTTATTTTGGCTGTGTTGGGTCTTCGTTTCTGTGCGAGGGCTTTCTCTGGTTGTGGCAAGTGGGGGCCACTCCTCATTGCGGTGCGCGGGCCTCTCACTATCGCGGCCTCTCCTGTTGCGGAGCACAGGCTCCAGACACGCAGGCTCAGTAGTTGTGGCTCACGGGCCCAGTTGCTCCGCGGCATGTGGGGGTCTTCCCAGACCAGGGCTCGAACCCGTGTCCCCTGCATCAGCAGGCAGACTCTCAACCGCTGCACCACCAGGGAAGCCCTATTTGGACTTATTCTTAATGCACATCGTGTAGTGAAAAAAATTCTGGCTTGAGGTTAGGCAGTAATGGATTTGCATATCATTTCTATTCACTAGATTTTTTGGTTTTTTGCTTGTTTGATTTGGGGGGCGGGATAGATAAGGAGAAGTAAGAAATCCTTTTGCTTTGCCCTTTTTTCTCACTTGTGAAAATCAGAATAGTATTACCCATCTCATTGCATTTGTTTCATGTTGGTAATATCCTAATATGTTTTGTGTAAGAGAGAGAGAGGGAGAAAAACAGAGTCAGAGACTAAGACAGAGACAGAGAGAGATTTATTTTTGCTCTGCGTCTTTCTGATATTTCTATGTCTTATGTGACCCTAAGACTTTGACCAGTGAATCTGAGAGAGGGAGCTGAAGAATTCCCTAATCAACATTAAAACAGCCTCCAAGGCCCTGCACCTTAAAAACTCATTAGCTGGAGATGGATAAAAAGGATGCCTGACAAACATTCTAGCCTCAGAGCTGAAGTGTGATCCCCAGGATCAATCCTTGGGTGCCAGATTTTTTGTACCCACCTCTCTAGGATGAGCAGGGCTGACAAATCTTTCCTTTGACGGTGCTCTTAGTCCGGGACCAGAATAAATTTGACAGTCATGCCAGCGATGGCAAATGTCCCCCAGCGGGCAGTTGATGCCAATGTTGGTAATTTTTTTTTCAATCTCAATTTCAGAAGTTTTAGAGTAACAGGTGAAGATGTCTCAATGGCAGGAAAAGGCTTGCAACACTATCCTAAAATTCTCATTTCCTCTGAGGGTAAGTTTCCCTCCTTTCCATGAGAGCATCTAGCCACTTATGGCTTCTTCTGTCTTGATAACTCATTTATCAGGCAATGCAAGGGAATGAACCATTCCATAAAAATTAATTTCCAAGTAACTTAAGTTTGTCCCCTTAAACACCCAAGCTCTTTGTTTTTAGTTTAGTTTTCTTTCTTTTTTTTTTTACAGAACCATTTCAAATAAACATTTCATTTTCCCCTCTGCTTCCTTAAGCAAAGTTGACCCAACACAATATAACTTTTCTGTAATGATTCAAGGCCAAATGTCTGGCACATTCTTCATTGAAGTGTGATATAACAAAAGATGCTCTGGGGTTGACGCTCAAGTGGAGAAGCAGGTTTGTCCTTGCAGTAAATGCCCCCCGATGCTCTCAGCTTTTTGATCTATGGTGTCTGCTTTTCATGTGATTTTTAAGATTTTTTTGCTTTCCTCCGTCCCTTAAAGCTGGCATCTGATTTCCCTTCTTGTTATCAAGTTCCAACGAATTCTTTTTCTTCTTCCAATTTGTGGCTTTTCATCTGCTTCCCAGTGTAAAACCAGATTGTGAAGGCTTATTATAATTGTGACAAATGCAAAAGTGATTAAACTCTGAGCAAAAGTATCGGGGCAATCTTCTAGGTCAAAGTGTTTGAATTCCAGAGGCCTTTTTTTTGTGAAATCATCTCTGGCCATGCAGAAGCCTGACTATATGTTTTCTAGGACTGAGGACTGGAGATTCACTGTGCAGAGTGGACCAAAATGGGTAGATAAATAGGCATTGCCAGAATTTTAATATGTGCTTCATCTGTTTGTCATTCATTTTGTTTTGTTTATTTACATTCATGGGAGTATCCAGACTCTGACTCCAAAATGGTAGGAAGGCAGGAGAGGAAACTTTACTGTTGGAGAAAGAAGGCATGGGATGGAGAGACCATGTTATCTACCAGAAGACCAAAATTAATGACTGCAGAATATTTGTAGAGAGGGCAAAAGCCATCTGCAGACTGTTTTGAAAGGCATTGGCATGGCCTTCTTGCAGAGACTCCCCCTGACACCCAGATAGAGATGGGTCTGAAATCCCATTAAGGATGCATCTTCTTCCCAGATGCCTGTCTTGCAAATCCTTCTGGGAGGATAAGTTCCTGAAGCACACGTTGGCACTTGGCTTCACCTCTTCTTCCCAGAGGTGTCACAGGCCCTTCCATGCATCTTTATTGAAGTGGGTGCTACTGATTCATATGGCGATGAGGATGGCCACCTCTACCTTTTTTTCAATATGAAAAATGTTTAATTTTTAAAAATTGCAGTACAGTTAATTTACAATGCTGTGTTAGTTTCAAGTGTACAGAAAGTGATTCAGTTATATATATGTGTGTGTGTGTGTGTGTGTGTGTATGTATATATATGTTCTTTTTCAGATTCTTTTCCATTATAGGTTATTACGGGATATTGAGTAGAGTTCACTGTGCTATACAGTAGGTCCTTGTTGATTACCTATTTTATATATAGTAGTATGTATCTGTTAACACCAAACTCCTAGTTTATCCCCCTACCCCCATTATGCCCTTTGGTAACCATTAGTTTGTTTTCCAGGTCTGTGAGTCTATTTCTGTTTTGTAGATAAGTTCATTTGTATCATTTGTTTAAAGATTCCACCTATAAGTGATATCATATGGTATTTGTTTTTCTCTCTCTGGCTTACTTCACTTAATATGATCATCTCTTGGTCCATCCATGTTGCTGCAAATGGCATTATTTCATTCTTTTTTATGGCTGAGTAATATTCCAGTGTGTGTGTGTATGTGTGTGTGTGTGTGTGTATGTGTGTGTGCGTGTGTGTATGTGTGTGTGTGTGTATGTGTATATATATATATATATATATATATATATATATATATATATATATATATATATATACACCACTTCTCCTTTATTCATTCCTCTGTCGATGGACATTTAGGTTACTTCCATGTCTTGACTATTGTAAATAGTGCTGTTATAAACATTGGGGTGCATATATCTTTTTGAATTAGGCCACATCTACCTTTTAACAGCAGGAAGAAAGGATTATGTGGTTGAGCAAATATCAGGGGAAATGGAAAATGCATAGAAAAGGGAAGCCAGAGAGAATAAAAGTCAACTTTGCCATGTTTTGCAATTTTGCAAAAGTGGGCTTGGTTTTGTAGGAGTCTCCTTTGCCACTTCCTGGAAGGCTGTCTTGCTGGCCTGGGACTCTATGGAGATAAAGTTACTATGTTAACTCCTGCTTGGGTCAAGAAGAGAGAATCTAGCTGTGGCTGTCTGAGCTGCCACAGTGAATGAAACCTTTGGAACTCCCACAGAGAAGAGACAGCCTCCCATGATAACTAGCCTCTCCTGGCTAGTAAGTCAGTATTACCCCCATGATTTATATTACTAGATCCTCCTCCAGTAGAGAAACATTATGTTTGCATTTTTCTGAATGCTTTGTTAGAGGTCTGCCACTAACATGACAGCTAAATGCAGTGTGTGACCCTGGGTTGTATCCTGGATGAAAAATGCTGTAAGGTACATTTTGAGGATAATTTTCTAAATTTAAATATGGACTCTATCTTAGCTAATTATATTGTATCAACATGTAAAGTCCTTGAACTTGATAATTCTACTATGGTTCCATGGCAGAGAGTCCTCATTCTTAGAAGATACACGAGGAAAATTGGTAACAAAGGATCATGACAGCTATGACTTACTCTCAAATGATGCAGAAAAAATGTGTGTCTACAGACACACACATGCATACACATATCCGTGTGTGTGTACACACATGCATTGAGAAAGTAAGAGTGAGAGAAAGACAATACTGAAATGTTAAAGTGTTAACAATTGTAAATGTAGGTGAAGGGTATCCAGATAATCATTACATTCTTGCAACAAAGAAGGGGGGGATGCTTCTAAAAGAAAATTGAGGTCCCATCAGAAGAACAAGAGGAAGAGGATGCCGATAGGCAAAATAGCAGTTGTCTAGGTTACACTTATCTTCCTTTCTTTGTAGAACAAAAATTCTGAAGCATTATCTTCAGTGTTTGCTTGAACTAGTATTGAAGTTTGAGCAGCGCTTTGTGAGCTCAGCGCAACCTTCACATATGAGATTCTGCAAAGCCATTGCAACTGCTTTTTCCTGTTTAGATGAAAGACATTGAATGCATTGGCTGATCTTAACACACACATCAATTAATTTAATTGACTTAAGTGTTGTTCTTGCATAAAATGCTACTGTTTGGATTGTTTTAAAAGACATCAATTTGTCATAAAAAGAGAAAACCGTATGGTAGCTTTAATTTTTTTTTTTCCTCCAATTCCTTTAATGTCTATTTTGTTAAATGCGTAGCAACAAGAGGCTGGCTTGGGTAAGAGCTTCTTTGCCAAGAATTATTTAAAAATAATCTAAAATTTAGATGTGTCTGCAGTGATCATGGCAGTGTAAATTAATTAGCCACGCTGAGCCTGAATCAGCATCTCTAAATTGATCTTGCTTTTATGCAGCTCTGTTTTCTAAAATGTATTCACCCTTGAAAGTAGCCATTCTTGTTATTACTTCCTCTTCCCAATCAGAAATGACAGTTGGCAAGAAATTCATTTTTTTTAAGGTTGAAGTTAATAATCCGTTAATAAAATAGTGGAATTTGGATTTTGTACCGGGGGCCAAGCTGAAGGCCAGCTGCCGATGAGGAGGATATGAAAATAAGTAAGAGATTATCCCTATCCCTGAGGAAGTTTACAGTCTTTTTATGGAGTATTAAAAGATGTATACCCAAAATTAAATTATATAATATCAAACAGCAAGCAATGCCATGAGGCAAGTCGGTTTTCATTGCCAAGAAGGAATGACTACAGAGCTCTGTAGAAGTAACAGTTCATGTAGGATGAAAGGAACGGTCTGAGAAGACTTTTGGAAAGAAGGGAGTTGGAATAACAATTTTGTGTGTATTCTGTAGGCCCGAGTTCCGTGCAAAAACTTGACATATCTTTTCTAATAGCTTCATTGAGATGTTAGTTATCTAATTAAAAATTCACTTATTTTAAGTGTCCAGTGATTTTTTTTTTTTAAGTATTTGTTTATTTATTTATTTATGGCTGTGTTGGGTCTTCGTTTCTGTGCGAGGGCTTTCTCTAGTTGTGGCAAGCTGGGGCCACTCTTCATCGCGGTGCGCGGGCCTCTCACTCTCGCGGCCTCTCCTGTTGCGGAGCACAGGCTCCAGACGCGCAGGCTCAGCAGTTGTGGCTCACGGGCCCAGTTGCTCCGCGGCATGTGGGATCTTCCCGGACCAGGGCTCGAACCCGTGTCCCCAGCATTAGCAGGCAGATTCTCAACCACTGTGCCACCAGGGAAGCCCCAGTGTCCAGTGATTTTTAATGAATTTACAGAGCTGTGAAACCATAACCACAATACTTTTTTTTTAAAGCATAGTTGATTTACAATGTTCCAGGTGTACAGCAAAGTGATTCAGTTAGATAGATAGATAGATAGATAGATAGATAGATAGATAGATATACTTTTTCAGATTCTTTTCCATTATGCTATTGCAAGATATTGAATATAGTTCCCTGTGCTATACATTAGGTCCTTGTTGTTTATCCATTTTGTATATAGTACTGTGTATCTGTTAATACAATGCTTATCTATCCTTCCCCCTGCTTTCCCCTTTGGTAACCATACGTTTGTTTTCTATGTCCGTGAATCTATTTCTGTTTTGTAAATACGTTCATTTGTATCTTTTTTTTAGATTCCACATATAAGTGATATATGATATTTGTCTTTCTCTGTCTGACTTACTTCACTTAGTATGGTAATCTCTAGGTCTACCCATGTTGCTGCAAATGGCATGATTTCATTCTTTTTTATGGCTGAGTAATATTCCACTGTGTGTATAGCCACCACATCTTCTTCATCCATTCATCTATTGATGGACATTTAGGTTGTTTCCATGTTACAATTGTATAACCTCTCCATCACCCTAACATACTGCCTGAAGCTCTTTTTCAGTTAATCATTGTTCCCGCCCCCAGCCCCAGGCAACCAGGAATCAATTTTCTGTCTATAATTTTCCTTTTCTTGCCTTGTACATAGATGGGATCACACGACAGTGCTTTGGATCTAGCTTTTTTTTAGTGAACATAATGATTTTGAGTTTCATCTATGTTGTGTTATGTCTCTGTGTTTTGTTCCTTTTTATTTTTAAATAATATTCCATTATATGGATAGACCACATCCTCTTTATCAAGCCATCAGTTGATGGACAAGTTCTGGCTATTATGAATAATGCTGCTAGGAACATTCACATGCGAGTTTTAATATGGATTTATGTTCTCATTTCTCTTGAGTACATACTTAGGAGTAGACTTGCTAGGACAGATGATAAACTTAGGTTTAGCTTTTAAAGAACTTTCCTGTCTTCCAAAGTGGTTGTGTCATTTTACATTCCCATCAGCAGTGTCTGAGGTAGAATTTTACCTATCTTAATTTTACTTAATTATCATGTGAGCTCTGTCCAGGAGGGATTAGATGAGGAAAGAGATGTGGATTGTCTTGCCCAAGGTTATGCATCCCATAATTGCAGAGGTTGAGCTTCAACCCAGATTTTACTGATTCTAAAGCATTCTCTCCCCCATGCTGTGGCTCCAGGATTTTGAGGTACACTTTTAAGGAGGGTTTTGTAATCTGAGTTCAAAGGGAAATAAGGATTGATTAATAATGTCTGCCAAGGACACAGGCAAGGTCTTATGGTAACCATGCTGCCATTTGCCATCACCAGACTAGAGCCCTTGGTCCCACTCTCTGCAATTCTATGGGATTCCTCCCTTGATTCTTCACCATCACTGTTTAGACTAAATATAACATTATTTGAGTATAATTCTCCTCTCAACTCCTCTACCACAGGGGACATTCCCTTACTATGAAGCTCACTGCATTATACTATAATTTGTGGTTTAAGTCTTTTATCTCCCAATGGGCTGAGAACACCTGATGGAAAGATACTTTGTTCTGCTTAGTGTCCCTGCCCCATAACAGAGTGTCTAGCTTAGGAAAGGTACTCACTGAATGTTGCTTGGTCAAAAGATTGCAAGAATAAATGTAAGCATAAAATTAGATTTCTCCTTTCCATCTTAAACATGGTAAAGCAAAGAGAGGGAGACATTGAATAATGGACCAAATCCACAGGGCCAAAGAAAGACGGAGAAGAGCCTTGAGCCCCCAAATTTCTTAATCATTGGGCTCCAGCTCACTTCTTGAGAAAAACTGGCCTCTTTCTGTTACTATTAAACGATTGATATGGCCCGTTAGATTCTGCTGATGCTGGGCTGCGCTGAGACTAAAGCATCCAAGATACACAGCTCCCTCTTAGTTTATAATGAACAGACTGTGGTTTGCCTGGCGTGCAGAGAGGAAAACACTATACGGAGGTTATTCCAGCAACACTTAAATGAAAAAGAAAAGATAATATTTTGACCAAATGCACTTGGTTAGTGGGGTGGCCTGTGAATATTGTATAATTATATAATCAACAAAGAAAGATGCAACATGACATAATTCACACAGCATGATGACTAAGCCCACTCATCCTTTCTCACCTTCTTTCTCTCTCTCTCCCATACCAAAGAAAAATACCAAAGAAAACATGTTAATAATAGTCATTACTAAGTGATGGAACTGTGCTGTATCTTTTTTCCCTGTCTTTTCAAATTTTTCATATTTTTCCCTTTGCAATTAATAAGCAATTGTTGGGAAATTCCTTGAGAATATGTAAATATCTTGTTCTCCATCAGTCTTTCATCCACTACTTCTGGCATCCACTGGTGATTTTCTAAGTCTGTTATTCTTTTAGTATTTATTATTTGTCAATTTTGGGTAAGGAAGCGCTTCCCCATCTCTTCTACTAATGAATTCATAAATATCATTATGGACTCATGGGTTTTTATTTTATGAGTTATAAACCATTGTTATCATTATATATTTCAGTGCTCAAATTGTCCCAGATTTGACCAGTAGGGACCAGTTTAAAGGGCTTCAACCTTTATCCCACAGGCAGTGGGAAATATATGGCAGGGTTTTAGGCAGATGAGTGAAAGGATCAGATTTGCTTTTTGACAAATTACTTCGTCGGAGGCACTTTGGAGGAGATGATTTTATGGAGGGATGACAGAACAAGTGTTATCAAGAGTGTTGGAGGGTCATACTGGAAGTTCTTTATCTATTTATCCTTCTTATTCATGTGTGTGTCTCTATCTTTATTTTGTGAGTCTCTGTCTTTTGTGTGTATGTGTGTGTGTTTCTCTGTGCGGGTCTCAGTGTCTCTCTTTTATCTGGATACATAGTTCCCTTAACAGTGTGTACGTTTTCCCCCAACAATTGTACCCTGATGCCTTTGGAAATTTTCTGAAATACTTTCCTTTTACTATGGTAGTAAGCCTTCAAAAACATAATTGAATTTAGATATTAAATACTGTAAGCACTATCATTTAGCTTCTGATGAAAATGTGCATTATTGTGTTTGAAACGCCAAAAAAAAAAAAAAAAAAGCAGCGAATCCAAACAACGTTGTTTTTTTTTTTTTTTTCCTTCCTCCTGTGAAGTCTTTGTGTGGAATAACTCAATCTCTTTTAGGCTTCATTCTCTGTGATGTGGGAAATAGAACCAGGGCCATTATGCAGTGATAAAATGTGGTTTCCAATTCTGCAGCACCGTGGGAATCTGCTGCATTGTAGGTTTCATCACCTTCCTATGTGCCAAGTATCTCTAGCAGGGAAAGCACAAGCACAACTCTAATCGTAGTGGGAGACCCATACAGGGACAGGACGTTAAATCTGGAGTGATCCATTCACTTGTGTGTTCAATCAGACAATTCTTATTGATCCCATACGCTGGATACTCGGCTCGGTGCTAGGGACACGGCGCCAGATAAGAATGACAGGGTCCGACTTCACAGAGCGCTAACACCGTCTCTGCTCCTGGTAGGGGTTTCCGTTTTAGCAAAGCTACTTAACTTCCCTGACCCTAGTTTCTGATCTATGCAGCTCAGTCAAGCCTATTAGGGCGGCTTTAAACAAAATCGGGGGCATGGTGTGAGCTCCCTGCGAGGTGAGTCAGGCTGGTCATCAGTTTTCAATCTCTTCTCCTAGTGGTATTTTTGTCACTTTGTCTTGGGATGCTTCTCCCTTTTCTTCTTGGTTGATGCATGAGCTCTGTGCCACGTGGGCAGTCCACTGGACCTTGCAGATTACGCTCTCAGGTGGCTTAGAAATCCTAAATTTCTTAGTATTTTATGCACAGAACGTTGGTCTTACTACACCAGAAGCTTTTTTTCAAAAATAAAGTAGGAGATTTTAGAGGAAAAGAGAGACATTTCCTCTTTCTTCTGATGTCTCCATCCTGCTCTCTTTCCATAGGTTGTGAGTGGTTATGTAGAGAGTTGGGAGGGGGAAAGAATTGGGAAAAAACTGTGAAAGTTCTGATGGGTGGGAGCCTTCTTGGGAACTCTATGAGCCTTGTTCAAACTACATATTCAGAAACAGACTTTAGGAGCTGTCCTAACTGTCTCCCTTGTAGTTTTTCACGAAATGAAAATAATAAAATAGTCCACATTAATCTCAGTGATTCAGAAGTTTACCTTCCCTAATTTCCATTGTGGCT
Organism: Eschrichtius robustus; assembly: GCF_028021215.1. Lineage (NCBI taxonomy): Eukaryota > Metazoa > Chordata > Mammalia > Artiodactyla > Eschrichtiidae > Eschrichtius > Eschrichtius robustus. Next base: position 58,052,951 of record NC_090839.1, read on the forward strand.
AGCTGTGGCCTGGGACTAAATTCTAGCTGAAGGTGGAAGTATCCTGAGGGTCTTCTGGAAAGCTTCCTTAAAAGAATGGGGCATGTCATTTCTCTGCCTTTCCTCCTTCTTGTTGGCTGGGACCTGCTCCTGAAGGCAGGAGCTGAGCAAGCTCTCTGCCACCGTGAGGTCTATACTCCAAGGATGGTAGACTAATAACATAGGAAGAGCAGGAAGAGCCTGGGTATCTGAAACCATACAGCTGCCGTCCCAGTCTTAACTTACCAACCTCTGTGCTGTATCTCTATGAGACAGAAATAAATTAATTTCCTTTTTTTCTTCTGTTCTTTATATACAGCTGAACCTCTCAATGCAACCTTATTTTAAACAAGAAGAAACAGTCCCAGAGAAGGTATGCAACTTGCCAAAGTTCCCAGTGACAGGGCCTTGAGTAGAACTCAGCTTTCCTGACTTGAAGTATGGATTTTTCCCAGTCATCTCAAACTGCCTCTTCTTAATTCTGGGTCAGGTGTAAAACAGGAAATATTGGACAAGTAAGACATATATCACTGAGATGGGTAGAAGGTCACCGGCAGATGGAAACAGGAAGGAAATCTCAAAGAAATGTGTCTAATGAACTATGGATATTCTGGAGCTAGTGGATATCCAAAAATTAGTAGATTTCCTTCTCCTTTTCTCTTTGAATGAAGTAAGCCAAATTGAGAGATTAATCCATCAGCAGATATTGATTTCCTTAAAAATGGCTGGCCGCGAACAATTACACCTACCAACTGGTTGATACAAGAAGTTGTGAGTGGCAATGAGGTGGAATAACTTGGTTTCGTTAGAGTCCCAGAGGTGCATATGTTTGAAAAGTTGAGTTGAGTTCGGAATAATGCTTTTAGAGAAAATGCCTTTAGAAGCTTGATCTAGAGAAGGCAGGATCATAATAGCCCTTTCGGATATGTACACACAACTAAGTGACTTTTTCTGCCGATTTGGTCTTCTTTTTGTGCTGTGGTGATGTTTCCTTCATGTTTAAACATTTTGTTGTCAGAGCATGAAGCGGTTTATAAAATGGGACAGGTATGTTGTGGCCAAGGTCAACAGGTGACACTGTTGGACTTGGTGTTGATTGGCTTGCTGTGAAACAGCCAAAGGAATTGTTTTCTGATTGTTGGTAACTTTTTAGAGTCAGGGCACTGTTTGAAACATCCTCCTGGGGAAACAAGTTTCTGACTGACTTAGGATGTGGGCTGGAGTACTACAACTTGAGTCTCCAAAGTTCCATGAAAAATGGAGAGTGATGAGTGAATGGGAACCCTTTCTGCTAAGATGTTACCACTTGAGAAAGTCTGCTTTGGTATGTGCAGATCTTGTTTATCTGACCTTCCCTGGTGCTCTCAGGTATTACTGTTAAAACACGTATTGCATTGTGTTATAGGAACTTGTTATAAGTAGACCTATAGTAATACTTAGCGAGCCCTTTCCATGTATCAGAATACCGTGTTATCTATTCAACCTTCATGCGGACTGTATTAGGTATTATTATTGTTGCTGTTGTTGTTATTGTGCTCTTCTTATTTTCTCTCTTTTGCAAATGTTTGGAGTCTTTCAGTGACTTGCTCAAGGTCACGTACCAAGTAAATATAAAAGGCAGAATTCAAATCTAGACGTTTTTTTTCCTATCCAACTAATGACAATGAAAAATTACAGAAATAAGGGGAAACTCAGAGGGCGGAAGATTGGTACCCAGTTGACAATTTAGCAATATGGGTCAAAAGCTTTGAAATTTGCGTGACTGTAAGAGAATAGATCTTAAATGTTCTCCCACCAAAAAAAAAAAAAAAAAAAAAAAAAAAAAAGGTGACTATGTGAGGTGATGGATATGTTAATTAACTTGATTGTGGTAATCATCTTACAAAGTATACATATATCAAAATGTCACATTGTACACCTTAAATATATGTAGTATTACCCATCAGTAAAACTGGGGGATAAAAATGTGACTCAGAGGAAGTATTGGGAAATCCACTTTGGAAACTTTTGGGAGTAAAGTTTATCCTATGTCATGCTGCTCACTAGAAAAAACATCTGCTTTGATGCTTGGGATCATCTTCCAAGGTGTTGCTTGACACCTGCCATCACATGGCATTGCTGAGAACAATCTTTTAATGACACAAATATAAAAAATAATTGAATAGCCTTTTGTACTGGCCTTAATAAAATACTCAGTACTTTAAAATATACATAACTTGTGAATTATCATTCCTCTTTCTGGAAATGTATCCTAAGGAAATCATTGCAAATGTTGCGTTAGTTTTGAAGGTAGAGAAGAGAGCATAGAAGAGATTTTACAGGAAAAAAGCAAGATTCCATTTAAAAAATATAGACGGTGTTAATTGTGCATTTGTTCACTGTTGTTGTTTTTCAGTCCTAAAGAACAGCTAAGATTCACACTCATCCAATGAAAGGTGACCTCGAGAAGAAATGAATTAATTTAAGTATTAGAAGTGCAACCGAATTCTGAGGTTTTCCTTGCTATGGAGGTTCTTTAAAAGTCTTTAAATGCTTATAATACAAGTTGGATATTAACTTCTCTTGGCTGTTTTGCCTCTGTGCCAACAGAAATGAAGGTGGCCGACAGTACACGAATGTGCTCTTCTAGATTTCCAATACCCCCATGACCTTGGGCAACTGCTCTTAGCTTCACAGGGAGGTCTTAGGCTACACTGGCATTCCCCTGACATGCATTGCTTCTCTCTTCACATTCTCCCTCCCCTCAAAACCCAGTAATGAGGAATCCAGTATAAAGTAATTAGACTGCATGCAATTGAGGCGGCTGCCAATTATGCTGATGGAACTGAAGTCTTATTAGACTAATAAGGTTTCTAAATTGGACTTGGGGCTCTCAGTTCTTGGTGGCGTGAACATTCCTAGGAGAAGTTGCCCAAGTGTTTAAAATAAGTTTACCTAAGGATAAATGTTCACCTTGACTGACTGAACTGGAGTGAGCTTTGGGGCCAGAGATAAGTGGCTTCACACTCAAATTCTGCCACTTATCAGCTATTTGACCTCAGGCAAGCCATTTAACTTCTCAGAGTGTCCTGCCCTGTCTGGAAGATGGCAGTATGAATCTCCACCCACTTGAAAAGAATATGACGGCAATTAAATAGATTGAAAACTGCACAACACTTGATATTTTATATAAACTATCTTAGTATTCTTAACTTTAGATGTGGTTACTTAGTCATGCTCCATAAAAAAATTCTTAAGTTGCAATATTATTATTGTTAGATATATCTCATAATCTTGGAGAGTTTTAGAGACAGGAAGATTTATATTTGAATCTTAGCCCCAATATTAACAAATGCGAACTATTTTACTACTTTTTTAAAAAATTGAAGTATAGTTGATTTATAATGTTGTGTTAGTTTCAGGTATACTGCAAAGTGATTCAGATATATTTTATATATATATATGTATATATATACATATACATATATATATATATATATATATATACACACATATGTTCTTTTTCAGATTCTTTTCCATTATAGATTATTTATTTTACTACTTTTAATTTTGGTCTCTTTCTCTCTTTAAATAAGAATAAAAATAATAAGTAGTTGTGTCTTGTGACATTGTTGTGAAGATTAAACAAACTATAATATGGGAAAAGTGTTTACCAAACTGCCTGCCTCAGGAAAATAACTTGTTAGGTTCTTATATATCTGGATCCAGGAGCTCAAACCTCATCAGCAAAAATCTCTTTCTTCAACTCTTTTCTCTCTTTATCTTTGATTTTGTATCTCTAAGTGTACTTTAGAGCTCTGAATGGAAAGCAAAATTTCCTCTTCCAATGCTCAGATATTAATTCCAGGAGAGATTCTGATTAGCTCTGCTTTTCTTAAAAAGAATTTATGTATTTTACTTACTTACTTATTTATTTATTTATTTATGTATGTATTATTTTTGGCTGCGTTGGATCTTAGATGAGGCATGCAGGATCTTCATCAGGGTGTCGGCTCTTTGTTGTGGCGCCGGGCTTCTCTCTAGTTGTGACGTGTGGATTTTCTCTCTCTAGTTGCGGCGTGCGGGCTCCGGGGTGCATGGGCTCTGTAGTTGTGGCGCGCAGGTTCCAGAGAGCGTGATCTCTATAGTTTGTGGCACGCAGGCTCTCTAGTTGAGGCAGGTGAGCTCAGTAGTTGTGGCGCACGGACTCAGTTGCCCCACGGCGTGTGGGATCTTAGTTCCCCGACCAGGGATCAAACCCATGTCCCCTGCATTGGAAAGCGGATTCTTACCACTAGACCACCAGGGAAGTCCCCTGATTAGCTCTGCTTAAATCCATTTTTTAAAAGGGCTGCTGTGTCAACTGGAGTTGCTGTCCGCATCTATGGTGCTGAAGGTTCTCACAGCCATCCTGGTCAGAGATCTCTAAGTTGTCACGTAGCTCGTGACCTTTGCCTATGCTAACCAGCAACAGGGTCCCCTACTTTTATGATCAGAAAACTCCTGTTTTAGAAAAATTCTCTAATTCCATATTTTCTGACAATAGGAGTCAGGAAGGGAACAGAACTCTGGTATCTAGTGTTGAATTTTTCCTCCCTCAGGAAAAACAGCAATTTTAATAAAACCTAAGAACGTCCATTTATTCTGAAAACACAGTTTAACCATCTAAGATGGACTGAGAAGTGTTCTAAACTAGGTACCGAGGGAAAGAGACATAACATTTGGCTGCGTGTGTCTCCCATACCCAGAGTGACGAAAGTTACACAAATGACCAAAGTTAATTGCGATCCGTGTCACGATGGCAGTCAGTGGAGGGAAAGATATGCTGGATGCAGCTGTGTTTGTAAAGTCTGAGAAGGTTTTGTAGAGCAGCTGCTCCATGATCTGGGTCCTACAAGACGAACACAAGTCAGCCCGTGTTTAAATGAAGAGCAGAAACATCCCATCTGGTTAGCTGCTCTCCAACCTGTGGCCTTCGGGGCTTCTTCTGAGGTCCACTGATCCCTGGTCCTGACATCTCATGCTTGATCAACGTGGGCCCATCTGGGTAAGCAAAGGAGAAACAAGAACAAAGGAAAAAAGAGATCAGAATGAAAGGAAAGAAAAACAAGCAGAAACGTGTTTACTCAGTGTCTGTATCCCAATGAGAAGAGATTGAGGCGCCAATAATTGAGCAAGGCTCTCTGATGATATAGACTAAACCAGAAAGGCCAACAGTAAACAAGATGAACTTCAAAAGAGCAGCGTCTCTGCTCTCTGGGGACCTCCATTAGCGAGTCACCAGATAGGCAATTGCTACGCAGTTCTTGTAATGACCGGGATCAAACGCAAGCATTCTGCACAGTAGGCAGTCAGAAAGCAGGCAGACAAAAAACCGTGAAAATATGCCATTAAATCTTAATTATTCTTCAAAGGAAAACAAGCATGACTGGGGGCATAGAAGGAAGGAATATTCTGAGTCTTACTAATGCCTGGGGCTCAGGGCAATAGTACAGCTACTGTTTCAGCTCTCAGATTTACTTAAAACTGAGCATCTCATTCTGACTTGATCTGGGCTAGGGAATTCAGTTTATATAAGCATCCTAGTTTCTGTGACCTCCTATATCTTCTTCTGAGTATAAGGAGGCTGTTGTATTACACCCAAGTTTTTGGACACAAAGTTTGAATTAAAAAGGACTGATTTTTGTTGTTGTTGTTGTTGTTAAAAGCAAGTATCTCACCATCCAGAGTTGCCCACTGTTGACACTTGGATTCCGAGCAGTCTCTTAACACCTTCAGAAAGAGTATCCTCTGTTCTGTAATCCACAAGCCTCACGTGTCATGCTAGTCATATGTCATTTCCCTGAAGCATACATCTGAGATGTCTTTGATTAGTGCATGGACGTTGTTGACATCAAATTGTGGTACTGGTTAAATGGAAGATTTAAAGAACTCAAAAGCTATTGATTTTGAATACAGTGCATGTGGGGGGGGGGATGTATGTGTGTGTGTGTGTGTGTGTGTGTGTGTGTGTGCATGCATGCATGTATGAAAGAGAAATTGAGATTGTACAGCATATATAAACTTAAATCCTATTTTGATCACTTAGCACTAAGGTTTTAAATATTCTGTAGCTACAGGAGAGGCTAGCTCAGTGCCCTCCAATGGGAATACAGTGTGAAACATATGTATAATTTTTAATTCCCTGGTAGCCACATTGAAAAAGAAAAAAGAAACAGGTGAAATTAATTTGTAATAATGTTTTATTATTAACATATCCAAAATGTGATCATTTCAATATAAAAGTGATCATGACACATTTTACTTCTTTTCTTGTACTGTCTGAAATCCAGTCTGCACTATACGCTCCCAGCACAGCTCAATTTAATCTAGCTACATCTCAGATACACATGAGGCCAGTGGTTATCAAATGGGACCACTCACAGCTAGACTGCATCCCCAGTTCCATTCTGGGCCATTTCCACTTATAAACAAGAAAACTGACACATACTGCTTTGGTCCTAGGGCAGGTGCTATGTGACTCTCACCAGCCTAGTGAAATGGACTTGACTTCTAATGACCTAAAATATACAAAACTATAAACAAAGGGCCCTGTGATACGGTTAGCTTCAAAAACTCCACCCAACAATGACTGTGGTCTACTGAGTCAATGGGATCTCTCCACTGGGGAGTTAAAACTTGAGACAAAGGGAAACCATTCAGGCCTGTTTCAGCTCCTCTCACCCTCCACCTTCCAATGAGAAGCACTCTGTGGGGAGAAAGGGAAAAAGGTAGAGCGGTGCTCCTAGGACATGTATATGCGTAAGAATCCCCAAGATGCTTGTGAACATGCAGGTTCCCAAGCCCTATTCCCAGAGATTCTGATTCAGTTTGGGGCTATCTATTTTTGTGACAAGTCACCATTCCAATTTTTAAAAAGTTGTTATAGAAGCAGCCAGTTGAGCTTTGAGATGTTGATGAAGGAAACACACAACCCCATCACCTTATTCTTTGATACCCGCCATGTTTTCCCTGTGATCTTTCATACTTGGGGTGGGAGAGTGAGAAGAGGGAAAATGAGCAATTTCTCATCTGCATCTCTGATTGGAACATTTAATTCTCCACAGTCAGTCTACCTTCACTGCACTGCATGGTTTTATTTATAATGTGGAACATATTTAGCAACCTTGGATGATCCAGATTTAATCCCAACCCACGTTTCCTACATTCCTTCTATGTCCACAGCCCCTTCAAAAGCATTAGGGAATTGTAGAATCAAGGGGCAGGATCCCTGCTTCCAAGGCATTTGTAGAATACAGAACAGACCCCTTAGTGGAAGATGGTGGTCCATGGGAAATGGTACAGATAAGAGCCACTGAAGATCAAGGGATGGTTTGGAAGCATTGTTTACATCCTCAGTAGTCATAACATGACCATGAACATGAAAGGCTCATTCTCCCACCTGTTCATATTATCGGCCCATGATTCCTTAACCCGACCAAAGAGCTCTTCAGTTAAGGAAATTAAATGCTCAGACCTTGCTATTAATATGGTTGTTGCAATCAATAGTAGAACCTCGAATTTCATAACACAACCTGACTTACAAATAGTTCATGATCTCATGCATTTGCATATATGACGTAGATTTGAAGAACTATGATGTTTGATGTTCTTAGTGTTGGAAAGTAGTGCACTATTTGGAAAATATTTCCACATACATTCTCTCTTCTGATGCTTGAAACATTTCTGAGGTTGAAAAGAACGAGTAGCAGTAGAACCACTTTGTAGATAAGGATGTGGAGCTCTGGTCAGAACTATTGGGTGTCACAGGCAAGGCGAGGATGGTGGTGTGTTACCCTATACTTTGGATCTTTTTCTATTACCTCTTGTTACCACTTTCTCAGAGAAGATTCGATTCTCACATATTCCTGGCACCTCTGTTTTCTTAGATTTCTAAGCTTCATCTAAAATGATGTTTTTGAGAAGAGATTCCGGCCTGACCACGGGACTCCTAGAAACGGCTACAGTGAGCGACAGTGAGAACAGCACTTGCGGTACTTGTGTTTCAAATCTGTCTACAGAAATAAGTGAGAACCAGGAGCTGCTCTCCTTTTTCAAGCCCTAGATGGCCCGCTGGACAAGAAAAGAGAACACTTTCAATTATGCTGTTTGACTGCAGTGACCAGGGCTCCAAAGGATAATGGCCCCCTTCTTTCCCCTTCCTTCCAACCTCAGTGACATCAAATTCTGATGAGTCTGAGTGTTGGCTTGTGAAGGAGTCTGGAGGAAATGCTTGCCTAAGCCATGGCCCGATGAGAAGGGTGTATCCAGGGGCGGTGATTTTCTTTGTCCTCTCATATGAAAGTTGTCAGGGGAACAGGAGGAGTATAGAAAGTAGCAAGCTGATAGGTTACAGAGATGCTCTCTTACCTTGCCTCATGGCAAGGCTTTGCTGTAGACCTTAGATCATGCTCATGAGACCAAGCCTAGGGAGGAGGGCTTCAGCTTAAGCATTCTTTTCATGTGTTTCATGGCAAGTCCAAAGTTTCTGCTCTCCAGTGGAGATGGTAAAGCTATGCTGGTTCCATATTTGGGTAAATAAAGCAAAGCCTAAGTGCCTGGAGCCTACGTTAAAATGAAGCACCTGTTGGTGGCATTGTCTCCAGGAAACAGGTGTGACCCATCAATATGAAATGCTCCTCTGGGTCCAACCGTCTCACTTGGCAAATGTGAACACCGAGAACTTGAGAGGGAAAGTGATTTTCTCTAAAATCACATGGGGAGGAGAGAGAAGATGGCTCCCCCCGCCTTATGGTCTTGAGTGATTCCTTCCTCCTACACCAGTTATGCACCTGCCATCTCAATGTCCATGAGCCTTGTCCGGATAATTGAATAAAATTCCAATTCTCCTCCTAGATTTACACGGTTCTGAATAACCTCTGGTCCACATCCATGCCCAGCCTCATCTTCTAACCTTTTTTCTCTTTGTTCACTTCCCCAAGCCACAGCAGCCTTGTTTTGTTTGTTCAACACAATACTTCATCCTCAGAGTATTTCCCTACTGCTCTTTCTGTCTGCAGTGCCCTCCTTTTGGGTCACGTATAACTGATTCCTGCTCCAGAGTTTGGCTCAGAAGTCACCTTCTCAGAGAGGCTTTCCCTGGTCACTAAATCCAAAGCTGTCCACACTGTCTGTCACTTTACCTTGTTTTGCTGTTCCCTTCACACTGATCAACATCTGAAATAATGTTTTGACATGTGTGTTCAATCAATTTCCATTTTTGTTCCTCTCTCCACAGACTGAAATCTCCAGGAGTATTTTATTCACCACTCTATCCCCAATACCTAGAACAGGGCCTTTCAAATAGGACATGCTCAATTAATGTATGTTGAGTGCATTAATAAATAAGATGCCCTTTTATTTGCATGAGAATATTTTTTGAAATCATAAACATCTTAAACTTAATATCCGTCTTAGTTCAGTCTGCTATAAAAAGATATCATAGACTGGGTGGCTTAAACAACACAAATTTATTTCTCAGAGTACTGGAGGCTGGGAAGTCTGAAATCAGGGTGCCAGCATGGTCAGGCTTTGGGGAGGGCTCTCTTCCTGGCTTGTAGACAGCTGCCTTCTTGCTGTGTCAACCCATGATGGACAGAGAGTGATCTCTGTCTCTCTTCCTCTTCTTATAAAGCTGCAAACCCCATCCTGAGAGCGCCACTTTCACGACCTCATCTAAATCTAATCACCTCCCACTGTAATGGCCCCATCTCCAAATACCATCACATTACAGTCCTGAGAGAAGTTGCCCAAGTATTTATTTTATTTATTTTTTTATTATTATTTTTAATTAATTAGTTAGTTAATTAATTTACTCATTTATTTATTTATTTATTTATGGCTGTGTTGGGTCTTCATTGCCGTGCGTGGGCTTTCTCTAGTTGTGGTGAGAGGGGGTTACTCTTCGTTGCTGTGCGCGGGCTTCTCATTGTCGTGGCTTGTCTTGTTGCATAGCATGGGGTGTAGGCGCGCAGGCTTCAGTAGTTGTGGCACGTGGGCTCAGTAGTTGTGGCTTGCGGGCTCTAGAGCTCAGGCTCAGTAGTTGTGGCGCGTGGGCTTAGTTGTTCTGCGGCATGTGGGATCTTCCCGGACCGGGGCTCAAACCCGTGTCCCCTGCATTGGCAGGCGGATTCTTAACCACTGCGCCACCAGGGAAGTCCAAGTTGCCCAAGTATTTAAAAAAAGTTTACCTAAGGATAAATGTTCACCTTGACTGAACTGGAGTGAGCTCTGGGGCCAGAGATAAGTAGGTTCACACTCAAAGTCTGCCACTTACCAGCTATTTGACCTCAGGCAAGCCATTTAACTTCTCAGAATCTCCTGCCCTGTCTGGAAGATGGCAATATCAATCTCCACCCACCTGAAAAGGACATGATGGCAATTAAGTAGGTTGAAAACTGCACAGTGCTTGATATTTTATATGTTATCTTAGTATTCTTAACTTTAGATGTGGTTACTTAATCATGCTACGTAAAAAATGTTTTAAAAAGATACACTTATATTATTATTCTTCTAAGTATCTTATAATCTTGGAGAGTTTTGGAGATAGACCTACATTTGAATCTCAACCCCAATATTGACAACAGGTGAATTTTAGGAGAACATAAACATACAGTCTGTAACAATATCTCCCTTTTAAATGGTAGTGTTGCTTTTCACTATACTTCTAGAAATCCAAATAACTCTATATCTGTAACTATACCTATAAATATATCAACATCTATCTCCCTCTCTATCTTTCCCTCTTGAGAACCATCTTATGAAGTATTCAGACATCCTCATCTTTTTAGGAGTTGACACCCCACTCTTGAGTCATGCCACTGCTTCCTCAAATCCACTACATAGCTGCTGCATTGATTTACAAACAAAACTAAACTCAAATTTTTAATGATTTCTGTTTTGGAAATTTCTGAGAATTTAATGACAGTTATGGAATAACTAGAGTCTTCTTTTAATATTGTTAAGTCGAACTTAGGATCACCAGCGTAAGAAAAGTTTTTACTTTCTGGATCATGAAATGTAAAATAAAAGCAGATGACTTGGTCTCTGTTATTTTTGTAGGGGAAGCGATTTTTATGGGATGGAAGAAACCTGTTTCTCCATCGGTTCCTTCTCCCTCTCCTTTCTTCCCTCTGCACTTCTTTCTCTTCCTTCATCTTCTTCTCCTTTATTTTCTCCTTTTCTTCACCTTCTTGTTTTTCTCTGTCTCTCCATCCCCTGTCTTTCTTACTAAGCAGGCTTTCTGAAACGCTAAATATACAGCCTAAAATGAATGCGCGCTCACATCCCTTGGTGGGTAAATAATTTTCAGAAAGCTCACTCTTCAAGGCAGTTTTTAAAAGGAAATCCTCACTTTCTCAAAACAAAAATCACTCTCGCCAGGCAGGCTTCAGAGATAAAGAAGTGATCGCTATGCTCCCAATTATACGAGATGCTGTATTTTTGCAAAGGAGCTTACCTTGGAGAATGGAACTAGTTGTTTTTATCCCCTCAATTAAATATTGTTCTCGCGAAATGGTTGTATATTTTACACCGGGAACATATAGTTTCCCATGATAACCCCAGTAAATAAATAATGCTCCATCAGGATGGGAGGCAAAAGCCTGTGTAGTTTAATACTGTCCAAATGACAGGGCACCTCAGATTATAAGACACAAGGAGAATTAGACAAATGGCACATAAATGAGGGCACACACAGGATAGCGGTTGGTTCCTGCTCTATCTGGAGGGACACACACTCGGGGAGAAAATTCAAGAGTGTGTTATGATTAGAAACCAGTAGCAAATACAGTTTTATGGGTATTCTTGGGGAAGGCAAAGAAAAACTCATTCCAGACCTGCCTCCATGTGGACGCATTTTCCTTTTGCCTCCAAAACCTCAAATATCTCCCTTATGCCATTTGGTAATGAATGTTCGGCTCCGTTTAAAGGAGTCTGAAGAGTTCTGTTTTGTATCCTCGGAGTCTGCAAAGAGATTAACAGGGTCTGAAGGAATAAAGAACATCTGGAAACACGGGCTTTGCATTTTCCTTTCACCCTCTCGCCTTGATTGTGTTTGAATGCTGAGCATTGAGGAGAGGACAACTGAATTTACTTTCACGTCGGAAAGCCCAGGACCCCTGTGATTCAAACAGGTAAATAGGTTAAGATTAGTCACATCTCTGCTGGCAGCACTTGGAGCCCAAATGGTGACTGCTAGTGTGGTTTCGTTTCAGATTTTCCCCAATCTGAGTAGTATGTGGAAGGGGAAGTAGGAAGATGAAATTGGTGAGGCTTCATTTCAATCCAGCCAAAATAGATTGAGAATTTGATGCACACTCATCACTGTTCTAGGGGCTCTGGAGAACAAAATTAAGTCTCTTCTTGCCCTGATGTACATTAAGGATGTAGAGGGAGAGAGACAGATCTTTGCACAAGTGTTTATAAATAAATGTCAACCTTTATATTACACTTATTTAATTTATTTGACTCTCTCTCCCACCAGAATGTAAACTATTCAAAGGCAGGTATTCTGGGGAAAAAGGTTAGTTTGTTCACTGTTGTGTCCCATCCACTAGAACATAATAAGCACTTAATAAATAATTGTTATATCCAAAATATATAAAGAACTCTTCAAAATCAACAATAAGAAAACAACTCAATTTTAAAATGGGCCAAAGACCTTAACAGACTCCTCACCAAAGAAGATAAACAGGTGGCAAATAAGCATATGAAAAGATGTTTGACATCATATATCATCAGGGAAATGCAAAGTAAAACAACAGTGGGATATCACTACACACCTGTTAGAAGGGGCAAAATCCAGATACTGACAACACCAAATGCTGGTGAGGATGTGGAGCAACAGGAACTCTCATTCACTACTGATGGGAATGCAAAATGGTACAGACACTTTGGAAGACAATTTGACAGTTTCTTACAAAAGGAAACGTGCTCTCGCCATATGTTCCAGCAATCATGCTCTTTGGTATTTACCCAAAGGAGCTGAAAACTTACGTCCACACAAAAACCTCCACATGGAGGTTTGTAGCTGCCTGGGAAACATTTCCAGCCAAAGTTTTCGTATATCCTATGGTCTTTTATACCTGGGGTGCACCAGAACAGCCTGCAGGCTGGCCGCCTCTTTGCGTTAAAAAAAAAAAAAGAAAGTGTTATTTGATCACAGCCATGCCTGTTGGTTTATGTATTGTCTGTGGATACTTTGATGTGACAAAGGCAGAGTTGAGTAGTTGCAGAACATCCCATAGGGAGATTAATAAGCCTAAAATATTTACTCTCTGATCTTTTAGGGAAAAAGTTTGCCGACCCCTGTTCTATTATTGCTGTTATTGTAAAAGTTCTGGACTCATCAACCCATATATTTTATCAAGACATGAACAAAGATTACTGGGCATCCAATGTAGTGTACTCTCTGGAATTATGTCTGGTTTCAGGTATTTGATCTCTTTTACAATTCTGTAAGTTGCAGAAAACTGTTACTCATGCAAAGGGTTCTTTTCCATAGAAAAGCAAGTGAATTGTGCTGGGGGGAATGCAGTTGATTTTTGCTCTGTGGATATTGGCCAGTTTTGCTTCCAGGTTTGAGTCTGTTGGTAAATTCATTTCAACATTCTTTTTTTTTTTTTTTTTTTTACTATTTTTTTAAACATCTTTATTGGAGTATAATTGCTTTACATTGCTGTGTTAGTTTCTGCTTTTTAACAAAGTGAATCAGCGATACATCTACATATATCCCCATATCTCCTCCCTCTTGCGTCTCCCTCCCTCCCACCCTCCCTATCCCACCCCTCTAGGTGGTCACAAAGCACCGAGCTGATCTCCCTGTGCTATGCGGCTGCTTCCCACTAGCTATTTTACATTTGGTAGTGTATATGTCAGTGCCACTCTCTCACTTTGTCCCAGCTTATCCTTCTCCCTCCCCGTGTCCTCAAGTCCATTCTCTACATCTGTGTCTTTATTCCTGTCCTGCCCCTAGGTTTTTCAGAACCTTTTTTTTTTTTTTTTTTAGATTCCATATATATGTATTAGCATATGGTATTTGTTTTTCTCTTTCTGACTTACTTCACTCTGTATGACAGACTCTAGGTCCATCCACCTCACTACAAATAACTCAGTTTCGTTTCTTTTTATGGCTGAGTAGTATTCCATTGTATATATGTGCCACATCGTCCTTATCCATTCATCTGTTGATGGACACTTAGGTTGCTTCCATGTCCTGGCTATTGTAAATAGTGCTGCAGTGAACATTGTGGTACATGACTCTTTTTGAATTATGGTTTTCTCAGGGTATATGCCCAGTAGTGGGATTGCTGGGTCATATGGTAGTTCTATTTTTAGTTTTTTAAGGAACCTCCATACTGTTCTCCATAGTGGCTGTTATCAATTTACATTCCCACCAACGGTGCAGGAGGGTTCCCTTTTCTCCACACACCCTCTCCAGCATTTATTGTTTGTAGATTTTTTGATGATGGCCATTCTGACCGGTGTGAGGTGATACCTCATTGTAGTTTCATTTCAACATTCTTGATTGCCTATAAAATTATAGTATTTTGAGTTTTCCTTTGAACCTGTTGTAACACCTTACTGGTTCCCTCATTAATGAATAAGATAAATATAAGATCCTTAGCATGTATTCACTTTACATTTGTTTGTGAGTCATGATTTTACCTTTATAAAAAGTGTGTTCTTAAGAACTTGTATATTAAACATATACACCACTAAAACCCTATGCTGAGTCAGGAAGTGGAGAACCAGGGTTAAGAGGTAAGGCTTGACTTAGATTGTCTCCTGACAGCTCTATTAATTAGGTGTTTGAAGTCAGGCAAACCACTTGACATCTCTGAACCTCCACTGACTTCTCTGTAACACGGTTATCATTCCTACCTCATATGGTTGTATGAGGATTAAATGACATAATCCACGTACAACATCTAGCATTCGGTAAACAACCTGGCGATGTTAGCGATTGTTGTAATTGTCATTGTAAATTGCATTTTCATTCATTAACTGAATGAAAGATTCAGCTTCTACAAGATGTTACCTTCTGCCACCTGCGTGGATGCATCCCCACTGGCCTGGTTGGAGTTTTTCTAAAGGCAGAATCTGAGGCAAGACTGTTAGCAGGTAGTTTTTGTAGAAGTGATACCTGGCAGCAGGAATGACGAAGCAGAGAGAGGGCGAGACGTGAAAGAAGGAAAAGAAAAGGATGCCTTTTTCTTCCATGTGGCTGTGTAGGGGAGGAAAGCTTTTTCTTTCTTCCCTTCTAGGCTCTTTGGCTGGTTTAATAATTGACTTAAGACAGATTAACAGGAGAAAAACAAATTTAATTTCAAATGTGCGGGAGTCCCAAAGATATGAGGCTCAAAGAAGTGGCCGAGGCAGGCAATTTTTAATACCTTTTAGACAAAGAAACAATAAATTTGTGAGGAACTGACAAGACAAAGAAATTTGGGCTTGGGGTTTTAAATTAGTGAGGAAGTAACAAATGTCTGGGAGGAAGAAATTTTCCTCTGTCCTTCTAGGTTGTATATTAAACATATACACAAATGCTGGATGGTCTAAGAAGTAAATTGAACAAGACAGATTAAGTTTAGTGACATGTATACATGGGAGAGACCCAGGAAAACAGAATAATTCACCAAAATGGTGGAAACTCCCCTTAAATACCGTCTTCAGCTAAAAACAAAGGAGGATGTTATATAACTAATGAGAACCTGCTGTATAGCACAGGGAACTCTACTCAATGCTCTGTGGTGACCTAAATGGGAAGGAAATCCAAAAAAGAGGGATTTTTTGGAAGGAAATCCAAAAAAAAGGGGTATACATATAGCTGATTCACTTCGCTGAATAGCAGAAACCGATACAGCATTGTAAAGCAACTATACCCCAACTGAAAAAAAAAAAAAAAAAAAAAAAGAGTATGTTGCAGGGGGGATGTGGTTTGGGACTTCAAAGGGGAGGAAGGCAATTGACATGGAGCTGGAAAAGCAAATATTTGGTGACAAAATGTTTGCTAAGCCATTCAGAGATGGTGGGACACAGAGAGGAATTTTAACAAGCAGACTTATCTAAGTTCCTCCCCATCTGCACACCTAGTTCACACTACAGCGATCTCTAGTGACGCTCCCTTCCTGGATCAGGTCCTCTAGCTACATCCTTTTAGGCAGTTAGGGGAAGGTCAAAGGTTCTTCCTGAGTCTTTGGGTCTTGATTGTTTTCAGCTCAAAATAATCCACATGCCAAAAAGACACATTTGGGGATGGCAAATTTTGCTCCCCTGCACAAGGTTTGTTAAAACAGGCTTCTCAGCCTTCAATTTCCTATCTCTGGTGGTAAGATTGTCTCTCTACCTTCTGGTACTGGGAGGGCACCTTTCCCATGGAAGATTTATTTCCTGCTCTCTGGGGGACAAAGGAGGAACAGAGTGCCTTCTTGCACTAGCTGTTCCTTAGGTAACTTTAATTCAAGGTAATCAATATGCCAAAGTGGCATATTTGGGGATGGCATATTTTGCTCCCCTTTAGGTACCACTGTGGGAGGCTGGAGTTCAGTCCTGCTGGGGACCCGCTCAACAACACACCTCAGAATTGTCTCTTCTAAAGACAGCAGGCTGAGACATTAGCCACCAACACCCATTGCTCATTGGTTACTGTTTTCTCCAGGCATATTACTTCTCCACAATTCCAGGCTATCCAGACTGAGGGCTGAAGAAGCATGTGTGTCACTGGAGTAAACCTTGAGACACAGTCAGGGGCTTGGGGGCAGGTACCATTGGTGTGCCTGGGAACTTTCCATCATGTTGGACACACTAGATACTCAGAGACAGGCCAAGGGGATATGACAGGAGCACAGGTGTCTCTGTACCCACCACTGAAAGCAGATGACCAAGTTCCTTGACCAATGACCTCTCACAACCCAGCAGTGTCCTCTGGGTCCCCACACCCTTCAAGGGGGCAGAAAAGATAAAAGGTATACGCATAAGCAGCTGTGCCAGGAAGCAGCAGATGCTATAGGGTGAGGAACTCAGTTTTTGCCTTGAAGAGCCTTTCTCCAATCCCTGCTCCAGAGACCGATCCGGCCCCAGGTTAGAAGTTTGCTGAAAATGCAGTTGAACTTTCTGATTTCGCCCCAGTGGAAGCCTTCAAGGAGGGCCTTAGGGAGAAAGGAGACCCCAGATCAACCTTCCTAGTGGCCAAAGCTGCAGGACTGGAGCCGGCGGGACTCACCATTCCTTTCGGTTGCTTGCATCTGGGGAAGACACAGTCAGAGACCTTATAATGTAGCTACTTCGCCTCTTATAACTTTTGAGCTTATTGGTCTGAAATCTGCCTTTTAAACGTGTGACTTTTGAAATTCACATGTAAATACAGTGGCCTGCTGCCACTGTAGCAGCTGCCATAGTTCAGCCATTTCCAGAACATTCTGCTGGACCCTTCACATGTATTATCTCAAAACATTCCAACTAAGGCAAAACTAGAGAGACAGCAGAAAGATCAGTGGTTGCCATGGATCCAGGGTGGGAAGGAGGAAGGGACGAACAGGTGGGCCACAGGGATTTTTTTAGGGATGTGAAACTATTCTGTATGATACTCTAATGATGGATGCATGTTAGAGATTTGTCAAAATTCACAGAACAGTACAACACCCAGTATTGTGAAGCAAGTATACTCCAATAAAGATCTATTTAAAAAAATAATCATATTTCGATAGCGGCTCATGGATCCTAATACATGTACTACACTAATGCAAGATGAGAATTATAGGGGAAACTGTCAAGGGAGGGAGAGGAACATAAGGGAACATTGTATTTTCTGCTCAATTTTTCTGTATACCTAAAACTGCTCTAAAAAATTAAAGCCCATTCCTTAAAAGGAAAACTTTATAGCAAATCCTTGCAGGTGGTCATTGTTACCCCTTTGTTACAGAGGAGGCAAGTAAGGCTCTCGGGAACACATGGCTTTTAATGGCATCACGGGGACAGGGCTCCTGGTCCATGTGGTTCTGAAACTCATGTTCCTGTCACCACACCTTCTCACTTCCTTCTTTCCTGGCCTCCTGTCACCCTGTTGAGTGTGCTCTCTCCTCCGTGGCAAGTTGCCTTCACTCTTCACCTTCTGTACCGTCTTGCCACGGCCTGGCCCCCTGGGTCACCCCGCCAGCATTTCTGCGGTCAAGCTTTCCGGGAGGACCTGCTCATCAACTTGAAGCTTTCTAATGAGCCTGTGGAGTGTCATCCATCCTTGGTTCCCATTTCGCTCAGCTCTCTCAGTGCTGTGATGTATGGATCAACCTAAGTGCTTCTGGTCTTTGAAAGGCCCGGTCCAGAGGTAGCCCTGGGAACCCAGCTCATTCAGTGACCCTTTTGCTAATTTATAATATAGCTGACGCACTCCACCACTGTTTCACTTGTCTCAAAGGAATGTCAGTTGGTACAGAGGACCAGGCATTCGGGAGCTAAATTAACTAAATCACTGCATGAATTAGTTAGATCTCACTGAAATACAACACCCATTCTTTTTCCCACTTATGACACAAAGAGCATCCCTCCGACCCCTGACACTTCAACACCCTATATCCTACACCTCAAAATAATTTATCTGGATGGAGTAGCCCAGCTAGGAATATCATGCTCCAAATATATAAATAATAATGAGAACCTTTAATAAAATCAGACATCAGTTATGCAGCAGGCATCAATTACAAAAGATTTGAAAGGTTTTGCTCTAGAACCCGAGCAGTGTTACATTTAGGCTAATAACTGTAGCCGTGATTTATGTGTTTGCAACCAGAATGGTTTCAGTGCCGCGATATATGTCCAAAGCAAAATTTATAGTCTGCTACAGAATGTATAAATAATGAACAGCCATATGTCATCGCGCATTTAAAATTGTGACTCCTTCTGCAGCGGCAATGGGGTAAAATGAATTAAAACCTTAAGTTCATTGGGAATCTTAACTTATTTGGGAGCACTTTAAGGAGTGTGCACAAATGCAAACACTAATTTAATATATTTCTCTTCCCCCGAGTCAAAGAAAAATGGCTGTTATTAAAATGACAAACACTCTTGGGAAACCTCAGGAGTCATCAAATTAAATAATGGCAGGGGAAAGAAAAGAGGAACTGGCTTGGGAAGATGATGGGAAGGAATTTTTCTGACACTGCTGTGACCTCAAATTATTACGAAGGCCTTTAAAATGGTCAAAGTAAGTAAATAAGTCGATGATGGCATTCTACCTTGCAGTTTCCCATAAGGTTCGTATAAGGTTTATGGAAGTTGGAGAGTTCCCATTGATGAAAGCCAAGAGCCTGTCACTTATTAAGTCCTCATGAAGGTTGTACAGCCACCCTGAGGCTGAGCCCTTTCATCTGAAAATGGGACAAGTCAAGTTCATTGGACAGAGTTGCTGGGAGGATCTAAAAATAATAATAAACATTGTGAAAGCAACTAGTATCCTCCCTGGCACAGGGAGTTGGTCCTCAGTAGATGTTACCCTGGCCTCTTCTTTATCGCTCCCTCAGTGGACGATAAGGTGTGGAGGCATGGACCATATCTTATTCGTCTTTCTATGAATAATGCCTGGACAAAGATGAGTGGTTAACCAATATGAATGCATCCTTGCTCAATGAATCACTTAATGTGTTTCCATGGCTCTAAGAGCCACTGTGGAAGTCCAAATGTCAGAAAGGGTTAGGAGGCAAGAATATGTTGCATATTTGAGATTGTTGGGGGGAAATTAAGTGGCCCTAGTTAATGAATTTGCAGAAAATCAAAGCTTGCCTCCTTAAATTCTTGGACAATGTCACCCTTTAATCTTTGACAATCACAACCTTTTTGAAAACCCATTCCTGGGAATGCCCTGGTGGTCCAGTGGTTAGGACTCCACACTTCCACTGCATGGCTTCGATCCCTGGTTGGCGAACTAAGATCCCACATAGCCATGTAGAGCGACCAAAAAATAAAAATAAATAAATTTTAAAAATGTAAACCTTTAAAAATTTGAGAACCTCTGTGGGTTCTCAAATATGTTGACAAGAATGTCATCTTTCTTTCTTTTTTTTTTTTTTTTGTCATCTTTCTTCTTAACTCCAAGTTCTCATGAATTCATGAGCCTACAGTGATATGATTTAGTAATAATTATTGTGAGAGACCTGGTGCTGGGTTTACGGTGTTCTCCCTCCCCTTCTGCCCGCTAAATGGTCTCCAGCTACTGTTTTGATGTCTTCTCTTGATTTTAATGGTTTCTGTTACTTCCCTCAAAGTTAACTTTCAATTCCTACTACTGCCAGGTCTTACAGAAACTGTTCCAAACGTGTTGGTTTGAAACAATTCATTAATGTCTCTTGTGGTTCTGTATGTGGACTTGGATGGGTGGTTTTCACTTGGGGTTGTCTCCTGTGGTTGTAGTCAGATGGCAGCAGGGACAGGAGTTTCCTGAAGATTCACCTTTGGGCTCGATGTCCAAAATAGCTCATCACAAGGATGACCATTGAGGCTGGCTGTCAGCTGATGCCCAGCTGGGGCTATAGAAGGGAGCATGGACCCGTGGCTTCTCCCTGTAGCTTGAGCTCCTCACAGCTGGGTTCTCAGAAAGAGTAGCCCAATAGCACACATCTCAAAAGATCCAGGTGGGAGCTGTAAGGCTTCCTATGGCCTACCCTGCCTCACTTCTGCCTTATTCTGTTGGTCAAATTTCACAAGAGTGAAATATATGGAGCCATGATTCACATGGTTCACTCCATCTTTGGAGACTGGCTCCCATCTCAGTTATGAAAGTTGCATCTCGAACACTGAGTGGGAGTTTATCAAGATCTTCTGGATCGTGGATTTCCTTTTGACTTCACAAAGACCTTTTACTTCTACCACTTACATTCTGATTATTTGCCTTCTAAGACTGTCATGTATCAATACATGATATCTGGGAAAGCAAGGGTTGGCAGTGTTTTGAAGTGAATTGACTGTTAGATGAAAGTTGTTAATGTATCTTATGAATTCCCTGTTGCAAGGAACTTTTGACTCCGTCGCTTAGCTATGTCAGCTTGTTGTTTATTTCCTTCCATTGGTTTCCATGATGGGAATTAAGTTTTGCTGACTCAGATCACCTTTATCTATAGGTTAGAGTCTGGAATAGAGAATGTGTTTGTTTTGTGCGTTTGAGGATTGGGGATAGATAAAAAAGTACTTAGGTATTTTTCTAAGCCTTTATTCCCAAAGGACCAAATAACTCCTCAGTGCAGTAAAAAGAAAAAAAAAAAATTATCCCTCATGCAGGGATAATTACGTTCTATGAATCACAGCTGAATGGAAAGAACCCTGGAGTCAGGGTGTGGTGTTCCATCAAATGGATGTGCCATAGTTCATTTAAATAGCTCCCTATTTTTTGAATCATTTGGTTATTTCCTTCTCTTCTATAGCAAAATCTCTATGTCCATCTGCAAGCATTTCCTCGGGATAGATTTCCTTGTTCATTTCTATCTTTGTTTCACCCACATGACAGTCAACACCCATCTAGTTTGAAGCTTCTCTCTCCTTCACCAAATTATATGGTTTTCATCTTGCTTTTTGGAATCATGTAACATAGCACAAGCATTCTGAACCACCCAATTGGCTGAAGTGATTCCTATGGAGCTCCCTACATTGGTCTAAAATTAAAATCAGGTTAAAATCACACCAACTCCTCTACAAAATTCCACAAGCAATTTGGGCGAATGAGGACTACAGTAGAGAAAACATCCGCTTTGAGTCTTGAGAGGTCTGTATTTTGCATCCCAGCAGAGTACCTCTCCAGCTTTGTTGCATTGGGCTGGATACTTCCATTCTCTGAGACTTGATTTCTTCATCTGTGAAATGGGATGAATAAATCCTCTCTCAAAATGTGATCAGGAAGCATTTTTTAAAAATGTACATCAGGTGCCTAGTTCCATGCCTAGCACATCATAAATTAGTTACAACGGAGAATTCTCTTCCCATACCCTCCCCTGAGACATGTATGTGGGGTGTGTGTGTGTGTGTGTGTGTGTGTTCCACTAACCTTGTTCTATTATCTTGGAGATTGTAGGTGCCTCTGATTCTATTGACTGGGTAGGCACTTATATTAATCAAAATCTTGGCAGGCAAAAGATGCGTAGTCAAACTGAGTGATTCGAGGAGAGTTTATAAAAGGGGATGGTTACAAAAATCAAAGTAGGGTTAGGGAACTACAAGGCATAGGGCAGAGCTCCTGGACTTGGAACAGTGTGAAAGAGAGGGGATGCCTGGACAGGATCTATGGCCTTCAGGAAAGGGTTGCAGTGAGCTTTGGAGATCTGGAAGTCAGGGATCCAACTGCATTCTCTCCTTTCCTCCAGCTCTGTTAGTGCCTCTCACCCAGTGAGCCAACTCTGAAGCTCAAAGGCAATCTGTGGTCCATCCAGGTCAGCCTTCTGGCGAACAGAGCAGGAGGAAGGAAGGGAGTGAATCTGGAGGTGTGAATAGAAGATACTGAGGCCCGGCGGGGCAAAGTGGCAGGAACCTCTTAAAGGGCGAGAGTGGCGGAGGGCGACAACGCGGCCCGGCCCGGCCCAGCCAGGTCTCCGCCCCATCCGGCCCAGAGAAGAGTTTAGTGGCTGAGGCTGAAAATCCACAGCAGCAACAACAGAAAGAAGAGGGTGAGGGAGCCACAAACTCGGGTCAACTGGAAACTCAGCTGGAAGAGGCTTCTCAAGCAGCAGCCGAGGGAGATAATCAGTGTGAGCAGAAGCTGAAAACATCTAAGGGAGACACTCCAACACATGAAGATTGGACCAAGAACAAGGAGCGGACATCAGAAAACAGCGGCCTGTCACGGCTGTTCTCCTCATTTCTCAAAAGGCCTAAATCTCAGGTCTCTGAGGAAGAAGGCAAAGAAGTAGAGTCAGCGAAAGAGAAAGGTGAAGGTCATAAAGAGATAGAGTTTGGAGCCAGTCTTGACGAAGAGATCATTTTAAAGGCCCCAATTGCAGCTCCTGAGCCTGAGCTCAAAACAGACCCATCCTTGGATCTTCACTCATTAAGCAGTGCAGAAACACAGCCTGCTCAGGAAGAACACAGAGAAGATCCCGATTTTCAGACTGAGGAAGGAGGAGGACTTGAAGACTGCTCTAAAATAGAAGTAAAAGAAGAAAGTCCTGAATCAATAGCAGAAAGAGAATTAAAAGCTTCCCAGAAATCAATCAGAAGACACAGAAACATGCATTGCAAGGTTTCTTTGTTGGATGACACAGTTTATGAATGTGTTGTGGAGAAACATGCTAAGGGACAAGATTTACTTAAACGAGTATGTGGACACCTCAATCTTTTGGAAGAAGACTACTTTGGTCTAGCCATTTGGGATAATGCAACCTCTAAGACATGGCTGGTTTCTGCCAAAGAAATAAAAAAGCAGGTTCGTGGTGTCCCTTGGAATTTCACATTTAGTGTAAAGTTTTATCCACCTGACCCAGCACAGTTAACAGAAGATATAACAAGGTATTATTTATGTCTTCAACTTCGGCAGGACATAGTTGCAGGACGTCTGCCCTGTTCATTTGCAACCTTAGCATTATTAGGTTCTTATACCATCCAGTCTGAGCTGGGAGACTATGACCCAGAACTCCATGGTGCAGATTATGTTAGTGATTTTAAACTGGCCCCAAATCAGACCAAGGAACTTGAAGAGAAGGTCATGGAACTGCATAAGTCATACAGGTCCATGACTCCAGCTCAGGCTGACCTGGAATTTCTTGAGAATGCCAAAAAGTTGTCTATGTATGGTGTTGACCTTCATAAAGCAAAGGACTTGGAGGGAGTGGATATCATCCTAGGTGTCTGCTCTAGTGGCCTTCTGGTTTACAAAGATAAGCTGAGAATTAACCGCTTTCCTTGGCCCAAAGTGCTGAAGATTTCTTACAAACGTAGCAGCTTTTTCATTAAGATTCGGCCTGGAGAGCAAGAACAGTATGAAAGTACCATCGGATTCAAACTTCCCAGTTACCGAGCAGCTAAGAAATTATGGAAAGTCTGTGTAGAGCATCACACATTTTTCAGACTGACATCTACAGACACCATTCCTAAAAGCAAATTTCTTGCCCTGGGATCCAAATTTCGATACAGTGGCCGAACTCAGGCTCAGACCAGGCAAGCTAGTGCTCTGATTGACAGGCCTGCCCCACACTTTGAGCGTACAGCAAGCAAACGGGCATCCCGAAGCCTTGATGGAGCTGCAGCCGTTGATTCAGCAGACCGAAGTCCTCGGCCCACCTCTGCACCAGCCATTGCTCAGAGTCAGGCCGCAGAAGACAGCGTCCCAGGTGCACCTGTTAAAAAAGCCGTGGTTTCCGAAGCGCCAAAGGAAACAGTGCAGGTTGAAGTGAAAAGGGAAGAAGTGCCACCTGAGCAGCCTGAGCCAGAGCTCACAGAAGTGTGGAAGAAAAAGAGAGAGAGACTAGATGGTGAAAACATTTATATCAGACATAGCAATTTAATGTTGGAGGATTTAGACAGAAGTCAAGAAGAGATCAAAAAACATCATGCCAGCATCAGTGAGCTGAAAAAGAACTTCATGGAATCTGTACCAGAACCACGGCCTAGTGAATGGGATAAACGCTTATCCACTCACTCTCCCTTTCGAACACTTAACATCAATGGGCAAATCCCTACAGGAGAAAGAAATATAAATGGCATTCGCACAGAGGAGGTGGCTGCCATGACCAAGGGGCCATTTACCAACCCTGACTCTGAATGGGAGGGCCCCAAGCATTCAGTAATTCCTAGTAAGAGCCAAATGACTACCCCGTTGGAGTCTCCACAAAACTTTGACTTTGGCTCCCTCTCCATAAGCAGCAAGGAGACAGAAGAGAAGGAGCAGGGGGCAACTGGCTATCTTGATATTAAGGAAATGTCGAGAGGTCCAAGTGGGGAATGTGTAGGAGTGGAGGAACAGGCCAGTGCCTTAAAGTCCTCAATATCACCAGCTTCCTCTCAGCTGCAACTTGCTGGAATAAAAGCAGAGAGTAGTGAAGAACATGTTATACCAGGAGAGCCTGTTGGAGAGCAAAATGGATCATTTCTTGACTCTCGTGTGGGTAACCAGTTCCCCACCCTCATTCGAAGTTTCCAGCCTCCCCTGGTGAAGACTCAGACCGTCACCATCTCAGACACTGCCAATGCTGTGAAAAGTGAAATTCCAACCAAAGACGTCCCTATAGTCCACACCGAGACCAAGACCATCACTTATGAGGCTGCCCAGACTGACGACAGCAACGGGGACTTGGACCCAGGAGTCTTGCTGACAGCTCAGACCGTCACATCTGAGACCACCAGCAGCACCACCACAACTCAAATTACCAAGACTGTAAAAGGTGGGATTTCAGAGACCCGGATTGAAAAGAGAATTGTGATCACAGGAGATGCCGATATTGACCATGATCAGGTCCTCGTACAGGCCATCAAGGAGGCAAAGGAGCAACACCCAGACATGTCAGTGACCAAGGTGGTCGTCCATCAGGAAACCGAAATCTCTGAGGAGTGAGCTCAGGAACTGTCCTACCCTCCCCCCTCCCCCGACTCCCTGCCCATCTCCCATCCCAGAGAAAACCAGCAGAATGACAAAGAAGCTAACCTGCAATCGTCAGACTTCAGACTTTTAAGATGATTGATTCTAAACCACCAGAAAAGCAATTTCATTTTCTATTTGGAGTTTATACCAAAAAAGTCTTCTAGATATCACTGATCCTTTTGAATACATTTTTCTATATTGTGATACCAAAAAAAAAAAAAAAAAAAAAAGAAGATACTGAGCATAGATTCCGCCCCCCCTCCTCCAAAGCCAGGACCTTTGATCACCTTGGACTCATCCATCACCAAACAGGTTATACTAGAGTCTGAGGCTTGGGACTCATAAAAAGGGCTGTCCTCACCATCTCTTCTCAATCTGAGGTCCGCCATGCATAGAAGGGCTTAGGATATATTGCTGTGTTCTGGGACTTATTAAGGAAAAGTTTTATAATCTGAATAAAATAAAAGCATATTATAATTTACTTTATTGCCAAGTACTGCCACATCATTCCAATAAGTCAACTCTGAAGATTTCCATTACCTTTCATCTTCAAGTCATGTGAACAATACTAAAGTTTGAGAGACCGCTCAAAGAAAGGTAATTCTTTCTCTTTGGGGCTAGTTTTGGCAATGATCTTCAAAAGTAATATTGTATTATCAGGTTCCTTCCACTGAAAAGGCAGAATCAGTCACTGACAGAGCCCCTAGTTACCAAAAAAAACCCCAAAAACAAAAAATCCCCTATCTGTGCCACCCCCTGCTCCCAGCTCCAAAGTCCCCTTCATGGTGAAGGAGGCTCACTTTCATCCTTTTGGAAGGTGACAGCCTGCACTTCTTCCCACCTGGGGAAATGTAAAAATAAAGAAACTCAACTTGTTCTGGAGAGAAGCTGTCAGCCATAGGAACCCCTCTCCTGTAGCATGCTGCCCAACATTATTGGGAAGTTATCTAAAGTGTCAGAGAAAACATTATTGATTTTTTAGTCTGTTTTGTCAACTAGTCAATAAACCTTGCTTTTTCCTAGATTTTCTTTCTTATAGCTCCCTGCCTCTCAGCTCTTTGGAGCTTCTGTCTTCTTCCCCTTCTCCTGTTTCTCTCTGTGCATCTCCCTCTCTTTCTCTCTCTCCCTCTCTCCCCTCATCCCCCAGTCTTCCTGTCTTCTCTCTCTTTCCCTTTATTTCTTCACTGTTTTCCTTGCAGTGCCAACAAGCAGTTGAAAAACTTCTCATTATTTCAAACTTAGCTAATCTCAGATCCTTGATAATGTATCCACGTGGATTTTTTATTGAGATACATTGATTTTTGTATTGGAGTGTAGTTAATTCAAGTGTACAGCAAAGTGATTCAGTTATACATATATATATATATATATTCTTTTTCAGATTTTTTCCATTATATGTTATTACAAGATATTCGATATAGTTCCCTATGCTATATAGTAGGTCCTTGAGGTTTATCTCTTTTATGTATAGTAGTGTGTATCTGTTAATCCCAAACTCCTAATTTATCTCTCTCCCACCCCCTGCTATCCTCTTTGGTAATCATAAGTTTATTTTCTATGTCTGTGAGTCTATTTCTGTTTTGTAAATAAGTTCATGTGAGAGATACATTAAGATTGATTTTTACGGAACAAACTAGCTTTGAGGCTGGTAGAGATGTTATGTAGAGTCATGGCTCACCATGCTTGTGTGTTTCCCAAAGCAGTGGAAATTTGCTGTTCCTTACAAATCTCCCTTGTTTAAATGGTTGTAAAAAAGAAGCCATTAGAAGATTTCATCACTATGTTTAAAACTTCTTCCTAAAACCAGAAAGGGTTCTGAGATCACACTTACATAGCACTCACTTTGTGCCAGACACCGTTCTCGATGTTTTACCTGTAAAATTCTTACAACATCTCTATGCAGTAGAGTCTATTATTATCACCATTTTATAAATGAGGAAACTGAGGCACTGAGATTTTCTTCAGTTCCCCTGTTTGTTAAGGAAGGCCTGACCATAAATTGTCTCAGATAAATACTTGATCATCAGCTATTTAGTTTCCACAGAAGAGAGTCCACTGACAGAAGATGCCTGTAACAATAACAGTGCCTGTCATGAGTGTCTCGTAGGTGTGTTGGCCACACACCCGATGTGCCTGGCCTGTGGAATGCCAACTGGCACAGGGGTAACACAGCCCTTTGTTCTCCCAAGACCAACCAACTCAATACACCATCTCTTGCATCTTCAATTTATCTCTTTCCTAGCTTTTCCTCCTTAGTCCTACAAATGTGCTCAGGTCTCTAATCACACTTTCTCTCTTTTTTCTCCCTACTCTCTCATCCCAATGTGATCACCGTGTACGGGTCAGGGTGAGCTTTGCTTTGCTGCAGAAACAAAACAAAATAATCTGTGGCTTTATAAAAACAAAGGTTCCTTCTGGCTCAGGCTACACGCCCATCAGGGTCATCTGGGGCTCTGCTCAGCCTAGTCGTTCAGGGGCTGAGGCTGATGGAGGCTCCATCTTAATAAACGCTTTAGCCATTACTGTGGCCTGGGGAGGGAGATGGGAATGACCAGACTCTCCCTTTTCTCCTGCCTCTAAGCCGTTTTTAAGTATACAGTTCAATAGTTAATTCACGTGTTAAGTATATATCCATATGATTCTTAAAGAGTAAAATGTTAGTAGTGATTTCTCTTTCTCTCATGTTTCAGGTTCAAAGGACACAATCCAGGTTGAAAATTTGTTACTTTCTTAAGCCAAGGATTCAGAAAAATGTCAAGGTCCTAGTATTTCTGTGCATTTTCTCTTTAGTCATGTAATGGAGTTTACTATCAGTGATGTGTGAACCAAGGAAAGCTAAGTGTGAATCATTTTATTCACATTGTAGTTTTTACTACATATTTATATATAAATATATACATATTTTATAAATACATTTTTATATGTAAATATATATAATAGGAAATTTGCTATTTAGAATTTCAACTGTCTTCTAAAGAAGATGGTGGGAAATGGAAGAGCTTTTATTTTCCGGGGTGACTTCATCAGTTTTGGAATTAAGATCTGCAGCTGACAGATGATGTGTTCAATTTCTCTCCTCTCTCCCTTTCTCTTTCTCTTCTTTATCCTTTCTTCTCTCCCATTCACAAATACATATTGAGATTTTAGCATGTAAAAACTGAGTTCTTACGTGTGTTGGGAATAAAACAATGAACCAGGCAAACAGGGATCTTAGAAAACCTGCATTCCTAGTGGGGGAAGGAAAGGACATGAATAAGTTTAAAAAGCAAGAGAATACCTGATAGGAAGGAGAAAATAAAATAGGATAATGGGACAGAGAGTGACCAACTGGCTATGTTAGACTTAGTGACAAAGTAGGATTTCTCCAAGGAGCTACCACTTGAGCCAAGACCTAACGAAAAAAGGATCCAGGAAGAACAGCATTTTAAGGGATGGATGGAAGAGAGGAGATGGTGGGGATGACTTTGATGCAGTTGGAGAAGAGAGAGAAGACCAGAATATCTGGAGCGAGGGGAGTAAGTGGGGGTGGTGGCAACCCAAGGGGACCCTTGCTCCCGTGTTTTGGAAATGATGTTTGTGCAAAGGGTTGAAACTAAGACCACTGATATTCCTCCCTGAAATCCTCTGAAACCAACAAATCCACCCTGAAAAGGAGAAAGCAATTACGGGACTGGCTATTTCCTTTGGTGGCCTCTTCTCAAACACTTTTCTCAGACTGTATGCTGAAGTTGAAGATGTACTCATTTGATTCATCCTTATGGAACTCGGACGTGAGAGTTTATAATATTGCAGGGGAGGCCTGAGGGGGGATTACCTCTCCTCTGATAATGGTCTTGAGCATCATTTTTTGAGTCCAAACTGGAAATCTTGATTCAATAAATACAAATGTATTCACAGGAATAAGAGAACACTGGAATCTAGACCATCTTGGGGGCTCCAGTATAAGTGGTCACTGTATTTAAAAATGAGCACTTGTTCAAATGCTCTTAAAATGGTATTTTATTAAAGTGTTTCCCTCTTATTACAAAAGAAACATGCTTATGTGTAGCCTAAAGCAAAAAATGATAAGAAATACCCAGCCCATTCCATCTAAAGATAACCAGTACTAACTTCTTTGTATACTGCCTCTCCAACACATTCTGTATTTTCGTTTTTTATTATTAATTAATTAGTTAATTAATTAATTTATTTATTTTTGGCTGTGTTGGGTCTTCGCTGATGCGCACGGGCTTTCTCAAGTTGCGGCGAGCGGGGACTACTCTTCGTTGCAGTACGGGGGCTTCTCATTGCGATGGCTTCTCTTTGTTGTGGAGCATGGGCTCTAGACACGTGCGCTTCAGTGGTTGTGGCACGCAGGCTCAGTAGTTGTGGCGCACGGGCTTAGTTGCTCCGCGGCATGTGGGATCTTCCTGGACCAGGGCTCGAACCCGTGTCCGCCTGCATTGACAGGTGGATTCTTGACCACTGCACCATCAGGGAAGTCCTGTATTTTCTTTTTTCCTCAAAATGAGATTATATTTTATTTATTAACTTATGTTTTCGTTCATTCAGTAAATATTTATTCAGCCCCTATTGTGAGTCAGATGCTCAGGATACAGACTTGAACAAAACAGATATTTTCAATGAGCTCGAGGGGAAATTTAGCAGAGAAGACATATCTTTTAAAAATCCAGAAGGCTTCTGGTTTTGCAATGGCCGAGTAAAAACATTCCACCTCATTCTCCTCTCAAACATCACCCAAAAACAACAAAAAGAGAAACTGTAATGCATGCTCCAGTTTTGAAGAAACTAGGGAAAATCTTTAGTTCATAATACAGAGAGAGAGACAGAAGGTTGAGCAGGACGAGGACAGAGATTCTTGATGCAGGAAAAATGTGCTCCAAAATCAGAGTGGAACGCTGAGGGGCAGAACCATCCATTTATTTTTTTAACCTCAGGAATGGTACGGAAAGAAACAGCAGCTAGTGTCTCTTCTTTCCATTTAGTCCAGTAGATGAATGATGGATGAAACCAAAGGAAACACACATGCACACACACGTATACACATACACACACACACATGCCATTTTTGCAGGAAGCTATGTGTAAATGAGGCAAGGTGAGGAGACAAGCTCCATAACAGAAGTCTAATAATTCTGCAGTTACTGATCTGGGTTATCTGGTTAACTAAAAAAGAATAAATTACCAAAACCGATGCTGGAAGTGAAAGAAAATTTAAGCAAACTATCAGTGAATGTTGTCACAGAGTCAAAAAAAAATCCACAGAAACACTAGGTGCAGATGATTTTAAAAAGAAATTTTACCCAAAGTTAAAGGATCAGATAACTCTGACACTGTTTAACCTTTTCTAGAGCTTAGGGGAAAAAAAATGAAACCTCCCAAATTCTTGTTATGAACCTACCATAACATTGATGGCAAACCCCTCCAAAGGTAGCAAAGACCTATTTCATTTTGATCAAACATAGCCCAGAAACAGATACTAAGTCTCTGTGAAAAAGGGGTGTGACCACCTTGCTGTGTGGGATTTTGATACCGACCAGGGTTCTTGGCCTTCCCCAACCAATAGAAATTGATGAGAGGCCAGACAAGGAATTCAGGCAAGGCTTTATTGGAGCTCCTGCGGCCGCAGGCGGGAGCAGAAACAAGTAACAGGTTCCCTTGCTCGCTCCCCAAGGAGGGAAGAGCTGGATCCTTATATGGAGTGAGGGTAGGGACAGGTCCAGGGGTTGGGCCAGAGGGGTGTCTTAGGTGGCTTGCCCACCCCTTTGGTGATGTTGTGTGCCGGGGGCATGTGCAGGACCCTGCTTTTGCTCCCAACACCCTGTTTTTGCTCCCAGATCCTCAGAAGTGGCAGTTGGGTTTTTTTGTTTGTTTGTTTGGTCTTTTTGTATCTTGTTGTCCAGAATTTGCCCCAACTGTGTGTGCACACAGTTATTTTCAGTCCCTATGGTTTCTTTGTATTTTGTTGCTCAAGGAGACGTTTGTCCAGGTGCAAGCACTGCAGCGAAGGGTCCCAGGTCTCTGGTCCCAGCCTGTCTCATTTTGACTACTTTTGTCAAAATGTATAACTAATCCCCGTTTTCAGTGTATTTTCACACCCCCTCCCTTCTGTTCCCGGTGCCTCCAATTTTCCAGACTCCGTGGGTCTGGTGATGTGTATCACTTTACTTCTCGTTAATACATCTCTCAGTGGGCAGTATTAATAGTATCTTTCTCCCCTCTGCTTGGCCAGACCACTGTTCCATCCACTTTCCATCTTCTACAAAATGTTAAAAATCTTTCATTCACTAAGCCTCTTCCAATGTCTTTATTCCTGTGAGCCTTTAGCTTATTTTATTCCTTCCATCTCATTTGAATGGCCTTTCCAGAGGAAAACCTAATGCACATACGCTGCGTGCGTATCCATCTGTTTAATCAGTAGCTCTTAACGTAGTGTGGTAAATAAAATCGGTACAATATCATATTTGCACCTAAAAGTAACAATAATTCCTTAGTATCATCAGATACCTAGTCAAATTTCCCCAATTGTACCATAATTGTGTTTTATAGCTTTTTTCCCTAGCCGTAGTGCTTTAAATCTGCTTTTTTAATTGAACAATATATTGCGAATATGTTACCATGTCAATAATTATTAGTTAATCACCATCCTGTTGAAGGAATAGTAGTCAGTGTATGGATAAACCATAAGGGATGTCAATATTTTCTGTTTTGTTACTTCAAATAAAACTAGAATGAACTGTTGGGTAGCTGTTTTTACACATTTCTGTCCTTAAATCCTGTTTCTGCAAGCATAAATGATACACCATAGAATGTACACATGGTAAAGGTGTTTGATTTTGCCGAACTTCCCTCCTGAGATTAAAATCAATTTTCAGAGAAGCCGGCTGTGTATACAAGTGCCCATTTCCCTGATCTAACCAGCATTTTTGTCAGCATTTTGTTTTTTCTTCACTTACTTGAACAGAAGAAAATGGCATCTCATTTTTGTTTAATTTGTATATCTTTCCTAATGAGGGTGACTTCTCTGACATATGTTTATGGGCCATTTGAACTTCTTCTTTTTCTTTGCCCGTTTTTTTCTTATCATTTTTTTCCCTTATTCTTTCCTTCCTTTCCTTTCTCTTATCCTTAGACTTAGGAGTTTGAGTGCTGCTTTAATTCTACCCACTCCATTTGGGGCATGAAGCCAACATACTCAAGCCAGAAAAGACCATGTTAAGCCCTAGAGCCCTCTGTGGATAGATTGGTGAGGTTTTTACAGAAGTGAGTTCCCTGTCACTATAGGCATTCAAGGAGAGGTCTTAATCATTTGGTGGAGAATCACAGGACATATTCAAGACTAAAATGTGAGAATGAACCAGTCAATTCTAAGGCTTCTTGCAACCTTTCTGTTAAATTGAGGATGTGGGGATAAAAGACTTAGGT
The DNA here is from genome assembly GCF_028021215.1 of Eschrichtius robustus. Classification (NCBI taxonomy): domain Eukaryota; kingdom Metazoa; phylum Chordata; class Mammalia; order Artiodactyla; family Eschrichtiidae; genus Eschrichtius; species Eschrichtius robustus. Next base: position 58,085,961 of record NC_090839.1, read on the forward strand.
AGACAATCCTTCAAAACTCTGAAAATTATAGGAGAACTTTTATCATAAAATGGATAGCTTCTTCTAGGTCACAATCTTGCCTGGGTTTCAAACAAACGTGATAAAAAGAAACAAGCTTTTTCACATGAAAACTCACTGCAATGTATTTCACTGGTAATGAAGATTGTTCTATTTGAGAGAGAGAGAGAGAGAGAGAGGGAGAGAGAGATACAGATAGATGAGAAGGATGGCGGGGAATGCTTCTTTAACTCATTAACTATTGGCTTGAGTCACTGGATATGAAGTTGAAATTAGTGTTTTTGTTTAAATCTCCCTGTATCCTCCTAATATTTTTCCAGTGGCGAATTTCTTTAACCTCTACAAATATCTACATGGAATAGGTATCAGGTTTTTCTTGTTAGCTGAGTGCCATTCTCCAATTCCAAGGTATGGAACCAAACAAGGATAGCATCATAGCCTTGAATGAAAACACTCTCAAGGGTGGCTTTCCAGATCATTTCTCGGAATATCAGCAAGAAAACTGAAAATGTGTAGCCTCTTGTTCACCAATGGCACTACCTGGTTTTCAGAATGTATTAACCTTCCTGTTAGCAGTTCCTGGAGGCGGGGTGCAGGTCAGCGTTTATTGTTGCTTTCACTAAATTTGTGGTTGATACTGTGTCTTTTCCGTACTTGGGTGAAAACAAGGAAAATCGTCCACGAGTCTTGAACAGGTAAGATGAGTCTGGCCCTGCACTAAATTGTTTCCATACATGAATTACAGTGATTTTTATCTTGCAATCTGGGATTTCCAGGGATTGGAAACCCCAGATTCACAAAGAGGGACATGTCACATTCCCGGCTCAATTTCTTTTCTTTTCTTTTCTTTTTTTTTTATAGTAATATTTTATTTATTTATTTATTTATTTATTTATTTATTTATTTATTTATTTTTGGCTGTGTTGGGACTTCGTTTCTGTGCGAGGACTTTCTCTAGTTGCGGCAAGCGGGGGCCACTCTTCATCGCGGTGCGCGGGCCTCTCACTGTCGCGGCCTCTCTTGTTGCGGAGCACAGGCTCCAGATGCGCAGGCTCAGTAGTTGTGGCTCACGGGCCCAGTTGCTCCGCGGCATGTGGGATCCTCCCAGACCAGGGCCCGAACCCGTGTCCCCTGCATTAGCAGGCAGATTCTCAACCACTGCGCCACCAGGGAAGCCCCGGCTCAATTTCTGACTCCTGTTTTAGGACACAGTAGATTAAAAATACTTTTATTATTAGTCTGTTGTACATATAGCTTCTAAAGAAAATCATGGGAGGCTTTTATTCTCTGGGCACTTCAAAAATGCTAGTATTTTGAAAATAAAATCTCCAGTGGGATTTTTTTTTAATTAGGTGACCTAGGTCTCTAACAGTCTTCATCTAGTAAATGGTTGGCACATCTGTGATGGGCCATCGACTGAGCTGCTTTCTGAATTCTCATGTAGGATTTACTTATAAGAAACGAGGAGACACATGCCCAAGCCCACTCACCTTCCTGCTAGCCCTGCCCACACCTCAAGCAGGTGATGACATGAAGGACTTTATGCTTGTCCAGACCCTTGCCCATCTGCTCGGAGGAAACCATGGCTAAGTCTTTCCGTGGTTTCCAATCCGTCTGAGGATCCAAATTTTTTTTAAAGTATTTAATTAATTAATTTGTTTGTTTATTTATTTTGGCTGTGCCGGGTCTTAGTTGCAGCATGCGGGATCTTCGTTGCAGCATGCAGGATCTTTAGTTGTGGCATGCGAACTCTTAGTTGTGGCAGGTGGACTTCTTAGTTGTGGTATGCATGCGGGATCTAGTTCCCTGACCAGGGATCGAACCCGGGCCCCCTGCATTGGGAGCGCGGAGTCTTACCTGCTGGATCACCAGGGAAGTCCCAAGAATCCAATTCTTGGTGATGGAGCAGTGGGAAGAAAAATGAAATGGAAATTGTGACTATTTTTAGTGAGTATGGGCAGTAGCTGGGTCCTTAGAGTCTAAGCAGATAGGACTGTCTCGATTTGGAAACTCCCAAAAGCATACACTAAGAAAAAAACTGGAGTTCAAGTTAGTTTAGTTGGAAGATGAAGAAAATACCAGGTGTCAGACAGCAAGTAATGAATTATTATAGACAAAGGAAGTCAGACAGTAAAGGTTGGATTACCAAGTCAGTTACCCCTGTGGGTGACTGAAGATTAATCCCCCTGGAGACTCTGGTAGCCAGTGTACCATACAAATGTTTTCCCATCTGAAGGGTGAGGGTGCTGGGGTTATTCTTACACCAACTCCCTTCTACCATGGGTTGAGGCATACTTGGGCATGATGTTAATTCCCCAGGTCTTCCAGCTTGCCATCCCATGGGCAAAGTGAACGTCAGTGGCTGAAGGAAGCCCTCAGGCAATTAAGTGCGTGTGCTTATAGTTGGAAGTCTGGCCAACTTTCGCTGAAGCATTAAAGATGAGGGGATATGTTCAGGGTGTCAACAATTGCTCAGAGGGTGAGTTTTTGCCTTGCCCCTGAAAGAGATCTTAATTGGCCTTTAGATCTTAAGCATATCACTTCTCCTCTTGGGATCTCAGTTTCCTCATCTTAAATGGGAATGATGGCACTAGATGGGGAGACATTGGATTCCATTCAATGGAATCTTAGGTTCATACATACCTACCATCCCATTTCTCTGAAGCTTGGGTGTGCTTGTGTATAACACACACAGCAATTACTTTAATAACTCCCATCTCCAGCTAATGGATAACTTTGAAGATCCTTCTTCAAATTCTTGATTGGAATCTGAGACTCATCGATATCTCTTCCTGGATTAAAGCTTCTGGTGCATTCTGCAGCCCCGTGAAAATGCTCCTAAAAGCAGCAAGATGAACATCAAACCACTTTGCCACATAGCACGAATTTTTCGTTTTCAGATGCAGTCACCAGTTTAATCATGTTCGCATTTGTGGAGGGAAAGCTTTTGGTGGGTAATGCACTTTAAGAAATTTGGACAAAGATAAACACAAAGGGAAATATATGATCTCAGCCCTCAGCCATGCTGTACTTCATTATTATTGAATGGTTATCTGCCTTTTAACTCATCCGTAAAAGCGGAGACAACAAAGTTGAAAATCAGAATAAGTGGAGCGTGGGGCCGACAGGGCTTCTGTGAATTTATGCTGCTCCCCAGTCATGGGCGGCAACTGAATCTTCAGAGACACTAGGAATCTTGCCTCACCAGTTTTGCTATACTTTGCAAGTGTCCCGGCTACCGTTTGCATCAAGTGAGAAGAATCTGACCTGCATTCATAGCCTGGCTGTTATCAGACTAAGTTCAAATCTTATTATTTGACTGACTACTTATTCTTTGGTTTCTCCTTCCCTCTTAGATGTTTGCTGAAGAACAAAGATAAATAAATAAATAATTGCAGCTTGTCTTAAAAACAAGTTTATATATTACTATATGAATTACTCTCAACCAAAGGGATATCTCATATATATATTAATTTTTTATCGAAGTGTAATTAATCTACAATGTTATGTTATTTTCAGGTGTACAGCAAAGTGATTCAATTGCATATATATGTATATATATAGATATATATACACACGTATATAAGGATACATCTATATATATACACACACATATGTTCTTTTTCAGATTCTTTTCCATTATAGGCTATTACAAGATATTGAATATAGTTCCCTGTGCTATACAGTAGGTCCTTGTTGTTCATCTCTTTTATATATAGTAGTGTGTATATGTTAATCCCAAATTCCTAATTTATCCCACCCCTCTTCCCCTTAGGTAACCATAAAATTGTTTTCTATGTCTGTGTGTCCGTTTCTGTTTTGTAAATCAGTACATTTGTATCATTTTTTAAGATTCCACATACACGTACTATCATGATATTTGTCTTTCTCTGTCTTCACTTAATATGATAATCTCTAGGTCCATCCAAATTGCTGCAAATGGCATTATTTCATTCTTTTTTTTATGGCTAACACTCCATTATATATATATACCACATCTTCTTTACAAATTGATAGCTCTTATGGAAGATGTAATACATTCATCAACAGAGATGGACTTCACCTTGAATGTGATTGAGACTGTCACTCACTGCATTGTCTTCTTTGGCATTTGCTCCGTGGCTGAGTCCATGTATTGTTGAGTTCAGGATCTAGCCCCCTGGCATCTGGCTGAGAAAGGGCATTTAGAGGCTGATGCTTATGTATCCATAATCTTGGCAACTCAGATATTCACTTGGGTTGAGCAATTGATCACTTTTCCTGAATTGGAAAGACTATCGCTTAAAATGGGTCCTAGAGATTGGTCAGTCCAAGTGCATGGTAGAACTGCTGACAAAATGAAGCAGGGGTGGTTTCTAGACTGAAAGAGAAAGGAGAAGTTTGGGGCTGGCCACTGCCACTTTAACATCACTTGAAGAGACAAAAGAGCCGGAGAGGTAAGAGGTTAATATGACCCAGGAGAATGTATGTTTGGGGAAACATGCTTCCCTTTATCTTTCTAACCCATCCCTCAATGCTTCTTTATCTGAGAATCAGGTCTATTTCCTTGATTACAAAGGCAGGGTGAAAGCGCCTTCCTAGTCATCAAGAATGGCTAATGAAAGCTTTTGTGGGTAGGCTCTGAATTCTGTCTTGCAACCTGTCTTGTGAATGGAGGATACATGGGAACCAATAAAGCATGACAAGTAGGAAGGGAAAATTCCCTGGAGGTGGTGGGGAGAGGAGCACAGCCCTGGGCAGAAGGGACTTTCCCCTTCAGTTGTTACAGAAGGAAAGATGAAAGGGGAGAGAAAGGCTTCAAGGAAATCTAGATACATTCTCTGTGAAATAGGACAGGAAGAGAAACTCTATTGTTTTCCCTATGGTGTTTCCACGAGGAAACCCCATAAGTTCCTCACTCCATCTCACAGGAGGAGAGGTCTATTAGATCAATGAGGGTAAAATGCCTATGACCACAGGTACCTGTTTCCTGACTGAGCGGAGCAAATACTTTAACACCTGCATGTAAGAGGTCTCCTCCTACCTACCCACCTCTCACTTCCTAGTACAGTTTCCCAGTAATACACCTAAAGGTTTCTTCCAAGTCTGTTTCATTTTGCGATCTCTCTCAATTGAAAATGAACAAGGAGAGAATGCATTTTCACCATTTTCACCTTCAAATGCACCAAGGGAGCCAAAGACCTCTGCTGAGAGTCAAGGGGAGGGTCACAGGGCAATCTAAGGAGGGAGGAGGATCCTTCTAATTACGCTGCAGAGAATGCGACAGATTGCTGACAAAGGCACCAGGAATGCCTGGGTTAATGTTGACACCTGATTCTGAACACGTGCCTACGCCAGTCCTGTGTTTAATTACCAACCACCCCAAACACAATGATGCGCAAACATGGTCCCTGATGTCAAGGAACTGAATGCTTAGTATGTGTGAAGGAAAGTGGAGATCTATGCGTACTTTAACTTCTGTTGATGACAAAGAGACAACCCCAGCATTTTGTGATGAGTCCTAGGACAGGTAGAAGTAGAAGGGAAGACATTCAATACAGGTCAGACAGGACTTCGTACTGGAGATGTTACTTGAGCTGAAAATAAGTTAAAAAGGGACAATGGGGAAAGTGTGCAGACAGAAGAAGCAAAGCAGTGAAATCCCGGAGGCAAACAATGCATGGTTTTAGGGGAGAAGGTAATGTTTCACTGTGGCTAAAGCAGCGTCCTTTCTCTATTTCTTAGATGGGGCAACCAGAGCTAGGAAGTTGAAGCGACTGACCAAGGTCACAGGGCTAACCTTGGCCTTAGAACACATCACCCAATGCTCTCTCCACTACCCCACCCATCTCCCCAGTCTGGCTGAGTCACCACGACATAAGGACCCACCTCGCTGATTCTTGTACAGCTATTATTCCTGCCTCCTTCCTAAGTGACATACGATGAGTCTAAAGTTGGAAGCGAAGAGAAATGAAACCTCCCAACTCGGGGCAAAGGCACCGTATGTCTTCTAACTCCTGGGCACAATGTGGAGCCTCTTTAATGACTATCTTAATTCTACCCCGCCTTGCCCTTGCCTTTCAGTGTTGGCTGCACATATGGTGCCTCTCCCTTCCCAAGGAATTGCTTTTACTGATATCATTTCCTGTCACAACCTTAATATTCTTTTAATGGACTGCTGTTGCTTGCTGCAGAGTTTATCTGTTATCCCTTGTTATGGAGACCTCATTCCAAACGCCAGAGCAGAGAATTTTCTCTCTGAGCTAAAAGCAACACTTTCTTTGTGTGTTTGTTAGTTTCAAACTTTGACTTTTCAATGATGGGTCTATTTTCCTGGATTGTGAAATTTTGAGTTTGTGTAAGACATGACTATTAGTTTGGGATGCTTTCCACTGTTAGTTATAACAACAACAACAAGAGCAACAAAAAATATATACTGTTTAAAAAAATATTTTATTTAACTGAGAAGTCCAGCTGTAGACTGGACTTCAGGGAAAGCTGGATCAAGCAAACCACCAGTATCACCAAGGACCAATATTTTTTTCTACCTCTCCACTCTGCCTTTCAGAGTGTTTGTCCCATCCTTAAGTACAATGTTGGTTACAAAATATTTGTCAGCAGTCGCCAGAATTATAAGTTTGCCAAATTATAACAAGCAAGAGAGGAAACTTCTACACCCAAAGGCCCCAGTAAATGCCCTAGTCCCATTGACCTGAAGTGCATCATGTACTTCAGGTCATAGATGGCTATGTCATGTGACCAGGAGTAGGAGATGTGCTGATTGGTTTAAGGCCAATCAATCTAAATCTCTGGTTCAAACCTTTAGGGATCATAGTAGGTAAGAAAGAATGAGTGCTGGAGAGGACACCTAGGAGTCAGCCTCAGCTCTGGGGAGTCATTACAGGGATAAGAATTTAGAACCCAAATGCCTACATTTAAATATCAGCCCCATCACTCACTACCTGAGTGATGCTGAGAAATGACTTCATCTCTTTATGCATCATTTTACACATTTGTAAAATGGGATTCGTGTAAGAACAAGCTACTTAACTTTTAAGAGTTAAATTCTTAGAATGGCATTCAAAGTCCTTCCAAAGGCTGAAATACAGACTAAATGAAGGAAATCTACTTCATATACTGTCCTCTCTAAACTTGGCTGTTATACAAAGCACTAAATTTAGTTAGACATTTTGATGCTCCCTGGCTGTTTTGAGCCATACATAACAACATGAGGCAGGCAGAGCAGGGGCTCTTGCACCCTTCTTACAGATGAGAAAACCAAGGTTCAGAGTCATTCAGTAACTTGCCTGAATTGAAGATGCAAATCAGTTGACCAACTGGGCTGGGCTCAAAGCCCTTTCCAATACAGAGTGAGGGTACTTGAGTTTTTTACCTATTTTTTTCACCGTTCTAGATTTGCTCTATCTAATACCATACCCACAAGCCACGTGGGGCTAGTTTAACTTGCATTAATTAAAATTAAGACTTCAGTGCCTAGTCATACCAGCCACATTTCAAGGACTCAAAAGCCACATAGGGCTAGGAGATACCATACTGGTCAGTAACAGATATAAAAACATTTCCACCATCACTGAAGGTTCCACTGGTTTAAACCAATATACACGTTAAATGCTTTGTATCATGCTATCTTTCCACAGGCAGTGATGGGGAGTAATAGGGTTAGGGTTAAAGTACTTAACCGACATCTTTTCATTGCCCTGGTTAAAATGCAGGTAGATTAAAACAGAAGTAGGATTTAATACGTTTGAGAGAATCAATAAAACAGAGAGGACACTGCTGACCACACAAAATCCTTTGTGTCCACATCATATAGATGTCACTTTATTGAAGATAAAATAAAATAATATAAAGAAATAAGGAAACCTGTTTGAGTCAATGAAAAACAAATTCCACTTTAGGCAAGTTTCAAAGTCTACCCTCACTCCCATCTTTTCTTTCTATTCTCCAAAAATCATGGTTCTTGGCAGCAAGGAAGGTCCAGAGTATAAAAATGGTAAGCAGAAGGGCCTTGGCAATTTTAATAGACACATTGAAAGCTACAAGGAACCTGGCATCCTACTTTGGAATGATTTGGAACCATTTCACCGTTTCCGAGCCAGACCATGTTTTTATAATTAGCTTCTCTTAAAAGGGCTCCGTCCTCAAAGCATGTTGTGATTTGGGAACACGCCACACACAAAGAGGGTCTGTGGCAAAGGAAACAGTGAGGGATTCTGGTATGTTTACTTCGCCTTTCTTTTCTCCTTGGCTGCTCTTTCTTGCAAAGCTTTAGATGTGTCTTTTGTGTATGTGTTGTGGGGGGGTTCGGAAGTGGCAAATTGTGTGGGTAAGTGGAAGAGTCATCAAGCAAAAGAAATATTTCCTCTTGTTAATCAATTATGTGGACAGCCAAGGCCAGCCCTGGAGATGAGCCCTCCGCCTCTATTTCCCCAGCGCAGCATCTGGCTTTCTGGCTGATGCTCCTTTGCATATGCACAGAAAGGCAGCTGGGTTTCTCTGGTGAATGACGAGCTCTGAGTGGCTTCCTCTTTCCAGGACCCATTTTCATTGCTCAACTTTGACCTAGTCATTGGAAGGTTTTCTCCCCATTTGGACGCTTTTTCCAACATCCATTTTTCATGAAGACTTTATGTGTCTCTGATCACCCCTTAACAAAACAAAAAAAGAAGATAAGGCAAATGAATTCTTCATGTGCATCTCCTGTGACTCAGTGCCATAGATTTTAGAGCGTCTGATGGACAAAGCAGGACTTTAATGCCCTCTGCCTCAGGGGAGAAAAATGTCTTGATCGGAAAGACATGTCACTGCAAGAGTTTGTTTTCTCCTGAGCATTTACGAAGAGTATTGCTCTTTAGATAACCCTGGATAACAATGTGTGCTCTTTAGGGATAAACAAATAAAAACGAAGCCAAACAAACAACAATAGGCCTTAAGAACTATATGCATGGAATGATTTTGCCTACATCTTCAGTTAGAACTAGGAAAACTTTTACAGAGTAGGGTCCCAAGCATGAATGAGAACTTACCTATTGCCACCCCAGAACTTTAATATAGCCAGGCAGAAAGAACTAGAACCCTCATAACAGAGATGGCTGGAAGTGTAGTTGCAGGATTCTATTTGGACAAAGTAGGCATTCTGGTCAGACTTTAATTACGGAATTTCAGACAAACCAATGTCTCTGGCTTCTGCCATTGGATTGGCCACCCGGCACTGTTTAAAAAGAAGTGGTGGCACAGTTTCAATGAACAAATGCATTTATTTATAGCTGAGTGACCTTCTGTTCATCAGTATTAGGGACCTCTGGTGCCTAATAGGAATTCAGATTTTTCTGAATATCTGGTTCACACTTAGAATGGAATTTAGAACCCCAGGGCTTTGGGCTATGTAGAGGAGGGGTCATATTTGAGCATAATTTACGCTGGGACCTAGTTGTGACCTGATACAGGGGACACGCAGACATCAGTCTCTCTTGCACAGATCCTCATCCCTCCCCGCTATATTCCACTATGTCCTCTTCTGTCGGATCATCTGTCTCACAGTGTTGCCTCAGCGTGAATGTAATAGCTTGAAAGAAGGCCGCTGTGGGTGCAGTGGAAGAGCTCCAGATGGGGAAAAGAGAATCTTACTCTGTGCCTTGGATTAGGTCCTTACTTTCTGTGTCCCAGCAGACAATCTTCTCCACCTTTTAAAATCTCAGTATCCTCAGCTGTTATGTGCAGAGATTAATTATCTATCTTCTGGGCATGGTTGCTGTGGGAAATCAACTATACAATGAAAATAATTGAAATGCAATTGGTGCTTCTGATATGCCAGGGACTGTTGGAAAAACCTCACCTGCTTTATTTTTCCTTCGTCCTCACAACAATTCGAGGAGATGCCTGTTATTATTATTTCCATTGAAAAGATGAGGAAATGTCTTTTATTTTTTTTTTAATTTAATTTTTATTTTATATTGGAGAATAGTTGATTTACAATGTTGTGCTAGTTTTGTGTATACAGCAAAGTGATTCAGTTATACATATACATATATCCATTCTTTTTCAGATTTTTTTCCCCTATAGGTTATTACAGAATATTAAGTAGAGTTCCCTGTGCTATACAGTAGGTCCTTGTGGATGATCTATTTTATAGTAGTGTGTATATGTTAATCCCAAACTCCTAATTTATCTCTCCTCCTGCCATATTTCCCCTTTGGTAACCATACATTTGTTTTTGAAGTCTGTTGAGTCTGTTTCTGTTTTGTAAATAAGTTCATTTGTATCATTTTTTTTAGATTCCACATATACGTGATATATGATAGGTGTCTTTCTCCGTCTGACTTGCTTCACTCAGTATGAGAATCTCTAGGTCCATCCGTGTTGCTGCAAATGACATTATTTCATTCTTTTTTATGACTGAGTAGTATTCCATTGTATGTATGTACTACATCTTCTTTATCCATTCCTCTGTCAAGAAGAAACATCTTTTAAAAAGAGGTTGAGTGTATTCCTTGGCTTGTATGTGGATTCAAGTCCAAATAATCTGACTCTGGACCATGGGCTCTGAAATACTGATACTCACAATGGACAGGACAGGAAACGTTAATACATAAAATGCTCTAAAAATGTAAACTGTTTACCTCTAATACTGTCATTACTTGCACTCCTAGTACTCCTGTAGAATTTCCACCTAGAAGTGGACTATACTTCTAAAAACCACAGGTCACAAAGAAATGACTTTTAAAGAAGTAATAACCCCAGAACACAACATCTCAACTCTTAACCTGACGTCAAAGGCATCGACCACTTAACATAAGATCTACCAGAGCAGAAGGAAACCTTTAGACATTGTGGATATATTCATAGCATAGATTGTGGTGATGGTCTCATGGGTGTATCCTTATCTCCAAACTCATCAAGTTGTATGCATTAAATATGTACAGCTTTCTGTATGTCAATCATCCCTTAGTAAAATGCTTAAAAAAAAAAAAAAAAAAGACATTGTCCAGCTCTGAAATAGCACTCTACAAATTGTAAAGGGATATTGTTTAAAATCTGAGTAATGGTTTTCCAAATATTGAATCTAGGCTTGATCAGAGAATGATGTGACATTTTGAGAAGTTACACCAAAGGAAGGCAATGATCCCCAAAACACACTCCCGAGATGGAGTGAATTAGGCACATGGGAAGAAGAGAATGAAACTGTGATCCTCCCCTTCCCTTTCCTTCACGCCTCCCTTTCCCTGCTTCACATCTGTTGTTGGAGGCTTGAGGGAGGAGGATGTGAAGTCTTGGATACCTTGAAGGTTCAGCTTCTTCTCAATCTGTCTTTGAAACCACAGGAGAGAATAAAATGAGAAGCTCCTGCTAGAATGTTCTTCCTTGTCCCTCTCTAAGCCTAAGTCCCCATGTGATGTAACGATGATGAATGTGTTTACGTAAATGAAAGATAAAGGACAAAACTGTACTGCTGTAAGAGTGCTATTATTTCTTTTATCAGAAACAGAATTTAGCAAATAGAACATTTAGTAGTGGTAGAAAGGATCTTGGAAGTCGTGTGATTCAGCCTTTATTTATTCTAGGATACAAAACAACTTAGAGACCAAATTCCTGCCCCATGGACACTCAAGCTCCAGAGAGGTGGAGTGCTTGGAATTCACTGATTCATTCATGGATTGATCCAAACATCTAACAAATACTTCCTATGGCTCAGACCCTGCTTTGGTCATTGGGATTCCCAAGAGGGATAGTACATATGCTGTATCCTCAAGAAACTCACTGTATGGAAGATGAAAAGAAGACACAAAAATACACAACTGGTTCATGATGAATAAAGATTGTAATAGAAATAGAGCCAAAGTGTTGTGATCCCCTGAGGTGCTAGCACTGATGGGAAGGCAGAGAAGACTTAAGACACACTTACGACCATAGTGTTCTTCTCCGAGCCCTGTACAGAGATGAAACTGTCATTTTCCCTGTCCTTGAGGAGCTCATAGGTTAGCAGGGAAGATAAGACACTGATAGAGGCAAAACTATATCAAGAGAGAAAATGCCAAGTGCCACAAGAAAGGTCCAAGCAGGAAGCTGAGGATTCTGGGGAGGCAGAAATGCACCCAGCTGGGGGGATCAGAAACCCTTCCTGGAAAAAGGCCTTCCTGATCTGGTTCTAAAAGGATCTCCAGAACTTCAGAGCAGACACAGAGCCCCGGGGTGCCAGGCATGGGAAGAGCTCACAGCAAATAAACAGTGACGCATTCAGTTTGATTTTGTCCCTGGCTTTTTGGTGCACATGGCATTATTAAGTTCCTAAACATAAACATATTCCTTTTAAAATCCATCTTCAAAGGAGACTGGAGTTCCAGGCCTATGGAGACTTGACATATCAAAAGAAACTTGCTGACACAAACTGGAGTACAGAGCTTGATCTATTCTAATCTACGATTTTCATGTTTCTCATTTTGCAGCCTTGCAAGCTACCATCTATCATTCACTGTCACATTTAAGTTTCCTAAATGACTGCTTTTTAACTTTTGTCACTTATTCAGCCAAGAGTTATATTCTAAATCCTGGCCTCCCCACCCCCAGCCCACCCCTGTGATTGCATCTTAATATGGATAGTGAAGGAAGGAGAAATAGAAATCTTTGCTCCATTCAGAATAAGGCAGAGTTTCCCCCACCCTCCAGCCCCGTGTCAAATCCAAGCATTGATTTAATTATGTCACTTCTCAATGGTTTAGGGTGAAAACACATAAAAGTGGTGAGAATTGGAGGAATGGGATGTGTTGAGAGTTGTTATTAAGGAAATTGAGAGAGTAAACTCTTTGGGACATTTCTGGATAAGGGATCAAAGGCATAACTCCTTCAAGACATGGGGGAGGAAGAGCCCCAAGTTTCCAGCCTTGACTCTGAGAAGGAAATAGGGTTGCTGTTTGCTCTGCTGTCTTTGGTTTCTTGTTTGACCTCCAGCTCATCAGCTCTAAAGCTATCACGGTATTAGGAGTGACTTTCTGGCCTGATTTGGCCTTTTTCATTGAGTGAAAATGCCTGCTGGTGAGTAAAGTCTTGAGATAACCACAGGATGGTGTGATACAACCACACGTACTGTAGGATGACCATATGCTCTGCTTTTCCCCAAACTAGTTCCAGTTTACAGCTGTTTTTCCAATATGCCACACAATTAGCATTCTCTTTTACTCTCAGAAGTGTCCCGGCTGGGACAATAAGTTTATGGTCACCCTACTCATAGGTGAAATACACTCAGGCAACAAAGCCAATTGCATAGGAGAGAAACACCAAGGATCACGGAGAGATATTCCTGTGTTTGTGGAGCCAGATGGGTAAAGCCACTCTCTCTACTTAACTAAGTACAAGAGGGCGATTTCTGTTCAAGTTGCTCTATGAGACTCTCCCTGGAGACCAATGTAGCAACATTAAACCAGAGAAGGTGCTTGATCAAGGGCTCAGCACTTTTCAGAGAGTGGTCCTTCAGCAACATCGGTGACAGTGACTCATCTGTTGCTGTCGCATATAGTCAGTAAGTAACCCTGTCCAATGAGACAAATAAGCTAAACTACCAACTCTTAGTCTCTGCTCCTTTAATCTCCATTAGAGGTGCCATGGGCTATCAGTCCATGTTTTCAAAAAGAACTGAGGACTTCTGGTTCCAGCAAAGATGGAGTAGGAACATTCCACTCTAGTTCCCCTGCTAATGACAGCTAAAAACTCTAAATAAAATACATAAAGAAACTATCTGGTGATTCTGGAAAGTAAATGATTACAGGAAAATTATTTTTCTTTATTGAAATAAAAAAGGTTCTTCTATACCGCCCACACATACACACAAACATACTTTTGTCAAATCTATGGTGATTTGTTCAACATTCATTTTCATTACAGCACGATATTCTGTTGTATGAATATGCCACAAATTATTTCTCTATTCCTCTTTCTAGAATTTAGGCTGTTTCCAGGTTTGGTTGCTTATGTGATTGTTTTCACAATGGGTAAAACATTCCTGTATATGTTTCCAGGGGGTAAATGATGACATTTTCCTAGAGTAAAATTGTTTGGTGTAAAATTGCTAAGTTGTGGATTATATACAGACGTTACAATATGATGCCAACTTGTTTTCCAAAGTGCTTGGATGAAATCGTACTCATATTAGAAGAGTATGAAATAATCTTGTTTATCCATATCCTTTCCTACCCGTATAACTGTTGGGCTTTTTAATTTTTGCCAAAATCTTTGGTGTAAATATTATTCTAATTGAGATTTGATTTGCATTTACTTGCTTTCTACATTTTTTTGTATCATGGAACACCTTAAAATTATAATATTTTAACCATATTCTCTAGTAAGTTACAGTAAGGCTTCTCTAGTCTGAAAATGATTGACACAAGAGATCTGAACATTGAAAACCCCACGTGGACATACCGAGGGCTGAGGGGATCAGTATTTCACTCCCCTAATAAACCGAATCTGTTTGAGAAGCCCTGGATAAAGAATAGATTGGAGAGTTTTGTATTAGGGAACTATGTAAGGGACCAATTAATTACCTGCCTGAAAGTGATCACCTCCTCATGCACAGATTATTTCAGATTTTGGTGGGAATTCAGAGGACTAAAAACTCCTTCTAAGGAGGCCATCTACTTGACTTCTTTCCTGCTAAGATGGTGGATGTACAATTGTAAAAGTTATGAGTCCTTAGCATCATAGAGGCAGTGTGTCAGCCCTGAATGTCCCAGTCCTGGAATTCTTGTTTCATGAGACAAATAATTCTATATTTCTCAAAGCTGTTGTTAGTGGAGTCTTTTGTTTCAGATAGCCCAACAGTTTGCTAATTGATATACAGCTCAATATATGTTGGACACTTACTATTGTCTTGGCACTAGATATCTTAATTTATATCAATAAATAGGGAAAACCAATGTACTTCTAATCACTGTCACTAAGATGTGATATGCAGGAAGGAAAGAATGGTAATAATAATATCCATCACTATTGAGAACCTTCTAAGTGTCAGATGGAATATTATCATCTTTAATATTCCAATCAGGCAATAGGGGTCATTAAGTATAGCTTAGACAAGTCACTTGACACTGAGCTGAGCTCTGTCTTACTTAGATCACCCAATAAATTCGTGGTTGACCTGGTGTTCTGAGACGGGTTTGTCAGGCTTCAAACCTTATATTCTTCCTCCTAAGACTTTTCCATCCACCTCTACCACTCACCTGTCTCCTGTCTCACCCTTGCAATGACACAATGCCTAACGTGAAGAAAATTATGCTCAGATGATGAGATGAATCGTTTGAGATTATGTCTAGGAGATGTCAAGCATAAAAGAAAGATTCTGATACCAATAATTCAAGACATAAGCTCCTGGCAAGAACTGTGCACTAACCACAAAGGTAACTATGCCCATATGTGGTTGTCCATGCATTCTGGTTTCTCTAGAATAGCCCTGGTTTATATCTGTTTTCCGTGGCTCTGTTAACTCTCAAAAGAGTCCCAGTTTGGCCATGCAAAGTTTTCCTTAATCTAGGAAACATCCAGATGATATTTTCTCTGCACCTCAGAGTACATGAAAGTCATGCTCTGCACTGAGAATGAATCTGTTATGGACTAATGTTTCCACTCAGTTGTCATCACACGTTTCTTTGGTGTCTATTGTGAAGATCAAGTGTCACCACTG
This sequence comes from Eschrichtius robustus, assembly GCF_028021215.1. Lineage (NCBI taxonomy): Eukaryota > Metazoa > Chordata > Mammalia > Artiodactyla > Eschrichtiidae > Eschrichtius > Eschrichtius robustus. The sequence goes on from NC_090839.1 coordinate 58,101,649, forward strand.
ACATTTTGCACATTTCCTCTGCTTTTCTGCAGCTGGATTTGTCAAGGAGAAAACAGGGAGTTTGGGGTTTTTCTGCAGCTGAAAATTATTTGCAGTTGCAAGAAACTCCTCTAAGAATTAATTTAGGGACTTCACTGGTGGTCCAGTGGTTAAGACTCCGCACTTCCACTGCAGGGGGCGCAGGTTCAATTCTTGCCGGGGGAACTAAGACCCCGCATGCCATGCAGCGGACAAAAAAAAAAAAAAAAAAAGAATTAACACTCTAATCGCAAACAAAGGTTTCCCACTTCACAATCAGCTTCGCAGAGTCTTGAAGAGATGACACTTAAGGAGTTGGAGACTTCTCAGCACTGCAGCGTTTAGAGGTGCAGCCGACATGTTACCCTCTTTGATTCTGAAAGACAGGGAATACACGGGTGCTTGAAAAGTATAGAAAACTTCCAGCCCATATTTTAGTCTTACCTGAAGCAGTAGAATATAATAGTTAAGTTTTTAACTGGATGTGAAATTAGAGATGGGAGATATATGACTATTTGGGGTTAAAGGGTGGTTTCTGAAGTCAAATGTCCTGGGTTTGAGTGTGAGTGTCCCACTAATCCATCATGTGACCTCATCCAAGTTATCTATGAAATGGAAAATTATAATAAGACCCAGAGACGTGTAGTGAAAATTACATGATAGAATGCATATAGTAAACACTCTTTATCATTGTTCACTTAAAGACAGATGGAGCCAGAATAATACAAGTCTGGATTCTAAGGAGAAAAGTCAAACCCTGGGGAAAGTGAGGATAAATATCTCCCTCTCTGTCTTCATATGCAATTAATTGGAAACTTATGTCGATGAAACACCAAAATGCAGCTTTCAATCTCATCCAATTTTCTCCATCCCCTCTGTTGCCAGTCTAGTCTGGGTCCCTATCCCTTCCTTCTAAGTTATTGTATCCACTCTTGCTCTTTTCCAATTCATCATGAACAGGGTAGCCAAAGTGGCCTTTGGAAAATAAATATGATCCTGATACCCTACTGTCCAAAGCCCTTCTTTAGCTTCCCACTGCTCTTATCATGTGGTGAACAAGGCCATGGGTGAACTGCCCCTCATCATGTGTCAACTTGCCATTTACTTCCTGTATAATACTCCCGATTCCTTGGTCAAGCCAAGCCCTCTTCCGCTGAAGGAACAAACACATGCTCCCTTCACTAGCTCTCTGCACTTCTCCTGTTTAGATCTTACTCATTATTCAAGTTTCCCACTTAAATGGTACTTTGTCCAGGGACCTTCCCATGATCACTCAGATTCAGACAGTTATCCTGTCACGTGGTCTCAAAAGCTGCGTTTTCTATACACCTAATTCCTTACTTAATAACTCTAGTTTCTGAGGCCATGTCACTAACAGAAAAGTCAAATAAAAATAAAATATCTCCATTAATTTTAATGGGAAAAAATATTTTGACTTCTGTACCAAATCAATATATACAAATAATTTTCATACCTAGCTTTAAAAAACATATATAGATTTATATATGTATGTATATACGTACATATGGAAATTGAATAATATAAAAAGTAAGAAATAAGCAACAGTTTGAAAGTAAATAGTCTGCGTGTGAAATGTAATCTGATGGATGGAGATTTCACTGGTCAAAGGAGAAAAAAATATTTACTAGTGGGTGGTTAGAGAGAAGAATCATTCTTTAGAAGAATAATTCTTTTTTTCTATATCAGTGTTCTAACATTTTGGGGGGACTCATAGTTATCTTTCACTCAGACTGCGCTTTATTTATTTGTTTATTTTTATTGACTTGATTCATGATATTATATTAGTTTCAGGTGTACAACATAGTGATTCAATATTTTTACAGATTATACTCCATTTAAAGTTATTACAAAATAATGGCTATATTTCTCTGTGCTGTACAATGTATCCTTGCTGCTCATCTATTTTATACATAGTAGTTTTTATCTCTTATTCCCCTACCCCAATCTCACCCCTTCCCCAACTCCCCACTGGTAACCACTAGCTTGTTCCCTATATCTGTGATTCTGTTTCTGTTTTGTCAATCTGCACTTCAAAGTTACAGCACAGAAAATACATGTAAAGCAAATTAAACACTGAACACAAGAGTGCTTTATAATGCATAGAACTAGCCCTCGTGGACAAAAGATGCATTAATCTCAGATATTACCTCTTTATCCCTCTCACTTGCTAGTGCAAAAGGTTTGTGCTTTATCTGAACACAGAGCACAATTCAAATTTGGTACACATGACATTCTCTGACTAGAAACTCTTATGGAGAGAAAAAAATGACTATACTACCAAAATATAACTTCTTATAGCAGACTTGTTTATGTGTTTTGTGTGTGAAAAAATTATTAGATTGGAAGACAGTTGTCATTAAGCTAAAGATGATATGGATTCTCAAAATAACATAAGTTTAGAAGTAAATAAGCAATATATGTATACAATTTTGTAAGTTATAACCGGTAACTTTAACAAGATTAACAGAGCAGTCGTTCCATAGATAGGTCTATAATTACACACTTACTTGTGTAAGTGTTAATATGCTGTTTCCACCACTAGAGAATAAACTCCATAAAGGGCATTTACTATTGTATTCCTAGCACTCGACACAGTGCAGTAAACAGTGTCTTGAGATGATGTCTCATGGTAAGAGATAAGAGCCAGGAAGAAACAAGGTTGAATCGAGAGCAAGAAGTAAGTTGGGGGACGGATGGAGAAAGGAAATATCCCACACCATTACTACAAAAGGAAGGGACATGAAATATGTGGCAGACACATGCATCACATGCGTTACTTTACATCTCAACTGGCATGTATACAGTTAGCTGCTTTTGTACCTAGACTCAAAAATAGGGAAAATGTCACCAGATCTAAGTATAACATCCTTTTTCTTCTTTGTCTCCTATACTCCTGTAACATTTGATTATTATGGTCATCATAGGAAGTGAAATGACTCAAGAAATGACCTGCGTATTTCACAGGCGAACTTATTATATAAATAAACAATATAAGCTGTTGTGTGTGCAGCTAGCCCAGAGGGTAATGCCACCACTACAAATAGGCTGAATAATTTGTGAGCTTCTTAATGTCTTCACTCCTGGTTCCAGCACCTGGGCCTTGGATAGATCCTTTTGGATGTGCTGGTTTGGCCTTTCTCAACAACACATTCAATTAGATTCAACAAATACCCTCTGTGTATGCCAAGGTAATTTTAACATGAGACAATGCTAGAGAGAAACCACAGCCTGGTGTCTCTTCATACTGGCTGAAACAACATGTGCAGAAACTTTGAAAATGACCTTTTTAATGAGGACATAGGTTGGACTGCTAGCAAAGTTTTATTCAAGTATGTTTCAGATTCACAGCTGTTTTCCATCTAGTTAAATCTCCTTCTGCCCTGCCCCACCCCCATCAAAAGGGGGAAAAAAAAAAAAAACAAGTTTGACCTATCTTGAGCCAAAGTCACACTGTTCTGGCTGTTAAGAATATGATTAGCTTCTGAAAGTGACTGATGCCCTGGGTTTTCAATCATGTTAGAATTCTGGAATAATGGAATTTCTTATGAGGTCTACAGAAAGGTCTGATAGACTTTCAGCAGCAACTTCTTCCTCCTTCCTGGGAACTGAATTTCCTTCTGCCAATCAACTTCTGTTTACTGTTACGCAGATGTACAGGCTTATGGTTTGGTCCCTGTCAAAAGATCTGAAAATTAGTGGTACATTCAGTAACTCTCCTGAGTTCAAATGTCAATTGATCTTTCTTTGATAGAAGTTCATTAGTTCATCCAGCAGTAAAAATGTAGACAAATATAAATTTTAAATGAGTATCGGTATGTCTGGAACATCCTAAAAGCCTACAAGTTAAGATTGCATTATCCATATCGGAACGTAGATTTGAATCCGGCCTCCAACACTGACAAGCTGGGTGACTTTGGGCATTGCTTCACCTCCATGTGCTTTAATCTTCTTATCTGTAAGATAAGGATTATTGTAATAGCTACTATGGCAGGGGTCCTAGAAAGCTAACAGTAGTAGTAGTACAATGTTATGCTTGCTATTACTGTAATAATTGTTGAGGTTTTCAAATAAAACGTAAAGTTCTGAAATCATCTTCCAATGAAGAAACTCCTTTGGATGAGTATTCCAGTCTCATTTGAAAGGGCTGGAGATGTTGAGATAGATAAATTTAGAGGCATATTGTTGATAGAGATTGAGAAAGAGCTGTCATTAGGTTTCCAAATTACATGTGCAGTAACATTAAATGCTACATTTTTATTTTAAGCACTCTTTCTGGGATAGGTCTGATGCCTTTATCAAGTAAAGTTGTAATTTTTGGTTTTCATTTTGGTTGAATCCATAACCCTGTTAGCACCTCTAAACACAGAGTCATATTAAATTTTAAAGAAGATATACTTCAGTTTGGTTTCCAATATGATTTAGAAAGCTTCTACTATACAGACCTTTCCACAAATAATAACCGTAAACTTTGAACAAAATAAAAACACAAGTACATTAAAGCACTTGGGAGCATAAAAGCAAGCAGATTCTTGAAAGGAGGCATCACTTGAAAAAAAGAGAATTACACTGTGTGAGTTTCCCATCTTCACAGCTTCTAGCTGATGGCAGGCAGCCTTCTGTGCCAATTTTGGGAAACTGTGGCCTTCTGTGCCACAGTACGTCTTGCTTAACAAATTGGAGGATAGAGTTTGAGGCAATTGCAGCTACTAAAAAGTGAGGAGGGGCTTCCTGAAAAAGAGAGAACATGAGAGGGGAGGCATTAGAGCCTGTGTATAAACTTTGCCTGACTGATCACTGAACCACCCATGCATAGGGGAGGCTACAAAAACCAAGCTAAAGGTGAAAGAAGTGAACCAGCATTTGAATTGCCTCTCAAGAGGCAGAGTTTGTAGTCTGAGTCCAACCAAGTTAATTTTCTGCTAAAACAAAAAATAAATCAACATGCTTTGGAGGAATATAATGGAATTTAGAGTCTCAGTAACACAAAGTTCACACTACCCCATACCAAAGAGGAAAACGCGATTGATAAAGACCAGCCTGAAATGATCAACAGACTGGCTATAGCAGAAAAATATTTTAAAGTACCTATTATATTTATACTCAATGATATAAAGTTATGTTAATAAATGAAAAGACAAGAAATGCCAACAAAGATATATAAAGTCTTAAGAAGAAGCATATTGATATTGTTGAACTAACAAAACACAACATTTGAAAAAAAATTCACTGGATGGTCTTAACAGTTATATTGGAGATGACAGGGGAAAGAGTAAACTTGAATATAGATTAGTGTAAAGTATCCAATCTGAAGAACAGAAAAATGAGACATTGAAAAAATGAACAGGACCTCAGGCATCTGTGGGACAATATTAAAAGATCTAATATATGTTTAACTGGAGCTCAAGAAGGTGAGGCCAGAAGGAATGGGATGGGGCATGATTTTTTTGAAAAAATAATGTCTACAAACTTCCTAAATTTGGAGAAAGATATATATATTTACAGATTAAAGAAGTTTAGTGAAACTCATCCAAAGTAAATATAAAGAATACCACATCCAGACATCCAGACACACAATAATCAAACGGAAAAGATAAAGAAGGAATCTTGAAAGCAGCCAGCAGAAGCAACACACTACATGTAGGGAAATTAGTGTTGATTTATCAGAAACAGTGGATTTCGGAAGATAGTGGAGCAATATTTTTAAGTTTTGAAAGAGAAAAAAAAAAAACTATCAATCCAGAATTCCTTAAAAATATCCTTCAAAAATTAAGGTGAATTAAATATATTTTTAGGTAAATTAAAACGAAGATAATTCATTGAGCACATGTGCCCTATAAGAAATGCTAAAGGAAGTACCTCAGGTTGGAGGAAAATGATACCAGTTGGTAACAGTTCTTCAGGAAAGAAGGACATTGGCAATGGTAAAGATTGGGGTGAATATAAAATATAATTTTTATCTAATCTTTTAAACACATCACTTCAGCCCTTTATGTAATTCTTGACACATTAGATTCTTAATAATTGGGAGTTGAATGAAAAAATGGGGGTGGGTGAAGGGAGAGTTGCACCGAAGGGAAAAATAATGCATGATCTTGGCTACTTCGATTCTGAGGAAGAGTAGATTATTCGAACTCAGACATGGTGATTTCATGATAAGGGTCATTTTAAAAGCCGGTCTGGGGTTCGCGTCAAGATGGCGGAAGAGCAAGACGCGGAGATCACCTTCCTCCTCACAAATGCATCAGAAATACGTCTATATGTGGAACAACTCCTACAGAACACCTACTGAACGCTGGCAGAAGACCTCAGACCTCCGAAAAGGCAAGAAACTCCCCACATCCCTGGGTAGGGCCAAAGAAAAAAGAAATAACAGAGACAAAAGAATAGGGACGGGACCTGCGCCAGTGGGAGGGAGCTGTGAAGGAGGAAAGGTTTCCACACACTGGGAAGCCCCTTCGCGGGCGGAGACTGCGGGTGGCGGAGGGGGGAAGCTTCGGGGCCACGGAGGAGAGCGCAGCCACAGGGGTGCGGAGGGCAAAGCGGAGAGGTTCCCGCACAGAGGATCGGTGCCGAGCAGCACTCACCAGCCCGAGAGGCTTGTCTGCTCCCCCGCCGGGGCGGGCGGGGCTGGGAGCTGAGGCTCGGGCTTCGGTCGGATCCCAGGGAGAGGACTGGGGCTGGTGGCGTGCAGACAGCCTGAAGGGGTTAGTGCGCCACAGCTAGCCGGGAGGGAGTCCGGGAAAAGGTCTGGAACTGCCGAAGAGGCAAGAGACTTTTTCTAGCCTCTTTGTTTTCTCGTGCGCGAGGAGAGGGGGTTGGGAGCGCCGCTTAAAGGAGCTCCAGAGACGAGCGCGAGCCGCGGCTAACAGCGCGGACCCCAGAGGCGGGCATGAGACGCTAAGGCTGCTGCTGCCGCCACCAAGAAGGCTGTGTGCGAGCACAGGTCACTCTCCACACCGCCCCTCCCGGGAGCCTGTGCAGCCCGCCACTGCCGGGGTCCGGTGATCCAGGGACAACTTCCCCGGGAGAACGCACAGCGCGCCTCAGGCTGCTGCAACGTCACGCCAGCCTCTGCCGCAGCAGGCTCGCCCCGCATCCGTACCCCTCCCTCCCCCCCGGCCTGAGTGAGCCAGAGCCCCCGAAGCAGCTGCTCCTTTAACCCCGTTCTGTCTGGGCGGGGAACAGATGCCCTCAGGCGACCTACACGCAGAGGCGGGTCCAAATCCAAAGCTGAATCCCAGGAGCTGTACGAACAAAGAAGAGAAAGGGAAACCCCTCCCAGCAGCCTCAGAAGCAGCGGATTAAATCTCCACAATCAACTTGATATACGCTGCATCTGTGGAATACCTGAATAGACAACAAATCATCCCAGATTGAGGAGGTGGACTTTGGGAGCAAAGATATATATATATATATATATTTTTTTTTTCCCCCTTTTTCTCTTTTTGTGAGTGTGTATGTGTATGCTTCTGTGTGTGATTTTGCCTGTATAGCTTTGCTTTTACCATTTGTCCTAGGGTTCTGTCTTTCCGTTTTTTTTTTTTTTTTTACTTAAAAAAAATTTTAATAATTATTTTTTATTTTAATAACTTTATTTTATTTTATTTTACTTTATTTTATTTTATTTTATCTTCTTTCTTTCTTTCTATTTTTTCTCCCTTTTATTCTGAGCTGTGTGGACGAAAGGCTCTTGGTGCTCCAGCCAGGCATCAGGGCCGTGCCTCTGAGGTGGGAGAGCCAACTTCAGGACACTGGTCCACAGGAGACCTCCCAGCTCCACGTAATACCAAACGGCGAAAATCTCTCAGAGATCTCCATCTCAACATCAAGACCCAGCTTCACTCAACGACCAGCAAGCTACAGTGCTGGACACCCTATGCCAAACAACTAGCAAGACAGGAACACAGCCCCATCCATTAGCAGAGAGGCTGCCTAAAATCATAATAAGGCCACAGACACCCCAAAACACACCACCAGACGTGGACGTGCCCACCAGAAAGACAAGATCCAACCTCATCCACCAGAACACAGGCACTAGTCCCCTCCACCAGGAAGCCTACACAACCCACTGAACCAACCTTTGCCACTGGGGGCAGACACCAAAAACAACGGGAACTAAAAACCTGTAGCCTGCGAAAAGACCCCAAACACAGTAAGTTAAGCAAAATGAGAAGACAGAAAAACACACAGACCTAACAAATGAAGAGGAAATAGGCAGTCTACCTGAAAAAGAATTCAGAATAATGATAGTAAAGATGATCCAAAATCTTGGAAATAGAATAGAGGAAATACAAGAAACGTTTCACAAGGACCTAGAAGAACTAAAGAGCAACCAAACAATGATGAACAACACAATAAATGAAATTTAAAATTCTCTAGAAGGGATCACTAGCAGAATAACTGAGGCAGAAGAACGGGTAAGTGACCTGGAAGATAAAATACTGGAAATAACTACTGCAGAGTGGAATAAAGAAAAAAGAATGAAAAGAACTCAGGACAGTCTCAGAGACCTCTGGACAACATTAAACACACCAATATTCGAATTATAGGGGTCCCAGAAGAAGAAGAGAGACAGAAAGGGACTGAGAAAATATTTGAAGAGATTATAGTTGAAAACTTCCCTAATATGGGAAAGGAAATAGTTAATCAAGTCCAGGAAGCACAGAGAGTCCCATACAGGATAAATCCAAGGAGAAACATGCCAAGACACATATTAATCAAACTATCAAAAATTAAATATAAAGAAAACATATTAAAAGCAGCGAGGGAAAAACAACAAATAACACACAAGGGAATCCCCATAAGGTTAACAGCTGATGGTTCAGCAGAAACTCTGCAAACCAGAAGGGAGTGGCAGGACATCTTTAAAGTGATGAAAGGGAAAAACTACAACCAAGATTCCTCTGCCCAGCAAGGATCTCATTCAGATTCAATGGAGAGATTAAAACCTTTACAGACAAGCAAAAGTTAAGAGAATTCAGCACCACCAAACCAGCTTTACAACAAATGCTAAAGGAACTTCTCTAGGCAGGAAACACAAGAGAAGAAAAAGACCTACAATAACAAACCCAAAACAATTAAGAAAATGATAATAGGAACATACATATCGATAACTACCTGAAATGTAAATGGATTAAATGCTCCAACCAAAAGACATAGACTGGCTGAATGGATACAAAAACAAGACCCGTATATATGCTGTCTACAAGAGACCACTTCAGACCTAGGGACACATACAGACTGAAAGTGAGGGGATAGAACAAGATAGTCCATGCAAATGGAAATCAGAAGAAAGCTGGAGTAGTAATTCTCATATCAGACAATATAGACTTTAAAATAAAGACTATGACAAGAGACAAAGAAGGACACTACATAATGATCAAGGGATCAATCCAAGAAGATATAACAATTGTAAATATTTATGCACCCAACATAGGAGCACCTCAATACATAAGGCAAATACTAACAGCCATAAAAGGGGAAATCGACAGTAACACAATCATAGTAGGGGACTTTAACACCCCACTTTCACAAATGGACAGATCATCGAAAATGAAAATAAATAAGGAAACACAAGCTTTAAATGATACATTAAACAAGATGGACTTAATTGATATTTATAGGACATTCCATCCAAAAACAACAGAATACACCTTCTTAAGTGCTCATGGAACATTCTCCAGGATAGATCATATCTTGGGTCACAAATCAAGCCTTGGTAAATTTAAGAAAATTGAAATCGTATCAAGTATCTTTTCTGACCACAACGCTATACAACCATAATTCAAAAAGAGTCATGTACCATAATGTTCATTGCAGCACTATTTACAATAGCCAGGACATGGAAGCAACCTAAGTGTCCACTGACAGATGAATGGATAAAGAAGATGTGGCACATATATACAATGGAATATTACTCAGCCATAAAAAGAAATGAAATTGAGTTATTTCTAGTGAGGTGGATGGACCTAGAGTCTGTCATACAGAGTGAAGTAAGTCAGAAAGAGAAAAACAAATACCATATGCTAACACATATATATGGAATCTAAGAAAAAAAATTATAAAAAGGTCATGAAGAACCTAGGGGCAAGACGGGAATAAAGACACAGACTTACTAGAGAATGGACTTGAGGCTATGGGGAGGGGGAAGGGTAAGCTGTGACAAAGTGAGAGAGTGGCATGGACATATATACACTACCAAACGTAAAATGGATAGCTAGTGGGAAGCAACCACATAGCACAGGGAGATCAGCTCGGTGCTTTGTGACCACCTGGAGGGGTGGGATAGGGAGGGTGGGAGGGAGGGAGACGCAAGAGGGAGGAGATATGGGAACGTGTGTATATGTATAACTGATTCACTTTGTTATAAAGCAGAAACTAACACACCATTGTAAAGCAACTATACTCCAATAAAGATGTTAAAAAATTAAATAAAAGCCTCTCTTAAATGTCTGCTAAATATGAGGAAGTTTGCAGGTGTTAAATGATGATATTGAGCATGGCCCTGGCATAAAAATGGCATATTCAAAAAAGATGATGTGGGAGTTTAATGAATTAACTCCTTATAAGGTGTGGAAAATCAACAAGGGATGGAGAAATACTCCGAAGCTAGCAAAAAGGGGAATGCCATCATCACACCTAGATCACTCCCCCAGGGACAAGTGAAAAAAGCAGTTGGCAAGCCTGGTGAGAGCTGTAGCTGTGTAATAGGATTGCCTGATGGTAAGACATGACCTTGGACAGAGGAGCACTGCCATGTCACTGAGCACTAGACTATATGACACCATAGTCCAGCAGGAAGGAGACCTGTGAGTAAACACTGCAATCTCTCTCTCCTCTTCCCATACGATCTCCTACCAGTTCCTGCCATTGGCTTAACTGAACTAGGGTCTAGAAAGCAAGGAAGCCCAACTGCAGCAACCTCTTTGTATTTTAGTGCACAAAGCAAGATGGAGATGGATAGAGGCTGGTTCTTGGCAACAAAAGGAGATTAACAAGAATAGAGCAGACAAATTCCCTATCCTTTGGTTTTGCAGTCTAACAGTTAAATAACAGGGTGATAGGCCTGGTCTTTATCAACAGCCACTCAAATAACCCCACGTAGAAAGGATCTCTCTTGAGCTATTCTATAAAGCCAACACTGATTCCCTAAATATTAACATTTTCAAAGCATAATTGAGCAGGGTTTGACCTTACATCTACTCTAGCCTAGATATACTTCATCACCAAGGAAACAGGCTGAGAAAAATGAAAATTATTTGCCTACGTTTATGTAGGTAGTCATTGTGAGCCCTAGGATTGGAACTGGCTTTACTGAATCTCGCTTAGCCATCATCCCATCCACCATGACTTTAAACATATGAATGTGGGCATTTTATTCTTATTGCCAGAAAAAAAAAAAATGTTCCTTGCATCCTGGGTTCAGGTTGATTCGCAATTTATAGTATGTTTCTTCAAGTGACAAAGGAAGTTGCAATGCACGTCTGTTGCCAGGCATAGAGCATACACACAACTTTAAATCTGAGTCGTTTTCTTAAGATCACTAACACTGTCCTAACAGCAACAATGCACTGAGTCCATTTTAAATACCAAACACTGTGGAAAAACACAGTGTTTAAAAAGCACAGCTTGAAAAAGCATTGGTTCATTGAATTCTCACAAAGACCATGTGTGGTGGGTAATATTACCCCCATTTTACAGACAAGAGAATTGATGCACCAGGAGATGAAGTAACTTGCCATCTCTCACGTTATTAAGACAGGGACACAGCAGAAGTTGAACTTCTGTAACCAAAATCCTGTGCTGTTAACCATTCTATCACTGGGGGGATATGTGAACTGACACTACACCTGACCTTCTGGCTGCTGACATATTAGCACTGGGCTGATGGAGTGGGAGCCAATTCAAAATTTATCTCAGAAAAAGAAATATTTCCTCCATCTTAACCCCTGACAACTGAACCCTTTAGCAGCACCAGTGGGAATGATGAGGGAAGAAAAATGGCATGTCTGTGAATACTACATTATCTTTGGATCCATTAAATGAATTTTTATTTTCAAAGATAAAGTATTTGCAGGAGTTCTGTCTGGATTGGCAGGATGCCAGGGTCAGTTGAACTTTTCCACCAACCCTTTTGGGTTCATCCAAGCCTTCTAGTTTCTCAGGAAAGCCTGTTGATGTGGAAAGAACATGACTGTTAGAACTCAGGTATGGCTTGGAAGACTCTAACTTTTCCACACTTCTTATGAAAGAGGACCCAGAAAAGTGGAAATAAAACAACAGAAGGAGTGCACTTTGCTCTCATCAAAAAGGACTAGGAACTCAAATCTCCTCTGGATCCTGGCTGATTCTAGTGTCTTCTTTTTTCTCTGCACCTCTGCAGTAAAGATTCATAAAACAAATAAACATGACTACAATAGCATCATTTATGGAATATTTTTTAGGTGCCAAGCAAAGTCCATTACACGGATTATCTCATTTAATCTTTGCAACAAGCTGATGAGGTTGATACCATTATTAGTCACTTTTTCCAGATAAGGAAACTAGTAATTAGAGAGGTTTAAACCAAGCAGCTAATGGAGAGTCAAAGTTGAGAATCAAATTCAGATCTGATTTGATGTCAAATGTTGGTTTCAACCCTGGCTGCATATTTGACTCACTTATAGAAAATGTAAAATACACCAATATCTAAACGTCACATTCACAGATCCAGTGCAATTGATCTGGGCTGAGCACTGGGAATCATTATTTTTTAAGTCCCCAAGGGATTCTCATGCACACCCAGAGAAACCACACACGACGCTTTCTGAATACCTCATATTAGCTCGCTTAAACGTTAAAATCGCCTAATAATGGAGTTTACCTTCACAATACTTTACAGACCACAAAACCCTCTTACATGAACAGTTCTAAATCCCCCACAAAATGAAGACTTGGTGAACTGTACCTGGCAACTAAGATCTAAGAGTTCCTTCTGGTCTTCCACTTAAGCAGGAATGAGTAATATTTAATCTTGGCTGCTCCATCGTATTTCAGAGCCATCCAAAAGTCCTCCAGGCAACATTCAGAAAGATCAACCCAAGTAGCCAAGAGGGAGGTTTCCTGTCACTGATAAAATCCAATATACCAACTCCAACTCAAGCCTGAGAACATCTTCACGATTAGAACAAGCAGAGACCACCAGAAACCTAACAATTAGCTCCATAAAATAACTAAGCTGACATTCAAAAGGACTCATCAGAGGAACAGAACAATTTTAGCATTAACCATTCTGGTTAGAAAAGGTGTCCATCTCTATAGGGCAGCAGACGCTGTGTCTACAAGATTATTCAATCACCCATTTTAATCAGTTGAGGGAGAAAGGTCTACTTCATTATCAAAGGACAGTTGAGGAAAAGTGACAGTTCCTACAGATCATTACGAATGATACTTTGTTCAAAGCGACTATTCATTTCCTGTTTTTATAGCCAGCATGGCATTCAAGAGATTTTAATTCATGGAGAACATGTCTTGATTAAAACAGATTTAAATCTAAATAAAAGATATCTAAATGACGAGATAAGTGGTCTGGTTGTCCATTCATTAGGCATCCCATAGTCTCAGAAAGCCAGAATAGAAAAATTAACTTGGTTTCAAAGGTCTGATATTTACCGATGATGTAATTGATTAGAAAAGGAATACTACGAGAAGGCAACAGAATTACTAGCCCTCCTCCACTTAAAACAATTATGTAATATTTCATGAATAAATAAAGTACATTATGACTCTACTATATATAAAATAGACAATCAACAAGGACCTACTGTATAGCACAGGGAACTCTACTCAATATTCTGTAATAACCTGTATGGGAAAAGAATCTGAAAAAGAATGGATATAAGTATGTGTATAACTTACCCACTTTGCTGTACACGTGAAACTAACACAACATTGTAAATCAACTGTACTCCAATATAAAATAAAATTAAATTAAAAATAAAGTATTTTATGGATTTATAAATTATTGAACTAATATAATGTATAACAGTGTGCCAATCAATTAACAAAGGGAAAAGGATATTACCAATATTTCTGAAGTCTTCCTTGTATTCACCTATATTGAGCCTAAAGATTTGAGCCTAAAGTCTCCTGAATTTATTGGATTCAATGTCTCCTGAGATATTGAGCCTAAAGTCTCCTGAATTTTATGGATATCATGTTTTAGCTTTTCTATAAAGTTTTACTGGGTACTGCTTATTCAATGTATCATTTACTTTTCAAGTTTGGGAGCCTTATATAAATAAAATCATACTGTACATATTCTTTTCATATTTGTTCTTGTTTTACATTGTGCTCAGAGTATTTTGTGAGATTTATCTATGTTGTATATAAATATTGTTTATTTATTTTGCCTCTGCATGATATTCCAGTGTATACATATGCCAAATTTATTTACCTGTTCACCTATTGTTGGATTTGTTGGATGTTTCCAGGTTTTTTTTGTTTTTTTTTTAATGTACTTCTGGAAACAAAGATGTTAACTATGTTTAAGAGGTTCTCTAGGCTATAAAGTTTTTAAACTACAGTTGATCCTTGAACAAGTCAGAGGTTGGGGGTACCGACCCTCTGTGCAGTTGAAAATCTGTGTGTAACTTATAGTCAGCCCTCTGTATCTGTGGTTCCGCGGCATCCAAGGTTCCTCCACATCCACAGATTCAACCAGCCTCAGATCATGTAATACTGTAGTATTGACTATTGAAAAGAATCTACGTATAAGTGGACCTGCGCAGTTCAAACCCATGTTGTTCACGGGTTAACGGTATATAAAATAATGACTATTGTATTCTAAAGAAGTTGCAAATATTTCTGCTCCCAACCACCTCCCAGTTGTATGTGAGAGCACATTCTCCATACCTATATTTCCATACTTATAAATTTTGTCAAACTGGCCACTATAAACCTTTTATTGTGACTTTAATTTGCATTTTTCTGATTACCAATGAGGATGAGCATCTTATTTTATTAACCATTGTCCTTTCTCTTTTGGGAATGCTGATTCAAGGATTTTGTCCATTTTATTATTGGTTGTTTGGAATTCTTTACTGAGTCTTGGGGAATCTTTAATGTATACTAGCATTTTCTGGGTTTCATGTGGTGCTGACAACCTCTCCCAGTTTGTGGTATGTTTTGAGTTTTGTGTGTTGGCTTTGTGTTTTGAGGCTCAAAAGTTCTAAATTTGGGCATAGTCAAACTTATGAATCTTCTTCTCTGTGGCTATGGTTCTGTGTCTTGATTAAGAAATTCTACTTTATTCAGATGTTATAAAGACCTTCTTTATTTTTTACTCTTAACGTTTAAAAATTGTCTCATATTTAAATATTTAATTCTCCTGAAAAAAACAAAAAAAAACAAAGGTGAGACTCTCTCTCTCCCTGTCTATCTCTCTTCTCTGTCTCTCTCCCCATCTCTTTCTCTCATTCCCTGAGTGTATAATCTGTTGTGCTGACATGGTTTATTAAAGATCCTCCCTTTTTCTCACTGATATACAGTTGCTATTCTCTTTTAGTTCTTGTATCTATGTAGGTCTGTTTCTACAGACACGTTTCTCTCTCTTCTTTCTTCTGATCCATTGCTCTGTGCATCTCCGTATCATACCCACACTGTCTTAATTATTATGCTTTTTAAGAACTCTAATTGGGTTTGACAATGATTCCACGATTTCATTTTTCTAGGTGCATCTTGGCTATTTTTGGTCCCTCATTCTTCCATATAAATTTTAGAATCATATGTGAAGTTCTACAAAGGGCACTGTAGGCGCTTTACTGGCTACTGAATTGGATCTTTTGACCAACTTGGGGGACAGCTGGCATTTTTGGCATTATTAAGTCTCCCTGGAACATGGGATATCTATGCATTTCAGTTCTCTTTAAAGGCTCCATAATGTTCAGTTTGCCCCCAAAAGGTCTTGTCCATATTTAGTTAGACTTATTCTTTGGAGTTTTGCCTATTTCTCCTGTTTTTCTTTTCCTTTTCTTTTTCTCTGTGACTGATTGAGCTCCCCATCACCCTACTTCCATTTTCTTTTTTGTTCTGTAGCAGTTTGTAAGTTACATTCTCTATTTCAAATGTCTTTGTGGTTACTCTAAAATCATAGCAGACATAATAAAGTCTAAAGTGTAACTCTTTAACTTTCTACTAAATATTATACAAAACTTAGAATGCTTTAACTTGAGTCACCCTCCTCCCACTTTAGAGTATATTAGTACATCTTTGTCTAGTACTCTAGTTCGATTGTGTTCATATTTTAACCCTACAAAAGGGTATTATTTGTTTTGTTTTATAGTGACAATACCATTCATATGTTTGTTCTTTTCTCTGATCATCATTCCTTCCTGCATCTCAGACCTTGCTTCCAGGATCAAGGGAGTTATGAAGACAGAAAATGTTACTTTTACTTCCTTTATTTATTCACTTAGTTTACAAATACATATTCAGGACCTACTGGATCAGGCCCTGTACTAGATATTAGGAAGTGAATTAGGGGCAAACGGCCTAATTTCTCTTCAAAGTTGCGTGCTGGTGGAAGGAAAGACTCTAGTCAAATAATCACATAAACAAAGCATTATCAACTGTGGTAAGTTCTCTGAAGGAAGATATGAAGGCTAGAAGGACTCATCTAATTGAAAGAGGGAGGAGGGAGTGTACAAAACTTGAGGGAGCAGAGGAAAAGTTGGGGTCATTTCCAACAGAGCAAACAACTTTTCCAAACCCCATAGGAGAGAAGAAGAGCCTGGCATATTTGGGGAACATAAGACAGCTCTGTGGATGGTGTGCATGTGGGAAGTGGCAGGGGCCACACAGAAAGGAAGTGGCCATCCTACAGCCTAAACTCCTTCTGTGTCTGTAATCCCCAAACTTTCCTTTCTGCTTCACACTATTCTCATTTTACGACCTAGGCTTTTGACATTCGGAAATGTTAAGCATCTTGTCTGCATTAGCAACTGACCAACCTGGGCTCTGAACCTATTCATCCCGTTCCTAAAGCCCATTTCCCTTTCGTCTGTCTGTACCATGCTGCTCCCCAGGCTGAGGAATTTAGACTTTATGGGGAACCTATTAATTGTTGTTGAGCTAAGAAGGAACCAGATAGAAAGGTTTTATATTCTTTTGTTTGTTTGATTTTTATTTTTGTCTTTAAGCAAAATTCACCTGGCAGAGGTGGGCAGGAATCTCCCCACTTCATTTGCCCTTCTGCTAAATGGTTTCTCATGCCTGAAATCACCTTCTCCCAGGTAGCCATTCCACCGTGTCCCTCAACTCATTCACCTTCTCCAGTAAGTCAACCCTGATTATTTGAGATGGCATAATAACACTCTGCTCTCCAATCAGAACAAATAGGCAAATAGCCCCAATCCCTCAGCAGTTGGTGTTTCCGGCAGAGAGAAACAAAATTAATACATTGGTAAAGCAGCCTATGAAATCCACAAAATTATGCAGCTTACTAAGCTGTGAGGCATCTTAGAAAGAAAGGGAATTCCCAAAGGCCTGCCACTTATATTTTTCAGTCATTATTATAGAAGCTGTCTTGGAATCAGGTAACCATTCTAGTTTCACTTCTAAATTTGCAGATGAACATTTTAAAATATATCAGCGACCCTCATTATTATAAAATTAGTATCATCACCACATAAAATGTAAAAATATAAAAACTTGAAAAGAACAATTTTTTCTTATCAAGTACAAGTTCTGTTCACAGTTCAATGAAATTCCTTTTTGTTAGTTTTCTGAGTATTATAATCACCCATTGTATAAAACTGTGAACTGCAGTTTTTGTTTCACCTCACATTATGTAGCAAATACAATATATAAGTATATATGATTACATGATGTCACATACTTTTTAAAAGCATTTCAAATCACTGTATAATGTGCCATCAAGTTGGCGAACAAGATACAGAACCCTCTTCCTAAAACTGAGAATCTAGGTATTTTCCAATGTTTCGTTCTAATAAATAAGGCTGATATTGAACACTATTGCACATTAATTTCATTTTATTTCTTTGATCTTCGTAATTCAAAAAGTTCCTGTCTGAACAAAGTTAAGAGTTAAGAAACCAAATCCCTGCCCAATCATTTAGTAGCCATTGACATAGCTATACAGGGCATTAATATTCCTGTCTTTGAAATGGGAATGAGACTGTCCATGATTGCAGGATTGCTGGGTAAATCATTTCATGCCTAAGGAAGCACTGTGTATAGGTGAATGTTAATGTAACTGAAAAGCGTTATAAAGACTTTATCCCGGGCTTCCCTGGTGGTGCAGTGGTTAAGAATCCACCTGCCAATGCAGGGGACACGGGTTCAAGCCCTAGTCTGGGAAGATCCCACATGCCGCAGAGCAACTGAGCCCGTGTGCCACGACTACTGAAGCCTGCGCGCCTAGAGCCCGTGCTCCGCAACAAGAAAAGCCACCGCAATGAGAAGCCCGCGCACCGCAAGGAAGAGTAGCCCCCTCACCGCAACTAGAGAAAGCCCGCGCACAGCAACAAAGACCCAACGCAGCCAAAAAACAATAAATAAAATAAATACATTTATTAAAAAAAAAAGACTTTATCCCAAAGACAGATAATCCTCATGCTGATGAAACTGTACTAAATATTACAGAAGAAATTTGAAGTAAAAAAAAAAGTGAATTCTGTCTGAATAGGTACTATATTAATAATAATAAATGATAATTCTAGATTGCCAGATTTAGGGTAATTATTTTAATTATATGTTTCACCATCTGGATGATTGTCCTGGGTGTTTAAACAAGTTTTCAATTAGTAGTTTGAGGAAGTGCCAAGAACATTTTTCTCTCAGCATTCAATTCCTTTCTCTTCTTTCATAATAATTTCCATTTGTTTTCACTTTTTAATTTTAGGGTTTAAAAGACCCGTGCCTCTGGCAGAGTGAATACAGTGACAGTGACGGAAAAGACAACAACTTCGGCGTGCATCTGGCTCTGCTACTTACGTAGGTAAGAGTTTGACTTCTTGGTGTCTCCGTTTCTTTGTGTGTCAAATAAGAAAAGATGCACACTGCGTAGGACTGTAGTAAAAATACCGTAGGACAAAAGCATATCGAATTCTGGCTCAGTGCCTGGCACATAGGAGAAGCTCTATACATATTATGTCTTATTAACAATGGCAAGAACAACATCTTGAAGGTTGCAGGGCTATTCTCGGGGCACATCTATGTGCATCTTCACACCAAACCTACAAGTCGCCCTTCTTTGACAGAGGTGAAAACCAAAGCGCTAAGAGGTTAAGTAATGCAGTCTGTGTCACTCAGGGTTCAGATTCTAAGTCTCCCTTGTTTTTCCTCACTGAACACTGGGAGTTTCCCAGTGTAAATGGCTCCTATGAGAGATCTTCCTGAGAACGGGTCTGGAGAAAGACAACGCGAAACAAATCACAAAGAACTCCCGGTAGCTTACATTCATGCGCGGCACCATACGAGGTGTAACTTAATTGAATTGTCTCAAATGCCATATGCTTTAGTCCTTACTCTTCACATTTGTCACTTACAAAAAGGGTTTCACGTCCAGAACCATCTGACTCCAAGCCTGTATTTTTTGTTACAAGTGCTTAAAGAAAATCAAAAATAGGGATCATGGATAAAGGATGGATCCCCGAAATCCAAGTACGAATGTGTCTCTTTACCTAACTTTCTTTGGGGCATGATAAGAGACATCACTTACAGTATTTGGCAAAAAGCCATGATCAACTTGTGAGATATGGGTGATAAAGATATTTGAAGGTGCTTGTAAAAGATTTTCTGTAAGTCTAGACCTGAGCTGGAAATGCAGAGCTGAACCTCTCCACACACCAGGGAGGGAAAGATGGCAACAGTGGATCATTGCCTCTCTCCTGATAGTGAGTGATTCGCAATCTGAAAGTGAAGTTGGACTGGAAAGGGAGAGAGAGATAGCAAGGAAAAAAAATATTCAATTTGAAGTTGCCTTCCAGGAAAAATGTCACGCGGAAAATGATTTTATCAGGTTTGAAATGCAAATGCAATAAAATCCCTGACATATTTGGATTGGTAAAATAATATATTTCAGGACTGGGTGAAGAGAGGAATTTTAGTGCTGGGGAAGCTGTGTGCAGATGTGACTGGCTAGAGTTAGAATATAAAAATCACCATCTCAGAAGACAAATAAAATTTCTAACCCTGGGTGGTGATTGTATAAAAACAAGATAGTCAGCCTTAGCTAAGCCTTTTTCTATGGCCATACCCCCAGTTTTCTATCATGAAGAGACATATATAAAGGAAGATCTCAGAGCGGCATGGTCTATATTTCTATATATCCCCCTGTAGTAGACAATTTGGGGATGTCTGTTCATCCTACAGTCCCCCTTTTCTAATGATTTTCTGCCACCCTCAGGGTGGGCTTCTGTTGTCACACGTATGTGAAAAGATGTAGATGTATATGTCACATGTATATTGCCATTCCTTTCCCCCATAGAGTTGGCTGCATTAGGAGTAAAACCTCACCCAGTAGGACCAGATGGATTGTCAGCCCTTCATATTTCAAATAGGGGGTCACTTGGGGCCAAGGAGATGTGAAGATAAATATGGTTTCTGAGAGAGCAAAATAAAACAGATATGTAGAAACAGAGACCATGAGAAACAGAGCAGACATCTCATGGAACCCTACAGAATGGAGTGGCGTCCTTAGCTAACGATGCCTTTCCAGTTCCAGGCTGGCCTCCCTTGGCACCTGGCTCTATCCACATCAAGCGTTTCCATGGTTTCCTCATCTTTGCCTAATTCAGGTTGGATGGGAAAGGTCTTGACTGATGCAATGCTACCCCATCTTTTGCAGAATGTGCCTCCATGCATTTGGGTGGATAAGTGAAATAACAGCATTGTAGTATTTATTGCTAATCTTGAATATAGACTTTACTTTTTGGTATTAGTTTTCCTGGGTCTCTAACAGATCCAAATAGCTACTGCTCTCTGCCTTCCTTCTACTTAACAGTAGTGTAGATGGATTTTTTAAACAGAGCTCCCCATGTAAATCCTGCACAGATCCAAGGACAAATAAATACTTCGGTGTCACTATACCTAAACACCAGGTAGAGTAACTCTTTGTTTGGAGATCATTAGCCAGCAATTGAGCCCCATGGGCGACAACTTCATGAACCAAGGTCTATGGCTGGCAAGTGCCAGAGTCGGAACTCAAGTCTTTTTTGAATCTGACTTTGAAGCTTGAGTGATGTGCTATTCTGTGTTAAACATAATGGCCAAGAAACTCCTAGATAGATAGATAGATAGGTAGATGAATGGGTAAAGGGACAAATGGATGGATGGATAAATGGATCAATAGATAAGACATAGATAGATAGATAAAATGGGTGGATGGATGGACGTAGATATGGATAGATAGATATGATAGAGATAGAGATGCAGATACCAATATGCAGGTAGAAGGGGGAGCACGTAGGAATTTTCATAGACACTGACTCGTGTGGCAATATCAATAGTGCATGGGAAGACAACAAACAAACAAAGCAAAACAGAAGACCTCCATGTAATAGTGAGCTGTATTAAGTGGGAAAATGAATAGAATGAGAGAAATGAGGTACTTTGTGTTCAGTGACCCACAAAGCCTGGTATTATATGTTTAGTTCCACACAGCACTCTTTAAGAAAGAAAGTGGAAGATGGGAATTGTCCAGCAGAAGGTAAGCAGGGTGGGAAGATACTGGAAGTTCATCATAAAAAAAAGAAAACAGTCAAGGGAATGAGTTTTTTTCTTGAGAGGAAAGGCACTTAGGAAAATTAATTCCTTCTTACTATGACGACCTCAGTTTACAGGAAGAGGAGATAAACAGTGAAACCCTGGAGACTTGCTGTTAGAACCATGGATAGAAGCTTAAGGGAGACAAAGTTAGGGACCATATCAGAGTGATGCTCAGAGAGTCAAAAGCTGGGTTTCCAAATCTCGGTCATGTTTGTACCACGTTCACTGTATCTGCAGAAAACCTGCTCTATGTTTTGGTCCATTTTTCTTTAAACTGACTTTTTTATTAAGTGTAAATAAATGTATTTTAAAAGAATACCTTCTAGCATCACTATACATGGAATATAAGTACCATTCATTATAAGCAAGAGTAAAGAATAAAAATAAATACGATGAAAAGACAGTGATATGGAATTCCATCTGGTCTGAAGGCTGCTACCTCTCTGTTAAAAAAAAAAAGAATGATAAGAATTAATGTCATACATAGAAAACAAACGTATGGTTACCAAAGGGGAAAGGCAGGAGAAGGATAAATTAGGAGTTTGGGATTAATAGATACACACTACTATATATAAAATAGATAACCAACAAGGACATACTGTATAGTACAAGGAACTATACTCAATATTTTGTAATAATCTATAAGGGAAAAGAATCAGAAAAAGAACATATATATATATACATACATATAATTATATATGTATATAATATGTATATTATATATGTATGTTATATATATGTATGTTATATATATGTATATTATATATATAATATGTAATATGTATATATACATATATAATATATATGTATGTGTATATATATAACTGAATTACTTTGCTGTACACCTGAAACTAGCACAACATTGTAAATCAACTGTACCTCAATAAAAAATAATTAATGTCATAAAATACACACTTAATTACTAACTTACACCAAGTAAACTAAATTACTTACATCACCTTCATATTTAAAAATAAGAAATTGCATCATGTACATCTCATAGGGGGGTAAAATTCACAAAGAGTGAAATAAATTTACAAACATGGTAATTTAACATAAGAAAAGAAAGATTGGAAAGTGTTGGCGAGGTGTTAGAGGATATTGAGATCACCTCCTTGATGTCGGAAGAAATGTAAGAGGGCTAAGAAGGACATCACTTTCACTCTGGGAGAATTAGTGTCCATTAGCATTTATCATCTCTATCTAAACAGCCCTTCAGAGGTGCATCCCATCCTTTGGGAAACACTGACCAGGATGTCCAGTGATGGGTCATTTAGCAAATAGGGAGCTTCAAGTCAAAGAAGTATTTCCAAGAGACCATAGTCAGCAGGGATGTCGGTTAGAAGGTTACCCAGCTACCAGGCAGCCAGAACCCTTCTGGCTCAGGGCGTTAATGATTTCATGGTTTACTGAGTGGGACTTTCTGTAGAGAACGGGACCTTGCTTCCACCCCGTCTCATGGCTGAAGCTCCTGGTTGGCTCCACAGGGCTGCTCTTTGACGTCTGTGTGTTTATCCCACACCACAATGAAAGCTCCCCATTTTCCAGGACAAATGTGAGAGGGGTCGTTTGTGACTCGGCCGGCAGGCATGCAAATCTGGCCGTGCGGCACTCAAGACACCTCCTCATTTCTCAGTGTCACTGTGGATCTCGTATAACTTGCATTGTTTCATTCTCCTGGTAATGCAGTCATGATTTCTTCCTGATTGAGTGGGAAGTAACTCAAGCAGTGCCACCAAACAGCGCCAGCGGGGAGGAGGAGGGGCAAGTGGCACCCAGGAAAGGATCATTGTCCTTTTCACTTTTCCTGCACAAATCCAAAGGTGCCTCTCTTGGAGATGGAGAAGATGATGAAGGCCACATATAACATAGTGCAAAATGGTGTGGTCTTTGCAGCCAGACGCAGCTGAGCTCTGATGCCAGCCCTGCCATTTACTGTTATGTAAACTTGGGTGAGTAAGTGATTTAATCTCTTTAGGCCCCAATTTCTTCATAAATACAATGAGGTTAATAAAATAACAACTCACGAGGTCCTTATGAGAAATGGCTGAGATAAAGCAAATTCACATAAAACATCTGTTTAGTTCCTCTTTTATGTTCGGAATATGCGGGTGCTGCAAGGCAGAAGGATGGGCAGGAGTGAGCCGTAAGCTTGCCTTGTCATCAGCTCACCTGCATATTGTCATTCCCAAGGGAGATGGGGCTGGGAATTAAGAAAGGGCGTTTGGTGTAGATTTGGGGGTGACTGAGATAAACAAAGAAACCAGCCCTTTCCCCTAAATTTGCTGTGGCATATGTTCACTCATTTCTTAAATTTATTTATTTTTAATTCTTAAATTTTTTTTACTTTTTTTAAAACTTTTTATTTTGTATTGGAGTATAGTTGATTAACAATGTTGTGATAGTTTCAGGTGTACAGCAAAGTGATTCAGTTATACATATACAGGTATCTAGTCTTCAAATTCTTTTCCCATTTAGGTTGTTACAGCATATTAAGCAGCTTTCCCTGTGCTATACAGTAGGTCCTTGTTGGTTATCCATTTTATATATAACAGCATGTACATGTCAATGTTCACTCATTTATTTAGCAAATATTTCTACTGAGTAACTGCCATATTCTACACATGGCATTAGGTCCAGTGGATTCACTGGTGAAAAAGATAAGCACCCTTCTTGTGCTCATGAAGCTTATAATCTACTGGGATGGAGAAGACTCACCCTGACTTAATAAATACACATGTGACGAATGTTCTGAAAAGTGACAGACACAATGAGCAGCTATTCCAGGGAGATCCAAAAAGTCTGCAGAGTCAGGAAATATTTCTAGGAGTGGGCAATTTTTTAATCCAGCCCCTGAATAATGAATTCGTTCGGCTCAGTGGTGAGGCATGGGGAGAGAGGAAAAGGCCGGCTCATTGGAGGAATGAAAATCAGTTCAGCATGTCTAGGGGGCCCTCGAAGAGTAGCCAAATTTTCATTTTGCTGATTAAGTACATCTTTTAAAGCAGCTATTGAATATCATAATTTCATGGAAGAAAGAACTTTTGAACACCAGGAAAATAAGGAGACACTGTTAGATTAATGTCAGCCCTTTGAACTGAATAAATTCAGAGTTATAAAATATCCACTTCGTTTTGCTTACTTTTACTTAAAAACGTGTCTGTGACCATTGTAGATTTCCAAGAGAGGTAGAGAAAGAGCCAAATCATTCTTACTAAAGAGAGCTTTTGGCTCCAAATTGATAACTTATTTTCTCCCAGTGAGGTGACCCAGAAGATAGATAAACAGCAAAGACTTGCATTCACTCACTCATTCATTCATTCAACAGTATCCCTTGAGCTCCATGTATACACACAACACACTGTGGAAAGAGCAGCAGAGACTGAGGAAGATACTATCTGTCCCAGGAAAGTGCACATCTCTTTCTTTCTCTGTCGAGTTTCTAGAACTGGGGCTGAGTCCACAGAATCTGAGTTGAACCAGTCAAGATTCCATCACATATAAACAATATCATGTGATATTTGTCATTCTCTGTCTGGCTTACTTCACTTAGCATGATCATCTTTAGGTCCCCCCATGTTTCTGCAAATGGCATTATTTCATTCTTTTTATGGCTGAGTAATATTCCAAACTGCAAACTGTGGGCCTAGGCTCTGCAAACTGTGTATATATAGAGATCACAGTCGTAATTATTGGGCTGGCCAAAAAGTTCGTTCGGGCTTTCACTTAATGTTACAGAAAACCTGAACGAACTTTTTGGCAACCCAATATATTCGGTTCACTACTGGCTTCAGATGTTTTCAGAGTCAGATCAGGGCTTTCCCTCAGCAGGGTTTGGGATCTGAGCACTGGCCAGACCCCAGAGATCTCACTACACTTCACAGAGCCTCCAGCTTTCAGGGCCACTGAGGAATTCTCTCCGTCGTCAGCCCCACCCTGGTTTTCTGTGCCTCTGGCGATTTCTCCCCACCTAGCTGGCCTCCCCCAGCATTGTGGAGTTGCTGCCTGAGCCTGGTGAAGGCCTGTGTATCCGGGGATACGTCACAGCTCTCCGCCCTGCCCGCACTTTTCTGCAGCCACTCCTAACGCTAGGCTGTGCCTCAGGCTTTCCCTCAGCCCCTCAGACATTCGTGGGCCCCTCCCAGGCACTCTGAAAAGGATCGTCCTCTAAGCCCTCCTGCCCTGCCCTCGCCATGCGGCCTTTGTGTGCTGAGTGGAGCCCCCCAGGAAAAGGGTCCCCAGGGCGGTGCAGACTCACCCTTTGATGGGAGCTCCAACAGATTCTAATCCGTCATGGTAGCCCACAAGGTCTGGTAAAAGTTTGGCTGATTTCTCCTTTCAGTTTAAGGTAGGTTTGCTCCTCCTGCCTTGCCCAGGGGTAAAAGAAGCCACGGGTTTCTTCTCTCCTATAAATAGCTTAGCTCTTTCTGGATTTTAGTTTAGGTTTCTTTCCATCTCTAGATTTCTCGTCTCTCCCCCACTTCTCCCCCTCCTTCTCCTTCCTCTTCTTCTTCTTGCTCTTCTTTTCCCTCCCTCACTCAATCTCTGTCATCTCTTTCTCTTTTTCCATATATATACAAAGTATAGTAAATAAAGCCAAATTCTACATACTGCCTTCTCTCAATAACACTTTTCTACCTCTCCTCCAGAGGTAATAATAAAAAAATTTTGTATATATGATTCATATTTTATATACTTTGACTAACCATCAAAATATAAAGAGTTGTAGAGTGTTATGAACTTAGACAAATTGCATATACTCTGCATATCATTCTGAAATTGACTTGGTTTTCTCAAGATTCTGTCTGGGGATCCATCCAGGCTAACACAAGGAGATCGAGTTCTTTGATTTCATCTTCTGTTCACAATTCCGTTCCATGAGTACCCCACTGTATATTTATCTGTTACCCTCCTGGTTGACAGATGGATTGTTCTTTTCTAAGGGTTAGGGGTATAAACATAGGGGATAAAAGGGGGAAAGTAGAGTTCAGTAATTTGAGCACCTGTTTTGTATTTGGGGCTGTGGGCAGAAGGAAAGATATAATACAATTCCAGTTTAGTGGGGTAGACGGGGAGGTACGCAATCATTGAATTTGCCTTTTAGGAAGATTGATCTTGAGTATGTAGGGCATATGGGAAGGAGTCGTTGGTGACAAGGAAACTCAGTAGGAATAGTCTGTGATGAACCGCAGGGGTCCGATGAGGCACTGGAGAAGTTCAAATTAAAGCAGTGATTGTGAACAGTGGGAAATAATATGGACATGGGACCAACATGGCTGAT
Organism: Eschrichtius robustus; assembly: GCF_028021215.1. Lineage (NCBI taxonomy): Eukaryota > Metazoa > Chordata > Mammalia > Artiodactyla > Eschrichtiidae > Eschrichtius > Eschrichtius robustus. Next base: position 58,128,737 of record NC_090839.1, read on the forward strand.
ACAGTGAGGGTGGGAGGTAAGCCCACACTTGTCTTTCCCCAAAACCTCTGCTTGCCCACCAAGCCACACCTGTGCTGTCCAGAGAGACAAGGGTCACTCTGTGGAGAGACCCGATGATTGGGATAAAGTAGTGTGTAGTTCTCAGTGTCTGCTCCTAAGAAGCTCAGAGGACCTAAGAAGTCCAGTGGGAGAAATAAACAAACTGACTTTATAATGTAGAGCAAAGCTGTACTGTCTACTGGTGTGTCTGATCCCAGCACAAAGTGGGCACAAAGGATGAACAGCTGTGCCAGACGGTGAACGTGAAGGGGTATTTCCAAGAGATGATGTCTTTTCAGCTGAGATGGAAGGACAAGTAGAATGTAGCCAGGAAAAGAAAAAAAGAAAAAGTGTGCAATCACAGTCTAGGTAGAACAAACAATTTTCAGGATTATATGACCAGGACAGCTACATAATGATTGCTAGGTGTCCGGCACAGTTCTAAGTTTATTTCCTCCTCACAGCAACCCCCTAAGACAGGTGGTATGATTGCTATCATTCTCATTTTCTGGAGGAGTAACGTGAGGCAGAGAGAGGCTAAAGTCGCACACCCAGTAAGCAGCAGAGCAAGCGAGGAATTAAGCCCTAACAGCATGGCTCAGGGACCACACTCTCAATCCCTGTTGTACATCAGCTCTCACTGTGACTGCATACGGTTTAGCACAGAAGCCGTCAGTGGCTGTATTCCAACTCAGGACTCGGTTTTCTGGGTGGAAGTGTCCAGTAGAAAGAGCCTGAGAGTGAGAAAATGGGGCTGGGGGTGAGGAGGGAGGGAGGTCTTAGTGCCTGTGCCATGGATGCCCGGGGAAGTGGAGGCTAGGCAGGAAGGGAATGGTAAAAATGGGAGGCAACACCAAGAAACGACATCCAGATGTTACCACAGGCTGATGCAGCTGGGCTGGGCTGCGTGTGATTCTCCTCTGGTCCCCGTTCTCTAATTCCACCTTGATGCAGTGACTCCCAGTCCTAATCATTTCTCTCACTTCCTGGTCTGCATATTCAACTGGTTTTTATGCTTTTTCCATCTGGAAAATTTCCAGGCAACCCTGTTTAGAGCAGGCAGTGTATAAATGTCAAGTTCCTTCCTTCCTTCTTCCTTCCTCTCCTCCCTTCCTTTCTCACACACTGGATGAGCATCTACTATTTACAAGACCATGTGTTTTTTAGGCTAGAGCAGGCACGAAGGGGCAGCCTTGTTAGTTACAAACATGAATCACCTATGGCTTCCCTCCTCAAAGAGCTTGCAGTCCAGTAGAAAAAAACCTGACATTTATCCTGAAACATTTTTTTTTTCCATCAGAGAAGTCTTGAAAAATTGCTCTATGATGTCAAGAAGTTGGGGACAAGGGAAATCTTTCCTTTTCACACCATGCTCAAATTGGAAGAAAGCTCAGAAAATTGTGGCTTTGGGCTCCTATCTTTGCATTCAGAATTCTGTGGAATATAGCCCAGAGTTTCTGAATATATCCCTAGTCTTGTCTGAAAAATTAGTAGATCTGTGGTAATATTAAACATAATTAAATATAATTACTATCTCTAAGATCAATGATTTATAAGTTAATAATAACAGCTAAATCGTATGTAACGTTTACTATGGCCCAGAGATTTTTCTCAGTGCTTTCCAAAGAGAAAGTCACTTGATCTTTGCAAACATCTTATGAGAGAGGTACTATTATCATCTTACTTTATAGATGAGGGGATTGAGGTATAGGTTATGTAGTTGGTCCAAAGCTCAAAAATGGCAGACATGAGATTTGCACCCAAATGGTATGGCTCTGGAGACTCAACTTTGAACCACTGTGAAATTTTTCCTCTTACTTATAAATACATAAAACTACTTAGAACATAGAAGTTATACTTTATTTTCTCAATGACTATTTTTTTAAATTATCCGAGCATCTGAAAAATGTTTTGGCCTTTAAAAAAAAAAAGCTCTCACATTCCAAAACTTGATTTCTACAGATTTAAATCAATCTCATTTTACAGGCAAAGAGACTTAGGAAATGACTTTCCCACGATCGTGAAGACAGTAACAGGACATGGCTTAGGACCCAAGCAGTATAGAAAAATGTTGCCAAGTATAGGCTTTGAGACAGAAGCAGCTAGACTGAAGTCCCAGCTCATTCATTAACTAGCCCCGTAGGCTGGAGCATGTTGCTTATTTGCCCTCAGTCTCCATTTCTCCATCTTTAAAATGGGAAAGACATTCTATGAACCTCACAGTGTTGTTATAAGGATCAATTGAGACAACATATACAATGTGACAAGCATCATGCCTACACATTGTAGCACCTCTGTTGTTACAGGTATTCTTCTGGTTGTAATTATACCATTTTAACTCACCCAAATCTCCTCAACTTAAATCCAGTGGTCTTTCCAAGGTATCAGGCAAAAATCACCTGTTTGTGTGGGAGTATGCCCTCACCCCCTCCAGACTTTACTAATAGCAGCACCTACTATAGCCAAATAAAATGGGCTCCATGACCTTTTATCACCATGTCTGAAGAGACCCAGCTCAGTGAAAGAAGACACAATTTCTCGCTCTGTTGACAGTCAAGGACTCGTGTTTCCAATCGTCAAGTCCTTCAGAAGATTCTGCCGTTCCAGCTGATTTATCATGTTTCCTTCTTTATTTTTCTGATAGTCAGTAGAAGTCATCTAAAATAAAATGCCAATGTGCAGGTTCTAGTATGAGAATATAGATGTCAGCCAAAGACCTTCATGGTCACATGCCCAGATGCAAAATTGTACAAAGGTGGAGGGGAGGTGGCAGGGGCCATGAAAGAACGCAAGTAACAGGAAACACGCTGTGGCTGAGAGTGGCTTGATCTCAGAGCTTCGTATCCTAGTGTGAAGAAAACTCAGTTTGGGATTCTAATGACATCCTCCTGGTCCAAAGAGGCCCATCATTCTTCAAACAATGGTGAAAGCATATCCGAGCTCACATTGGAGCCTCAGAACCTGCCGTGGAATTGCACTCGTCTTCTCATCTTTGTGCAAGGTAGTTCAGTATTCTCCATGGATTTCTGATTGTTTAAAACAATTTCCTACCCACTTCAGAACTTGTCACATTTTCTCCTCGGATTCTTTCTGTCATTTTTGCTGCTTTCTTTCCTTCTCGGGCTTATGAAGACATCCATCCTGCTGGAGGAGACCATCAATAAAAATCACCACGCTCAATGCTGTGATTAGCCAAGAACAATTCTCTTCCTTACTTGAGTTTTCGCCAAATCAACATCACATGCTTTTTCACCTTCCCTTACCACTAGCAATTCAGATGTCGGGAAGTGATTTTCAAATGATAAATGATTAAATCTTCCTATAAAGAGAGGAGTCTGGGAGAGATATTCAGCAGGCAGTAGAGACTTTTTTTCAGCAAATACCCCTGTCACACTGAGTGGGTCAAACCCAGGGTTCTTCACAGGCCACGTGGGCAGGGCTTTAGGATTTTATTGAGACTTTTATGGACATGAAATGGCATGAATGTAGGTCTGTAATGGGCAGCTAGACTTGTCTTGCCCAATAGCTCTTCTCTTTCTTCTGGTTACAGAATTTTCTTTTCCTTTGCAAAATTTCCTACCCCGACCCACCTGTCTTCCTAATCAATGGAATGACCATGTGACTGCAGCAAATTGGTCAGAGCAGACAACCATTGATGCAGGAACCTGCATGGGATCCAAGAAGGGCCAATCGGGGATTGATACAGCCACTAGGAAAGAGATGCTTTCGCCTCAAATACTGTGAGGTCTATACAAGTCTGGCATTTTGCACTCACTTGGAGAGAGTCTGGTTGAGAAATAAACCAACGAAGAGGAAAATAGTTTTGAAAGATGGCAGAGAGAGAGAGAAACAGAGAGACATGACATCATTTGGGGCCTTGCAATAAGTTACAGTTGAATCTGTAACACAATCTGAATCACACAAAAAGATTTTAGTTGCCTGAATCAATAAAAAAACCCTTATTCCCACTCCCTCCTCCCATTTTCTGTTGTTGCTTAATCTACTCTTAGCTGCTGTCTGTCACCTGCAACTAAGCCATTTAATGTCATCCCTTTCAAAAGATTTTATCCCCAACAGAATTTGCAAAATATTTGTGTTAGTGTGTGGCCATTGGCTTCCCCCATACTCACTGCAAGGCCAGAGAGAGGTTGAAGTTGCCTCTGCTCTCAAATATCAGACTAACGTTTGGAAGCATAGAGGGGAGGCCACTGGGCCAGGAGCCAAGTGTAGAACTGTAACTCTTGATCTGCTCCTGATGTAGTGGGTGTTACTGTGGATATTTCCGCACCTCTATGGGCCTCTATCTCCCCCAGGTCAGCTGTCACTTGTAAATAAATTGTGATCATGGGGATAGTAATCAGAGAGTATATTTAAAAACTTGGCTCTTTCATGTAAGAGTTGAGTGACATTGCAAGACAAATATCATATGATGTCATTTATATGTGGAATCTAAAAAAAGGATACAAATGAACTTATTTATAAAACAGAAATAGACTCACAGACATAGAAAACCAACTTGTGGTTACCAAAGTGGAAAGGGGGGAGGGATAAATTAGGAGTTTGTGATTAACAGGTACACACCACTATATACAAAATGGATAAACAACAAGAACCTACTGTATAGCACAGAGAACTATATTCAATAACTTGTAATAACCTATAATGGAAAAGAATCTGAAAAAGAATATGTGTATATATATATATATATATATATATATATATATATATATACACATATGTATATATGCATACTATATATGTGTGTGTATATGTATGTACACCTGAAACTAACACAACATTGTAAATTATACTTCGATTTTAAAAAGTGTTAAAAAAAGGAGTTGAGTGACATTGAAGCAAAAAAGGTCATATTTCAGATTCCTCATCTATAGAAATAAAGGTGAAAAGAGTAATTATATCATGAAGAATGAAAAAAATTCACATAAAGTATTTAGCATGATATCTGGCATATAGTGAATCTCAGTACATGTAAGTTAATGTTATTACTTTACTGGGACTTGGGGGGGATCAGTAAATAATCAAGGCTTCACAGATGTAACATGTATAAGCCCAGTCATTGTTTGTGTGTGTGTGTGTGTGCCTCTGTGTGTGTGTGTGTGTGTGTGTGTGTGTGTGAGAGAGAGAGAGAGAGAGAGACAGAGTTGGCAGCGATGTCTACTGTATTCACAATATACAGATTGAATGTTGAATCCCATCTCTGACACTGTCATTAAGTGATCTTTAATATTTGTTTTTCTCTTCTTGCGCTTTATTTTTTTAAAAGTATTTGTTTATTTATTTATTTATGGCTGTGTTGGGTCTTCGTTTCTGTGCGAGGGCTTTCTCTAGTTGTGGCAAGCGGGGGCCACTCTTCATCGCGGTGCGCGGGCCTGTCACTATTGTGGCCTCTCTTGTTGCGGAGCACAGGCTCCAGACGCGCAGGCTCAGTAATTGTGGCTCACGGGCCCAGCTGCTCCGCAGCACGTGGGATCTTCCCAGACCAGGGCTCGAACCCGTGTCCCCTGCATTGGCAGGCAGATTCCCAACCACTGCGCCACCAGGGAAGCCCTAGTGATCTTTGATTGATCAGATCTTTCTTGCGTTTTCTTTTCCTCTTTCTTTTTTTCCCTTCTTTTGTTCAACAATTTATTGAACACATACAATATACCAAGTATTTTACTAAGAATGAAGTATGAAATAAACAAAATTGTACACCACTTATCTTTCCCTCTTGGACCTTAATATTTAATATGACCTCTCTGATAACTTGTCCTGGACCCACCACGTGCAATTCCCTTTGTCACAGGGAATGCAGACCAAGCTCTTCTCAAGTGCTTATCTCTCCTCTTCCAGCATTGTCTAGAAAAGAATTAGGAGATAGCAAACGTTGTCTGAGCTAGTTGAGTGTGTACACTGATGCATGCATTTTCTGAGCTTTGGCCACTGGAATTGTAGAAGCAACTGGTAGCTGCCTCTGGGAGTAGACCTACACTTGGTTTACCTGGGAACATTAAAATAGACACAACCAAAAAGGCATCGCTTCCTTTGCCCCAAATCTCACACTACAAGCCAGATTGGCTGTGCCTGGATCTCTCCGTGACAAGGGTGAATTATAAACCAAGGGCTGCCTTTGTTCCTCATCCCTCTCCCCTTTCTGCCTTCCTGCACTCCCAGGTGCCCGTGATGGAGATGTGATTGCAGTTGCACAGAAGGAAATATTTTAAGACCTGCCAAAACCCTTGGCTCAGAACTCGCTTTTCCAAGCAACCTTTCTGAACATGGAGACTGCAGTGAATTATTGAAACCTTAGAGGGTTCACCAAGAGGAGCATAGCACAGAGAGGGTGCGGCCGGAGGCTGCAGCTAGAATCTGATTCCCTTCCCCACTCCTGACACCAGCTGGGCTGCGGATCTACTATCTCCTTCGGGAGCTGTCTCCTGGGCCTCCACAGGAAGGGTAGGATGGCATCAGGCAGGGGGCAGCTGAGGGTTTGGGACTCCACAATTATCTTTGATGGTGAGAAGCAAGACATTAGTACATGACTGTCCAGATACATCTGGCTTCAAGGCTCAGGAGCAGGGTTTTATAATTAAAACACGTGAGGTCCACAGATATAGAGAACAGACTTGTGGTTGCCAAGGGAGAATGGGGTAGGGGAGGGAAGTACTGGGAGTTTGGGATTAGCAGATGCAAACTATTATATATAGAATGGATAAACAACAAGGTCTTATTGTATAGCACAGGGAACTATATTCAGTATCCTATGATAAACCATAGTGGAAAAGATATGCAAAAGAATATATATATACATACACACACACACATATATATAAAAAACTGAGTCACTTTGCTGTATAGCAGAAATTAATACAACATTGTAAATCAACTATATTTCAATAATATTTTTTAAAATTAAAAAAAAAAAACGTGAGGTCCAGCTTTAAATAACACATACAGATATTCCTTCCTTCCCATATGAAAACATCACAGTGGCTACCCTAGTTCCAAGCACTTTCCAAGTGTGCATGCAGTTAATCCTCACAACATTCTATGAGGGAGGTGCTATTTTTATCCCCAGACATAGTTGGGGAAACTGAGGCACAGATAAAGAAATTTGCATAAAGAATATTTGGAAATATTTGCAAAGAGTAGAGCCAGGATTCAAGTGGGCAATCTCCAGGCCTGCACCCTACTTACTATGCCACATGACCTCTTGCTGATAATGATGCTGAAGGTGAAGAAGTTAATGCTGATGGTAACTCCCTGAGCTGAGTAATCTGTCTGCCACATTTCATTCACTTCGACAACATCACAAGCTCATGGTTTTATCCCCATGTCACAGTAGAGCACAATGAGGATAAGAAAAACGAAATGATTTGCACGAGGTCACAGTAAGAAAAAAACAACAACCACAAAAATCCGAACCAGGACCCAATCCTAAATCTGTCTGACTCCAAAGTCTATGCTTTCTGAAATGCACTGAACACTCTGTGACTTTGACCTAGAAAGGACCAAGACCGTCACAAATCCTCAAGTTCCCAAGTGCCACCAGCGCAGCATTCAGGATTCCTCATGAGTGCAATAAAGCATGGCTGAAGGAAAGCCAATTGCTCCGGCAGAGAAGGACTGGGTCTGTAATACAAAACTGAATTTCCACATGAAGCTCATTCCTGTCTAAGAATCGCCACTTTCCTAAATCCCTGTAATTTCTCATCCTTTCCATCCCCAGCACGAGCAGTGGACTTTCCTGAGGGGACCATTTCTTTCACAAAGTATCAAGTTGTGGTCATTTCCTAAGAGCTCCAAGTATGTGATGACAGGGTGTGAATAGCAGTGATGTGCGTAGGGGATGCTTAGCCTGGCTCGCTAAGCCAGGCACTCGCCCTGCAATCCGTGTTCGTAAAGGATAGATTATGACACAGCGTGTGCCTTCGAGGTTGCCTGTATATAAATAGAGAAATCATCAGTTTGGATCTGTTCCCAGGGATGACATTAACTCTTTTTTTTTTTTTTTAATATTTATTTATTTATTTGGCTGTGTCGGGTCTTAGTTGTGGCATGTGGGATCTTTCATTGCAGCGCGTGGTCTTCTCTCTAGCTGTGGTGTGCGGGCTCAGTAGTTGTGGCACTCAGGCTCTAGAGCTCACGGGCTTAGTTGCCCCGCGGCAAGTGGGATCTTAGTTTCCTGACCAAGGATCAAACCCGTGTCCCCTGCACTGGAAAGTGGATTCTTAACCACTGAACCACCAGGGAAGTCCCGACATTAACTCTTTTTTTTTTTTTTTCTTAAATTAATTAATTAATTAATTAATTTTATTTTCGGCTGCATTGGGTCTTTATTGCGGTGCGCTGGCTTCTATTGCAGTAGCTTCTCTTGTTGCGGAGCACGGGCTCTAGGCACGCGGGCTTCAGTAGTTGTGGCTCGTGGGCTCTAGAGTTCAGGCTCAGTAGTTGTGGTGCGTGGGCTTAGCTGCTCTGCAGCATGTGGGATCTTCCCGTGGACCAGGGCTTGAACCTGTGTCCCCTGCATTGGCAGGCAGATTCTTAACCACTGCGCCACCAGGGAAGCCCCCGACATTAACTCTTATTTAATGAAAAACTAGAGCCAGTTCCCCACTCTAATGTCTAATATCTACCTATCAAAGGCTGGTGGAATAAATTACAGAACATCCACACAGTGGAATATTATACAGCACTTAAAAGGAATATGCAATATCTCCATGGATTGCTATGGAGTCTTTGCCAGGATATAGTCCAAGATTAAAAATCTAAAATGTACAAAAGTGTTTATAACATGCTGCTATCATTAAGAGAAGGCAAGTAGGAGTATGTAGTAGCTTGTGGGATCTTAGTTCCCTGACTAGGGATCGAACCCGGGCCCTGGCAGTGAAAGCGCTGAGTCCTAAACACTGGACCGCCAGGAAATTCCCGAGTATGTAGTAGCTTATATTAAAAACAATGAGAGTGTTCTTAGGGGATATTGGGAGTTGTGAGTACTATTTCTAGCAGCTCTTCTCTAAGTTTGAAATTATTTCCAAATAAAAAGTTTAAAAATGTAAAAAAAAAAAAAAAACCCTCCAAAAACAAACAAACAAAATGAAAGTGTCTTTAAAAATCTAAAATAAAGAAAGAGGAAAAGAGGGAGAAAACAATGTGGATGGGACAGAATCTTGACTTCTTTGATAATAAATTCTATAGATCTTGCTCTGAAACCATGTAAATATTTTCCACAATCACAAAACCAATTTATATTTTTAAAAGCAATTCCTAAAACATAACAAATGAGCCTGATTGTTCATCAAGCTGATGGCATACACATAGAGAGGGAAACTATATCGTGATTTTAAAATAAGTAATTTCACTCTATATCACTAATGAGATATACTCTATCACCTAAAATAACTGGGGGGAAACTGCTTTAAGAAAGCGTATCAGTAGTGGTAGTGTTGCTATTGTTACTGTGGGTCTGCTGTATGTGTGGTATGAGACAAAACAAGTGAGAAATCATGTTGGCGTCATTGGGAACCAGGATTTCTAGCACAGAAGAAAGGAAAGGAAGATTATTGAAGTTAGTCCTGGATTCAACTTGTAGGTACATTTTTCTGCAGGAGAATCAGGATCTAAATATCTCACCACAAGCTTGTTTCCATCAATGGCCCAAGACTTCTGACCCTGGGCAGAGGGCTTGTTCTGATACAGATTGCTCTTTAAGGTATAATCTGAAATTCTTCAGTGAAAATATGTCTCTGGAAAGAGAACTAGTTGGTTTTGTGGCTCATGGCCCAATTAGCATCCATCACTGTGACTACGTACACATGGAGGGGGTGGGAGGTTGGTTTCCAAACTTTTTTTTTTGCAAGCACATCAAGTAACAACTATGGGGTTTTCTTTTGCGGGGGGCACACTTGATGGCTAATTCTCATACTTTGAACTCTGTCTTCCAGTGAAAAATCATTATTAAATGTAAAAGTATAAAACATCGTTGAATTTAAAAAGTGATGACATGTCCAAAGGCAAAAAGCTATGAAAGAACATCAGTTAATCCTGAATAATTAAGTCAGATCTTGGTTATTTTTCTGAATTGATTGAACCTTAAATATCAGGGTGAAAAATACTTTAGAGCTTTGGCATCAGGTAGACATAACCTAATACCCAACGTGTAAGTATGATTTCAAGCCAGCTGCCCAATAGACCAGAGCATGAACTTCTATGGTGGTAAAATGTAGACAATTGTACCTTTTTCTTAGAGTTTTTGTGAAGAGTAAGCAAAATAATGAGGTAACATCAAGAGACTGACACAGATACAGTAGGTATTCAACAAGTTATCACTAGGCTATGCTTCAGAATTAGGGCCAACTGGTATAGTATTGGTGCCCTGGAGTTTTGCCACTCAGCTAGTCACCTTCAATACTTTCCCAAATCGAGCAGGTTTGCTAGGCAAATCACAGGTCCTTGAGGAAAAAGAAAGTAAATGCTGAAAAATAACTTCACTTTGAGTTGTGATTGTCCTTAGGGATATTTGCCAAATATTCCCTTCCTTTGAACACAAGGTAGAATGTCATTTCTTGACTATGACGCCATTGACTAGAACTAAGTGATTAGTTCTGTCCGTTGAATTGTCAGCAAATTGACATTTGTGAGTGTCAAATGCCAGTACAAGACTCTCCCCAGCTCTCTCATAGCACAACAACTGCCAGAGATGTTTCAGTTGACAACTGTTCTATCAGCCTAAATTCCCAGCTAACTAGAATAAGCAAAGTTCCTATGCTGACTTGTGGTGGATATATAGTGACAGCAAGAAATCAAGCTTTTTTTTTTTTTTCTTAAGCTACTGAGAGTTGGGAGATGCTTGTTGCTACAGCATAATCCAACCCATACTGACTGATACATAAAATCAATTGGATTTTAGCAAATTGATTTTCTATAATTCAGTTAAATTAAACTGATTTTTGCCTTAGGGGGAACTTTTTCATAGTTACCCTCAAAAATTTTTCAGACCCAATAATCAGCATTTTATGTACAAATTTGATTGCCTTATTCAGATTGTTTTCTATCACGGCATCGATTAGTAGATAAGAGAAATGCAGTCAAGTACCTCTCTCCTCAAGGGGATACCCTCATCACCTACTATTCTTCTTAAACATTACAGTCACTCTGGTCTCCTTCCTGATCCTCTGACAAACCAAGCTCATCCTCTGAGCCTTCGTACTTGCTGTTCCCTCTAGACACCCTGAAGCATGTTGTCTTCAAATTTTGAACTGGGTGGCTTCTTCTGTTATCCAGCCTCTGCTCGTATTTCGCTCCTCAGATAGAGAGGACCTGTCTGTCATTTCACCCTGTTTTATGCCCTTCGTAGAACTTAGCACTAACTGCATCTGTATTTTTTATGTATATGTTTGTTCGCTAATTATCTGTATTCCCTTCTGAACAAGACAACTCTTTTGCCTATCTCATTCACTGCTAGAAAAAGACAGTGCCTAGAACAGGGGCGACAGACAGAAGATGCCCCATAAATGTTTATTTCAGAAAGATGAGTGTATGGGACATATTTCCTTCCCTATTATTGCTGGAGGGTGTGTCAGTATCCCCTCAGCCTTTGACAGAGGACCTTGGATGTGTCCTACTGAAAACATCAAACCCTTTGTGAGATTACCGTTTTACTTAAACGTCCAACTTCCTACAGCTGTGCGTTGTCTGAGACAGCAGTAGTGGCTATATTTTCTGACAAAGCTATCCTTTCCCTCCTTTCTCTCCAGATGGTTCTGAAGTTTCCTCTTCGTCAGGAAACACACTCTCCTCTATGCTGCTTGCATCGTTCTTGTTTTGTTTTGTTTTAATTAATTATTTATTTAATTATTTATTTTTTGGCTGCGTTGGGTCTTCATTGCGCGGGCTTTCTTTCTCTCTAGTTGCGGCGAGCGGGGGCTACTCTTCGTTGAGGTGTGCCGGCTTCTCCTTGCGGTGGCTTCTGTTGTTGCAGAGCATGGGCTCTAGGCTCGCAGGCTTCAGTAGTGGCAGCACGCGGGCTCAGTAGTTGTGGTTTGCGGGCTCCGGAGGTTCAGTAGTTGTGGCACATGGGCTTAGTTGCTCCGCAGCATGCGGGATCTTCCCGGACCAGGGATTGAACCAGTGTCCCCTGCATTGGCAGGCGGATTCTTAACCACTGGACCACCAGGGAAGTCCCTTGCTGGTTTCATCTTGACCTCATCAGTCACAAAAATTCTGGCAGGAGACCTGTTGTTTGGATCATTTAAACTTTGTGTATTTTGAAACTTTGTTTCAGTGAATACTCAATGTGTACTTCTCTGAATAGTTTCTACTTGGTTCCTAGAATATTGGGCTTCCTCTCATTCTCTTTTGAATGGCAGCTTGCCAGGGGTTGCTAACTGCCCCGGGCCAAGTCTCTGTGGAGGAAAGTAGACGGAGATACTTCATGCTGAAATATTATTTTTTGAATGATGAAGTCGACTTTGCAATGGAAGACTTAGCAGTCAAAGAAGATATTTAATAGCCCCTGCTTTTAAGCCCATTGCTTAACTAAATGACAACAGGATAATTCCATTTGGAGGACTTAAACCCCTCGGAGTAGATGGAGCCAACCACTTCAGGGTGTCAATGGTACAGCTGAAGGCGTGCGAGGTAGTAGATTGGTCCTCAGGCATCTGTCTTCTGGGGAGGCTTTTGCAACATTCAATGGAAATTTGCCTGTTTCCTTTCTTTCCTTAGAGAAGTCAAGGTAGGCATTGGGATTCAATCTAGACACTCTATCCTGAAAAGGCAGTAATTTCCTTATGCAGAAACTATTCCGTGCTCTGGACAAAGTATGCACAGGATAGAGTGGCTCACGTTTGCAATAATACTTTGAGGAACGGTCTCTGTTTTACAGCAATGTACACCTATGTTCTTATTGAAAAAAAATCTTTGCAGTCCTGTTTATCGAGGCATCATCATTTTCCAAAAGCAACTCTATTCCCTTCACAGAGGTCAATTTTATAAATGATTGTGTGTGTGTGATACGTAAAAGGATGAGACTAAATCACAGAGTAATTTTTGAATAATGTACAGTAATTATGATGATGATGATGATGTTTATGGATGGTTTGTCCCAATGCCAAACACTGTGCTGAGTACCTTATCTATAGTATATTTTATCACTTAATTCTCACAATAACCCTATGCAGAAAGTACCATTTTAGAGATGAGGAAACTGAGGCACCAAGAGATTCAGAAGCTTATCCAAGGCCACACTGCTGATGAGGAACTAGTAATGGACCTGGTAGTCTTGCCAGGACCAAAACCCTTAACCAGGAGTTTATACCTAGAAGAGATCATAAGGTATATAAAATTGTTGCATCGTGGTTTTATTTCCTTTACCTCTATAACCGAGTGGTTTTCCCTAATGTTATGTTTCTAGGGAAACCTGGACCCACAGAAATTGCATGTGCATTTTTTCCCAGGAGCAAGACCATAGTTTTTATAAATTTCTCTAAGGAGTCCATGACCCAGAAAAAAATCATAATAGGTAATGTCTGTGTTTGTTTCTCTTTAAGGTTAATTTTTATTTACATATTCAACAATTATTTCCTGACAGTGATCAAAGCATTGGGCAGAGGGGCATGGTCTTCTGCGTCCAGGGGTCCCAAAAGTATGTTCACACATCATTATGATGGTCCCCTCCGATTCTGAGATTTTATGAATCTCCAGGCTGCTGCGTCTACATCAGTCTGTGGTTATGTCTTTTTCCAGGTTACCTAGAGTCATGGCCACACAGTTCAGCACAGCACTGTTTTAAAATTAGTCCCTATGTATTAGTTCCTACCTTCTCATTTGTATCAAGCGTTCCTTAAAGGCAAGGATGATGCTTTCCACATTTCTGGCCTCTCTACCCAGCCTTTCATCCAGGGATGGGCAAAGAGCAATTACTTAGTGGATGTTCTTTGAACATTCTTCAATAAGCCTGGTGCAGAGAAACGAATCTGCAAGATAGAGATTCACCTCCCCCACCTCTGTCTCTGACAATTGTTTGACAATTAGAGATCACGTAAGTTAAGTGTCTGTCACATAGGAGGCTCTTGGTAAATATTTGTGCCTTTTGTTTCTGAGTGGTCTCACCCCACTCCCACCCCGTTGGTTGGACCAAGTCAAGAGGGACCAGAAACTGTTTCCCTGCCTGCAACCCCCAAATGGTGCCGTCCCTGCGCTGAGCTGGAGTCAGAGAGTGACTTTTTCCCAAGCCTCTCCGTCTCTACCATCTGCGCAGCCAACTGTTCTCTGGCTGCAAGCTTCCCGCTTGCAACCCCGCTAAGCAGGTGTGGCTGACGCCTGCCTCTTCTCTGCTTTGCATGCGGAATCTGATTGTGTTTGACAGGCTGCTCACGATGGAGAGAAAAAACCCCATGAATTGGATTAAATGCTCTTTGTTTAGACTTTATTAGCCAAAGAGGCTGCTGCATCATTAATTGCAGAATAAGCTATAATCTCACATGGAGGCAGAGACTCAGCCCTGTGAAACACAGCCTTGCTTCCACGTAGGATGGTTTGGCAGGGAGGTGGGTGCAGGAGTGGTTCCTAATTTCCTTGCGGTTTTGAGGAATCAATGGGCGCAGACACAGAGAGATGTCCTTTCCACCTTTATCCATCCACGTGATACCAGGAAACCAGATCACTTTGGCGGGTTGCTTACTCTAAGATTCAGTTTCCCCATTTGGGAAAGTATAGGGTTGTGATAAGGATTAAATTAAAAAAAAATTTTTTAAAGAGTAGTGCAGTGCTTTGCATGGGGTTGAGCACTCAATATGTTTCAGCTAATATAAATTAATAATAATAGTTATTATTATTTTATTATCATTGTAATGACTACTCTTCTTAAAATTTAGACCATACAGAGAAGTCCCCAGAGGCCAACCCTTCTTAAGTTGGGCTTCCGAGATAGAAATTTTAAAATAATAGAATCCTGGAAACTTCTATTTCACGTCAGTTAAGCCAAAGAGAAGTGCCTTCTCCAGAGAGAAACAGAAATTCAGTCACAGTAGAGGAAGATTTAAGTGGACTGGTCTATGTTTATTCATGATAATGTAGATGAAGTGTCCTGAAAAAACAAATAACTATTCTTTTTTAGATTATGCTGTGAAAAATACAAGTACAAACAAAGACACTTTTAAAATTCATCTCTTTGTCCCAGTTTATTAATCTGAAACTTTCTTAGTTAACAAAAAAAAAAAAAAAGAAAAAAGAACTTCTGCACTGAAAAGAAGTCCAGTCTGTCTAATGTGGCTGAGATGAGTAGACACAATCTCCTCCCTATTTAAAAATATCTTCCCCTGCTCATTACCCTGATGCTGAAATCCCTGCTTCTGACAGCTGTCCTTCTTCCTTGCCCCATGGTAGACACGCAGCAACCATGTGTTGAATAAATCCCAGATTCTTCTTGGGCTGACACCACCCATTGTGTCCAGCTACAGTCTTCCTTGAGTCCTCATTTATATTAGCATAGCTGTATCTGCTTTCTTTTGGAGAGTGTTTGCCTGGTATATCCTTACCATGTTTTTACTTTCAATATCAATTTATTCTCACATCTAAGGAGTAATTTTGTAAACAGAATATATCTATATATCTATAGCTGTATCTATCTATTTCCAATTCTGACAGCCCCTGTCTTTTAATTGGATTCATTCATCTATTTACATTCAATATAATTTATGATATATTTAGATGTAACTCTACCACTTTACTATTTTCTGTATTTGTCTCATTTATTCCATTTCCCTCTCTCTCCTTTGCTTGATTTCTATTGGGGTATTTTGTTATGCCATGTCCCCTTCTACTGAAATAATAATTATGCATACTTTTACTATTCTTTTAACAGTTAGAGATTAGGGCATGTGTCCTTGACTGTAGTAAAATAGGAATTACTGTTCTCACTCATTTCCTGATATTTAGAACCTCAGTATACTTTTGCTCCATTTACTCCCTCTTGCCTTCTGTTGTATAATTGTCATATATTTTAATTCTGCATATACTTTAAGTGACATAGGACAATATTATCTTTCTGTGCCTTCAGTAGACACACATTTTACACATACATCTAATCAAATTTTTCTGTTGCTGTTCATTCCCTTCTTAATTTCCATGCTTCCATCTAGAATAATTTTTCCTGAGCCTGAAGAACTTTAATTTTTAAGTATTTCTTTCAGTGTAGATCTGCTGTAAATTATCTCAGGTTTTGTTTTTCTGGAAATGTCCTTATTTTGCCCTCACTTTTTAAATATATTTTTGCTGTAAAGAATTCTAGGTTGGTAGTTACTTTTATTTAATGTTTATATTTTGTTTTTCATCTTTTTCTGAGAATTAGCATCATACTTATTGTTATTTCTCTGAAGATAATGTTTTGTTTTGTTTTCTCTTCTCTGTCTGCTTTTAAGATTTTCTCTCTTTGGTTTTCAATAGTTTTACTGTAATGTGACCCAGTGTGGTTTTCTTTGTATGTTATCTTACTTAAGTTTGTAGTGCTTCTTGAATCTGTGGGTTGATATCTTTCAACAGTTTTAGAAAATTCTCAGGCATTGTTTCTTCAAATATTGCTTCTGTCCCTTTCTGTCTGACATCCAATTCTGATATCCCAGATACATGCATGTTAGATCAAGACACTGTGTCCCATATGTCACTTTTCTGTTTTTTACTCATACTTTTTCTCTCTAATCTTCTGTCTAAATGCTTTCTACTGATTTATCTTCTAGTTCATTAATACTTTCTTTGTATATGACTGCTGTGTCAGTTAAACACTATTGCAATGTTAATTTCTTTTTTTCCAGTCTAATGTTTTCCTTAAGTTAGCTTCTCTGCATTTCAGTTATCTTTCTAAATTGTTTATCTTGTCTTTCATATTTTGAAGATACTAATCACAGTTGTTTTTCAGCCCATGTTTAATGTACTATCCACTACATGGATCACTCCTGGTTCCATTTCTATGGTCTATCTCTTCTATTGGCCCCACATCTTTGTATACATAGGAAGTTTTGCATGAACACCATACCACATATACTTGAAAAAATTGTAGAGGCTCTAGATGTTGTTGTCTTTCTCCTGGAAGAATTTATTTAGCTTCTAACCAGAAGTTCAAGTAGGAGCAGATTATCTAAATACAATCAAGCATCAAGATGGTTCAAAGTATGTTTTAGGATTATAAGAACGTTTCCATTTCATTTCAGCTCTCCTCCTGGGGTGTAATCCTTCCACTTTCCCAATTAAATGCCTGTCTTGTTTACTAGAGCTTCTCCACTCTGTCAAATCCTGAACCCCAATCCTTATCTCCTCTGAACTTTTGGCATCTTCTCAGGCTCCCAACAGTGACTTTCTGCCTCGTGTTTCTGCCTCTCGTTCTGGCCTCCATGTATAAGTAAACAAATAACTCAAGGGGAAAACCAGCTTAGACTCTCAGACTCTATTCCTCTATTTACCTTCTTTCTGGTATCTTACCCACTTGGGTCCTGGCTGTCTTGATAATTCTAAACTTCCTATTTGCTTTACTTTTTGGCCTCCACAACCCTATGAGACTGATGAAGTGGCTCTTTGTTGATGCTCTCTACTCAGATTCTCAAGCTTACGGGGCTCACCTCAGTGGTCTCCCTTCTCTCCAGAACCTTGCCACCATCACCCCCAAGTCATAGCTGCTGTGATAACTATCAAATGCTTTCTATTATAACACAGTATTTTTAGTTGATTCTGATGGGAGTGTTGATCTGATACAAATGTGTTTGTCTGAACTGGAAATGGATATTTGGGTCTACATTTCAAGCTGCAGAATTTGTTAGACTCTCAAGTTTCTAGTGAGGACACGATTTTCTGTATCTCCAAACTGAGTCCCGGAAGCCTGAAGGAAATGTCCCTCGAAGTCTTGAAGTTTCACTCAGAAAGCCCTCGGAGGAAGTCCCGCTTGGTGGCAGCGATGGAAACACAGACAGACGAAGCCTCTGATTTTCAAGAATGCCGTCTGGTCCCCTGGCAGCTTCGCACCACAGTCTTTCCTCTTCGGAGAGAACGCCTCGTTCCATATGTTCCCCCAGACGGGAAGCTCGATTTAGGGCCTCTTTCCAAAGGCAACTGCGGTTTCCCACATGGATGGTTGGGAGTTTTGTTTCTTCCGGCTTTGCTGGGAGTCATTCAAGGTGAACTCTCCTAGGTGTTTGGAAGGCACGGTGCTGGCCTCCAGGAGTCAACTGTGGATTCCTCTCTCAAGGTCTCAGTTCCTCATCTTTCAGACCCAGGCACTGTTCCAGACCCTTTCACCTCAACATAATATATTTGAAACCTTCCATTCCCTCACTTCCATGGCCAACGTGGCTGACCTCTCCTCCCTGCATCCTGCCCAGCTCCTTGCCTCTGACCCAGCATCTCTCACCCTGAGTAACCACAAACTGGTATTTCTTTCATTTAGTTTCTCCCACTGCAAACCCACCCCTACAAGTCAAACCGGCTTCTACATGATATTTCTAAACACACACTTGGTCATGCCGGTATCCGTATTTAAAATCTTTTAACCTTATAGGAAGCACATTTATACTTCCTTTGTGGAAGGAGAAACACACTGCAGCCCCTCTGCAGAACAATTTGTGAATATATACCATGAAAAAATGCACATTCTCTTACCCTGAAATTCCAATTCTACTAATTTACCTTCAGAAATCCTAGTCAAGTATATCCATTGCAACACTGTTCACAGTAAAGAGTGGAAAAAGCCTAAATGATCATTAACTGATGCTATTTAAATAAATTATGCTAACACTAGCAGGATTGCCATGTGACTTCTTTTTTTTTTTTTTTTTTTTGTAAAGCATAAGGTGGACACTTCAGTGCTTTTATTGATCAATTTGCCAAGATACCTTTTTAAGTGAAAAAATAAAAACCAAGTTGTCAAACTGGGTAAATAGGATAATCCTTTATATGTTTCCAAAAAAGTGACAGAAAAATAGACATTTCTTCACTTATGCATCATCTGTCTTTCCACACTAAAGCCTCTGTTGAAAGACTTTGCCATTTATTCTATCTTCTGAATAATAATAAGGGCTCAGTAAATACTTGTTGTTTAATATATCAGAGAAAACGGCCTGGGTACTTATCTGTTGTGTCATGGTTTGATTATGATTTTGAATCCACTTGTTTATGACCAAAATGAAGTTGTTTTTGAGAGTGAAGTGGTTTTCGAAAATGAAGTTATTGTTTCGATATAAAAGGGGAATTGTGTGCCAGGATGTCATCACCCACACCTGTGTTTGCCGGTAATCCCTCAGTAGCTCAGCTGCTGACGGATCCCGGCTGGGGCTTATCGATAAGAACATGCGGACTTCCCCGGGGGCACAGTGGTTAAGAATCCGCCTGCCAATGCAGGGGACATGGGTTAGATCCCTGGTCTTGGAGGATCCCACATGCTGCGGAGCAACTAAGCCCGTATGCCACAATTACTGAGGCTGCACTCTAGAGCTTGCAAGCCACAACTACTGAGCCTGCATGCCACAACTACTGAAGCCCACACGCCCTAGAGCCTGTGCTCCACAACAAGAGAAGCCACCGCCATGAGAAGCCGTGCACGGCAATGAAGAGTAGCTCCCGCTTGCTGCAACTAGAGAAAGCCCATGCGCAGCAACGAAGACCCAAAGCAGCCAAAAATAAATAAATTAATTTAAAATTTTTTTAAATCTTAAAAAAAAATAAGAACGTGGGAAGAAGCAACTATGGGGGGGGGACATTTAGACGATAAATGCTCAGAGTTTGTGAGGACCATTTAAAAGTGTTTGGTCTGGGCAAGACTCCCCTTTGCTGATCTCCATAGCTCTGCGAAGACCTTGGGGCATTAGCTCCTGCCGTGGTAAAGGCGACTCTTTTACCAGTAGTGGCAAAAGCCATGCTGCAGCTCTTAGAAGAAGAACATCTTCCCCACCGACAGCGGAGCCATCATGCCCTAGCAACAGGGATGCTTCACTTTCCTTTCCCCAGCAGTTGGGTATCAGCTAGTGGTTGGTTAAGCTGACTCTCCCAAGAACTAACTCGTAGAAAGGTACACCTCAGCTAAATATGGACTTTATTTCTTTCATCTCCACTTGCCTGGAACGATAGTGTAATTAATCTGTCATTGGTTTGGAGTATGTTATTTCTTTGTTGGTTTATTAAGAGATATTATCCTGTATGCAATTGGCTTGTGAAATCATTATAATTCCCACCTGAACCTGTGTTAAAGAAACTATTCACACAGATAATCTCAGTCTCTGAGCATAATTTGTCCTGAAACAAAACACTGGGAGTCTGGGATGAGAGAGACTTGCTTTTCGTTGTTTACCGCCCCCCAAAAACATCCTTGAGTGTAGAAGCTCCAATCAGCCTCATTTCCCATCTCCCCACCATGCACTCTGACCACTGCCCACCCCAACATACTCACCCTGTCCTGAACACACAGGGTGTGTCCACAGCAGGACACATCTGATCAGTTTCCTTGGCCTTGCACAGCCTTCTCAGATCTTCCACTAAACTCCTGCCCATCCAGCCTTAATCAGACTCCATCCCTTTGGTTGCAAACATGCTTGTTCCTTCCTCTGGATTTTTTTATCCCTTCTCTTTAGCACCTCTCAAGTTATCTATATCTTAACTATGACCCTCTCCCTAAAGGCTGCAATGTTCTACCCAGACAAAGACCAACCCCTACTTATCTTCACATAAGGAGCCCAGAACAGTGCTCAGCAAACCATAGGTGGCAATCAGTATTTAAGAATGAATGAGTTTCATGAAACCCCCAAAATGGAAACAGCCCAAATGTCCATCAACTGATGAGTGGTTAAATAAAATGTGGTATATCCATACAATGGAATGCTGTTTGGCAATAAAAATAAATGAAGTATCTATATCTGTTGCAGTGTGGATGAACCTTAAAATCATTATGCTTCAGTGAAAAAAGCCAGTCATGAGGGACCACTTATTATATGATTTTATTTACATGAAATGATTAGAATAGGAAAACCCATAGATATCGAAAGTAGGCTGGTGGGTTTCTGGGGCTGGAGAGGAAGAAGGGTATGGAATTGCTTTTTAAGGAAATAAAAACGTTCTAAAAAATTGATGGTGATGGATGCACCACTCTGCAAATATACTAAAAGCCATTGAATCGTACATTTTGAATGGGTGAATTGTTTGGTATGTGAGTTATATCTCAGTAAAGCTGTTTGAAGAATTGAAAATGAAAAGAATGAGTGAGGGAAGGGTGAATCATGAACCAGGTTAATACAGGTTAATGGGGCATCTCAGTAAGTAAAAAGCCTCTCTCACCTGACTCCCTATACCTGCCAAGAGGGTCCCTCCTAAATTATTGAGTTATTTATACAGCAAATAGCATCAAGGCTATTGTGTGCCTTCAAGAAGTTAATCTAACAGAAATATCCTCTGCCATTGGAGAGCTAATCACTTAGGGTAATAGCCTGATATTTAACAAAGTATTATCCAAAGAGCTTTATTATTGTTATTATTACAGTTGTGTTAAAAGCTAGAAAGGAAAACATCCAAAGCACCAGTAGAGTAGAAGAATATTCCTTGTCTGGTCTGGATGAGGCCCCAATGGTCAGGTAATTTTCATTGGACGTTTGGACGTTTTCTGTTAACACTGCTTGACCTTGTCTCCTCACAAACTAACTGAGCTTTTAGTAAAAGAATGCAGAGCTGGCCAGTGTGTGCTTGGAGTCTCTTACCCTGTCACTGCTGGGATGGACGGCCCTACCTGGGGCACTGAGGAGTACCTGGAACTTGGCCCTGACACCATTCTTTGATACTAGTCTCCACATCCTCCTTCCAATGCCCAGCTACATGGATAGATAGCTTTAATTACACCAGTCCTTAAGGACACTTCCAGGACTTCACTGAGACATTTCATTTCCTTCTGCTAGGGGCCCCCAATGCCGGGTGATATAATTCAACAGAAAACTTCCCCGGGAGGAATTTTGAAAACGAAACCTCCAACTTCGCTGACACTGCAGGTGTTCACTGAGCTGGGCCCACTTCGCTTCTTTTCTTAGGGCCAGTGATTCATAGCTTCTGGAGCTCATGAAAATCTGATCAGGCTAGTCTCGGACTGAAACTCCTATATTCCCCATTGTCTCCAGTATAGATTTCAAATTCCTACAGATGACAACACAGTCCTTTGCATTAACCCTATTTGGCCCCTCCCCTTCAGCCATGTCCCTCACCATCCTCATCTTCACCACTAGCATTAGTACATCCTTCTGAGATACTACACGTTGTACTTATCCTTGGCATGAATTTTCCATCTCATCCCCCCAACAACCCTCCAAGGCTGGGAGTGTTCTTATCTCCATTCTACACATGAAAAAAGAAAAAAAAAAATACAGGGAGGAAATAACTTCCCCAAGTCTTATAGCTAATAAGTAGTAAGATTCGGATTTCAGCCCAGGCAGTCTGACTGTGATTTTAATCACTTCACTATTTCGCATGAGCAATACCAAATTACTTGCAATTCACCCAATGTGCAATTTTCTCATGCCTCTGGGCAGGAATGGATCTGGTTTTCTGTAGGGCTGAAAGCATATACAGTTTTGCAGGCACTCTTTAAGGAAAAGAAAAAAAGTACTAATAAAAACTTAGGTATTTATAAGGGAAAAGAATCTGAAAAAGAATAGATACATATATATGTATAATTAAATCACTTTGCTGTACACCCAAAACTAACACAACACTGTAAATCAACTATACTTCAATTTAAAAATCCAATTTAAAAAATTCAGGTATTAATATGAATGCTTATTTCGAATAATAAAAAGATGGCAAATTACAATTTTAAAATGCTGAAAAACATCAGAAAGTTTTCTTAAAAATCCAGAAAAACACTATTTCTATCATTTTCTCTCTGACATATATGTCCATCGTATGAGTTTCCTACATTTTTTGAGTTCAGACTTATGAATCACTTCCTCATATGCCCCAAATTTGGGGATGTCATTTTCTACAAGGAGAGTGGAAAGATAATTCAGCCTTTCTCCAAGGGCAGAGGTTGGTGAACTGAGGCCTGAGGTCAGCTGCTGTTTTTGTAAATAAAGTCTTTTTCGGCACACAGTTACACCTGTTTGTGTACCTCTATTGTCTATGGCTGCTTTCTTGTTACAAGGAGTTAGAGTTGAGAGCTTGTGATAGAGAAGGTATGACTACAAAGTCTAAATTATCTACTATCTGTCCCTTTTACATAAAAAGTTTGCCAATTCTGCTCTAGGGCAGTGGTCTCTGAAGGGAAGAACTTAAGAAAGGTGCTATGAAACTTAGTTTCATTGATTTCTTTTTACCTATTTTGCTGCCTCTGGGCCAGAAATCCATCCACTCTGGGTTCCTCCTTTGAGATTTAGCTCAGACATGTTCTCCCTTAGAAAAGCATTCCCTGACCCCTCCCCACCAGCCCACACCAAGAGCCACTCCTCTGTGCTCCCACACTCCCATTCAATACCCCTTCATTTATTATGGGGAAAAAAATCATTTCTCTAAGCTTCCCTCCAATTCAAGATTGGAAAGATGAGGATGTGGTTTGACCAGGCAGGGTCCACACTGATTTGAAAAGAGTGACACATACTACTAGCTGCCTACCTTGTATCCATTCTCCTTTCTTACTTAGTCGCAGAATGTGATTTTATTCTGAGCGGTGTTGTGTCAAGGTCAAAGATTACATTTTCTGCCTCATGGTTCTAGTCAATGAGATATAAGTGGAAGTGTTGTGTGGGATTTTGAAAAGGGTTACTACTAAGAACTGCCTCAGGTTGGAGGTAACCCCTTCTTCTGTCATCACCACCCTGTCCCCTTTTGGCTTCTTTTAATATAGATGTAATGGCTGGAACTCCAGCAGCCATCTTGGATTATGAGGTGACTTTGCAGATGGAAATCAGTATTAAGGTTAGCAAAATAGCAACATAAAATGTACTCTATGTCCAAGCAGACCCAGTAGAGCCACCATAAAAATCCTGAACTATCTACTTTCAAAATACTCTTATGTTAATAACTAAATTCTTGTGTGTTCAAGCCACTGTAAATGAATCTCTGCTCCTAGCAGCCAAATGCAACCCCTAAGTGGTACAGGAGACAAAATTCTTAGGTTATTTAATCAAATAGGGTGGGAGAGTGAGAAACACTTTACAACTATTGAACACAAAAAATATTAGATTTTTGTCATACGATTTTACAAATTAATGATAATTGACATTCTAATCAGGCACTAAACAAATTGTGCTATGAGAGAGGTTATCTTAGGATATGTTTTCATTAGACAATGTTCATTGGTGCCAACTAAGAACTGTAACATATATGTATTTAAGCAAAAAAAAAAAAAAGAAGTGGTGGGGTTATTTGGTTCCTGTCACTGGGAAGAATGGAAATGGATCCAAGGCATCCGATGTCATTATCTTTTATGTAAGTTTCTCACTCTCTGTCCCAATAGCTTTTTCCATGTGACTGGGCAGCAGGGAAGCATAGCCAAAAGAAGCCAAGGTGTGCAGTACTTTCATTTAGAGGAAATATACTATTTTGTCTCCCAGAATCCATGTATGTAAATCCCAGGGAAGGTCTCTGATTGGCCAGCTAGGATCACATGCCCACCCCTTGTACCATGTAGTATTGGCAGGGAGGAGTGTGGGGATTGGTCAGTCTGGGTCACATGCATGCCCATGTGGTCAGGGGACAGAATACCATGATTGGCAGCCCCTCTGGAATCATACAGGATACATAGTCAAATGGATAATGAGATATGAACCATGTCGCAAAAAGATGGAGAATAAGATAAAACCATAGTACTCACTACCTAGTGCATGGCTGTTAGCTGTTTGAGAACAGAGGCCAGTTCTGTTTTTTATCTAATGTCTCTGGCACATGGTGGACATCTTATGGGTGTTTACATCTTCATCAATGAACACTTAATTTGGGTATTTTGTAATAATAGAAACAATAGCCATTTGTGAACCGCCTCCTATGCCAGCAATTTTTTTTTTTTTTCACTTAGTCCTTAAAACAATTCCAGTTGCCAAGGAGGAAAGTAAAGCTCAGAGTCATCCAATAATTTGTCTAAAACTGCACTGAATTCAAACTCCATTTTTATCCAAATACAAAATCCATGCTTTTGCATGACAACACACTGCCTCTAAAAGTTTTCAGGGTGGTACACCTTATCATAGATCTGTGTTTGTTTTGTTTTGTTTCTTTCAAATCATGTTGGAGAGGATCAACAGCAGGGAATTTCAAATCTGGTTGCCTATAATGATCACCTATATGCTTATACTGGATCCTGGGCCTTGTTCTTGTTAATTTTGATTTAGAAATTATGGACTAGGACCTGGTAATCTGTATTCTAGCAACTATTGTGAAATACTGCAAGCAATCAAAACACACAGAAAACAAAGCATTCATGCATTTACCACCAAGCTTAAAAATAAAACACATCATGTGTAATTAAAGTCCTCTGTAATCCTCTCTGATGTCATTGCCGTCCCCCCCGCCACCCCCCTGCCATAGGCAATAGCCTTTATCCTGAAGCTTGGGTTTACTATTTCATCTATGTTTGTACTGTTACTACATATATATATCCATATGTAATATATGGTATCTTTTTGCATATTTTATACAATATGCATTAACTCCACATTCTCTTCCACAATTTTCTTTGATCTCTCAGTTGTATCTTTTGAGGTGTAATCACATTGATGAATGTAGTACTAGTTCGTTTGTTTTCATTGTTGTATAATATTCCATTGTTTGCCTTTATTTACCGCAATTTATGTATCCACTTTTTCTTTAATGTACATTTAAGACGTTTACAAATGGTCACTTTTACAGTGTTGCAGTGAACATTTTTGAACATATCCCCTCATTCACACCCATGATACTCTCTAGATTATATTCTGAGGGGTGGAATTGTTGGGTCATGGGGAATGGTGAGTCTGGTTTTTTTCAGAACTGCTCAGTTGATTCTCATGGGCAGGAAAATTAAAGAACTGCTAAGTCTGTGCCAACCTCAATCTGTTACACCTCAGTGCTTCTCAAATTCTAATGTGCAAATGAATTTCCTGGGGATCTTGCTAAAATGCAAATTCTGATTCTATAAATCTGGAGTCGGGGGTGAGATTTGTAATTTCTAACAAGCTCCCAGGTAATGCTGATGCTGGTCTGCATGAACCACACTTTGGCTATCAAGTTCTATCTGAATAAAAATGAAAGCTCATTCTTTCAACAGAGTAAACTAGGCACATACTATGGACTAAAGGCAGACGATGCGGGGAGGAATAAGAAGGGTGAACAGACAAGTCTTTTTGTTGGAGACAGTCCCAGTTTTTGCCTAGCATCTCTATGCCTCTGTGTGTGACAGATATCCTGGTTGTCCTTAAACGAGACACAGTTTCTGTATCGTATGCTCTAAGTAAGGAAACTTAAAGGAATCAGCTTTCTGAAAGGGAAACTCTCTACCCTATGAAAAAAGCTTGGACGTCAGAACTAGATTCAACATCAGCATCTTTCTCAGGGCAAAATTAGAAGAAGCCCCAGATATTATTCTCACCGGCATCCTCCTGTCAACTCTGAACAGTGAGGGAGCAAGAAGGAAACTTGGAATTATTATCTGTTTAACAAATTTTTCTCCTTCAGAATTCTAAGATATTATTGAATTGCTGAATTTTATACTAAATGTTAGCACCGCTTGGAGATACAAACACTAAGCCCAAACAGAGGCAGTGCTATCACTGAAGACATGGCGGTTTGAATTTTCATGCTAACAGTTGTGATTAGATAAAATGGTTTTGAAAAGACCACAGACGCATCTCTAATGCACTTGCACCTGCTACGGTTGCTTGCTTTGCACACCCCAAACTACGGGGTGTGTTTTCACTCTGAACAACCCATTCTTTAACTTCAAGTAGTGTTTCTTTTAGACATGATGGAAAGTGATTAGAGACGAATGTGCATGGAGGAATCTCGAAGACTTTGCTTCAAGCCCTTCACTTCAAGAAAAGTGCGATGCGTGTTTTCACTCTTGCAAGATGGCTCAGAGCCTTCCATGGCATTGGAACAAGCATTTGCCTTGAAATCCAATATTTGGGCTCGGCTTCTATGAGCAGTGTGGCCTTGGGAAACCCATTTGCTTTATTGAGCTCCCCATTCAACGGTACAGAAAACATTTTTTAGAACAGGAAATCATTTTTCTGGAAAATATCTCAGAAAACTGTTACAGATGAAGATCCTTGCAGCTAGAAACACACACGAATTTCTCAATGTCACCCAGCCAGTGTGGGTTTATAGGGCTTTGCCCAAAAGTAAGGCTGTGTATGAGCTGCGTATTGAACTTGTCATGAAGGCACCTTAGCTTTTACAGTTCCATTTGGACTTTATTAACTGAGTAAAAACGTAGAACATTAGAACTAGTAACATGAGATTATCCACATGCACTAAATATTTGATAAGCATTCATCATTTTATTTTTCAAATGGGCTGGATATAAATGCCCAATTTCTATAAGTGTGATAGCTCCCAAGCCCCTTTATGTAATAATTATTGACTTCTTGTTTATAAGCAGGCCTGAAAGTAGTGTCTCTTTTTAATTAGTTTCCTGATGACTTTCTTTTTCTTTTTTTAATTAAACAATGCCACAGACAAACTTCTGAAGCTAAAGACACTTTAATGGATATGATCTGTCTGCCTTTCTTTTCCTGGCTGTATTCATTATAGGCAAATCAATGAAAATTGATAAACTCATGATGGAAAAAAGGAATGTATTTGTATTCATTACAGGGGATTGGAGATAATAATAAAATGAAATGTTGTTATAGTGAGATATAAACGCAACCTACAGAATTGTTCGATATGAGAATAGCTAGATACCTTTCATTACCATGATAGGAAGCAGCTCAGAAGTGGAAGCCAATAATTTTAAAAGTCTCGAGCACAGGGTTATGCTGACTATACAGTTCAATACGTTAATTGACAATAAATCCTGCTTGCCTCTAAAAGGCACTTGACTAGTCATTTTCAAG
Source organism: Eschrichtius robustus (assembly GCF_028021215.1). Classification (NCBI taxonomy): domain Eukaryota; kingdom Metazoa; phylum Chordata; class Mammalia; order Artiodactyla; family Eschrichtiidae; genus Eschrichtius; species Eschrichtius robustus. The sequence continues at coordinate 58,156,816 of NC_090839.1, forward strand.
ATGGTCCTGATTTTTTATGATGCAGAACTTTTAATTTACAGGGATGATAAAAATAGATTTGCTTTCAGCCACTTGTATTTGATTTAATTACCTAATCAACTATAAATCATCTACTATTGAAAAAGTAATTTAACAAAGATGATATTTGGCTGTCATATTTTTGGGTTACTGCTTGGGAGAGTTTGGTGACTGGAGAGGAAGGAGACTTTGGCAGGGTGAATCTTCTACACTTTCCTCCAAAGTCCGAGAGAACTCTGCAAAGTTCGGCTCCACCTCCAAAATCAGTCAATTGGCATTTTGACTTACTTACTTCTTAACCAGATATACCTTGGAGGGGTGTGATGTTGTCATTACAATGGGAAAAATTGGGACTTGATTATATCTTAGCATTTTTCCAGCTCTTATATGCTGTCATATTGCCCCTAGTGACAAGTTGGATGTGAATCTAATATGGTAGTTAAGATTGACTATAGAAAATAGAGGCTCACCTCAGCAGAACTTGCTAGATTAAATGCTTGATTATAGATGATGGATATTTATGATTAAAGAAGAAAGGCGTGGTTTCCTGGAATAAGTGGAGGTTCTGATGCCCCAATGTCAGAAGACCTGCTACAACATCTCCCTCCAGGCTTGGTGAGACAACTCAGACACTCCCCTTTTCTATTTGCCTCTCCAGAAATCAAAGTCTGCAGCTCTTTTGTGACCATATGCTAATTACTAGCCACTTGCTTCTAAAAGGTATATCTCATCTTGTCCCTGGGCTGCTCAAAATTCTTCAGTGGTTTCCCATCATGCTCAGTCTAAACTTTTAGGCAAAGCATCCCCTTAACACTTCAGACTCTGTCAATATTCCTCCATCCTATGTGTTCTAAACATTCTGAAGGTCTTTTAATTCCTGCAAAATTATGGTTTATTGAGGGAATTCCCTGCTGGTCCAGTGGTTAGGACTAGGCACTTTCGCTGCCGTGACCCAGGTTCAATCCCTGGTCGGGGAACTAAGATCTCACAAGCTGCAAGGCATGGCCAAAAATAAATATGGTTTATTGGCTGAATGGATGGATGGATGAGTGGATGGATGGATGGATGGATGGATGCAAGGATGAATAGATGCAAGGAAGAACGAGGGGATGGATAGGTGGAGGGATGGATAGGTAGATAGATGGATGTATGCAAGGACGAAGAGATGGAAGAGTGGGTTGTTAGGTGGATGAATAGCTCAAGTAATGAATTAACTGTCTTTCCCATTCCTGGAAGTATCTAGCCCTAGTCCCTAAAATATCTTCCTTTGCTCTAATTCATTCTTCTCCATTCTACATCTCAGACATGTCAGGGTGTCTGAATCATATTTACTTGCTGGATACTGAGGTGATTATGCCTCTTGGTGAAGTTCAACCTTACTCATGGTTCTAACCTCTCATCTTGGCTTAAACTCTGGGGGGCCCTGAGGTCCTGGTGATGGACACTATTTTCCTTGATTCATGTTACATTTAATTACCTCTCTCCGACCACCAGGCACAGGATTCTTAGCAGCTTTCTATTCCCCCACTCCTATTTTCTTTGGAGTCAACCCATACTGCCTGTCTTTTAACTAGAGGGGGCTGCAGTTCTTGGTCACATGTAGGACCAAGATGAGAATGGTAGATTCAGAGCTGAGTCAGTCCGTAGATTTTTAATTTCTAGAGTGAGACTTTTCTCCAAGTTTGGTGATGATCTCTGGTGTCAGTTTCTCCCAAACCTCATCTTAGTTTTGCAATAATACAAATGCCTTATACCAAAAAATGTTAATAATTTTCAAAGCCGTATAATGGATACAATGGGTTTATTATTCTATCCCACTTGCATGGATGCATGGAATTTATTCTTTTATCTTTTTGAGCTCTATATATTAAAATGAGCAAAGATGTGAAACTCATGATACCTAAAATACATGTGTGTGTTTATACCTATTATTGAAAGGAAGACATAACAGCCCAGTTATACTTCAATACAAAAATATTATCCTAAACACAGTTATTTTCATTTATATATCCCCTGCCCCAGTCCAAGAGCATAGACCCATATTTTTACAGACTGGCATTAATAGTGCCCAGGTTATTTTGTGTTCTGCTCTGTTCATTTCATAATTGATCAAAAACATTTTCTGTATTTCCACCCAGTTTTCACAATTGTAACTTTTACAATCTGCAAAATATCCTATCATGTCGATGGAACATCATTCAGTCCATCATTACTCAATGGATGGACATTTTAAATTATTTCTATGTTTTTGTTGCCATTGTTGTCGTTGGAGATAATGCTGCAAAGACTAATAAAAGATGTGAATATAAAAAGTCTGATTAAAATTTATCATCAATTTTTCCCTTCCCCAAAGAGTATTTGATTACCTTAGAGCTCATTATGTCCTTAATCTCTATTTTCATTTTCTTTTTTCAATTTTTATACCTATTCATTACCTCTCAATATTTTGTAATCCTCCCTTTCTCTAGCTTTAAGCTTAAAAAGCATACGAAATTCTGTTTGTGCAATAACACAGATAGGAAGTCAAACCAACCTGAATTCAAATGCTCTGTCTACCACTTTGTAGTCCTAAGAACTCAGAGAGGTGATTGAATATTTCTAGCTTTCAATGCTTTCATTGACAAAATGACAACAGTACCTTCCTTATAAGTTTATTTTAGAGCAAACTCTAAGAAAACTTTTGTTGTTTACTCTTAACATTTTTATTATTATTTTCTTTGAAGAGCTTTAAAAGTTTGGACTCGGAGAGGGTAGGATCAGGCCTAAAAATTGTAATAGAAAAAAAATTATTTTTGGTGTGGTTTATTCATCTACTTGTTTCCTTCCCACTTCCATTTAAATAATTGTAGAGAGCACTGTTATGGTAATAGACCAATTGTAGGGGGTCTATGCGTAACTCACCGTAAAAATCTTTCTCTGAGATTTCTTCCCATGTTATTATATAATATTCCTAAAAAATAAAGTTTAAAATAAATGGCAGCAGTTTGCCCCAAAGAATGGGTATTTCACTTTTTTTCACACACAAAAAAATGGTGATTCATTAAGATGGTTTTGAAGTTTTAACTATCGTAAATAACATTGTGGTCAGTAACTTTGAGTATAAAGCATTTCCTTCAAATCAGTATTATTTCCTTCGGATGAATTCCTGCATTTGGACTTATTGTGTCAGACAATAGACACATTTTAAACTTGATTCATTTTGAAATTATGTTTTTCTAAAGTATTGTACAAATTTTTTATACCTGCTAAACCCTCTTAGGTTCCGTAATACTAGCAAAAAGAGGATAGAAAGCTTCAAAGAAATGAACCCAGCTAGTTTAATAATACAAGATTCATATTCTGGGAAATATCATACATATTTCCTTTTACATTTTGTTGTTTCAGACTATGTTTGCATATGAAATAACCAAATAAATACTGTTTTCATAGTAAAAATGCTATCGCTCAGACAACACATAAGGAAAGACATAAATTAACCTGGTAAGTGATATTGTAACAGGGAAAAAAATGAAAAGGACATTTATTTTGCTAAAAGCTCCACGGATGGACTAAAATACAATACAGCTTGATCAGGTTCAGTATAATTTTGTGTGTCTCACAAATGTCAGCCAATGTGTTGATTGCTTAAAATAATACTCTGTGTTTAGACGTTTTGGATCAGCAAAATGTTTGCTTGTAGTTGCTATTATTAAGAAACAGTGGTTTTGCTTTTCTCTTAGTGATGGAGTTTTTCTAGACTAGCATGTAAAGGGTGGGATTGTCTAAGCTTAGCACTCCCTCCAATTTTCTCTTTCTCTCTCTCTCTTTCTCTCTCTCTCTCTTTCACCCAGGCAGCAGATCACTCCTTTTCCATCAAATGTTCACCTTTGCTAATGAGTAGTTAATGGGTTTTGGCATCATTGAAGGCACAAGCATTAAAACAAGGTTGTAGGATCCTGGGATGGCCTGGTGTACTGTAATCGTGCATATGGGATCCTCAGATCCAGCCCCTGAGCCTTTTCCTACATCCCTCGATAGTTTCCTGGAGCATCGAGTGTTTAGAAATACAGCTCTATTTTAAAACCTCCAAGTCACCACTTTATATGGCTACATCCTCTCCTCTTGGAATTGATAACATGTTGACTCAGAGTCATAATGGTAACTTCCTCATGAACAGCTGATGTTGTGAAATTAACAAAGACAAGAACTCCCTGACAGTTGAAGCCAAGAAATGAATTATAAAAATGTACTTCAGTCACAATACCAGAGAGACTCCGCTTATGAATTAGTAACAGATGGGAAAATACTATTCACTTCCAGTTTTACATAAACGTCTATAATGCGTGTTCTGATCATAAGTTTTTATTTCTTCCAGAGCTTCATTATGGTTCTAGCAAGATTTGCCATTAAAAATAATAATAATAAAAAGCTTGCTGTGGGTAGATGCTATTTTTCTCTCTTCCTTCTCTCTCTGTTAAATAAAAAAAGTAAAGAATAATTCAGGTGAAAGATATACATGTCATTTCATTGCTTACTTTTTGTATTGCAAAACAAAGTATTATATATTCCCCTAAATCACGTGGTCGAGGGTAATTTATTATCATTTTTTTAGATTAACATCTATGCTCTGACAGGGAATTGTTAGTTAATAAATTCTCTGTGCCGCTTTTCCATACTACTACTGCTCTTCCCACAATTAGAAAGTAAACATCTTTGGTGTTTGGAGCAAACTCTTGGTGTAAGAACTGTCTCCATCAACACTATGTCTTGATACTAGTATTTGGCACAAATATAAGCCCTCTTAGATTTTGCTCGACAGCTTCCTTCTTTGAGAATATACCACCCTCACCTTCTGGACCACTCTGCTGCATCTCTGGCAGTGCCCTTGCCAGCCTAGCTGGCTTGGCTGGGATCAAGTTGAAGCCGTGGACCTGCATCACCCTCATTCCCAATAAGCTGAGCCCTGCCCACCCCAAGTCATCCCTCCACTTCTGCTCTTGGATGGAATGCCACACCATGGGGGAGCGGATCCAACCTCCTTGAGGGATATTCAAGGGCAAATGATATAACCTTGCAATGTGGAGAATCAGTTTTCCCTAAGGGGGAATCTTGACCAAAGGAAACAGGTGTAGAAGGGCCTGGGCAAATAAATTCCTCCTTCTTTCTCCATTATGGAGTCTCCGCCTAGTTGTAGCTCCTTTTTGCAACTTTTCTTAAGAAATTCCCTTTTGCTAAGCCACCCTCCTCACTGAGCAGAAGTGATGTGTCTCTTCGTAGCTTGTCATGACGTGGTAGCCGTCCCTGAGATCCAGGGTGTAGCATTGCTTCACATCTTTCCTGGCCTCACTCCCATCTTTCCTTTACCCTCCCTGTCCTGGACTCTCAACTCTCAAATAAAGTGAGAGCACTTTCATCCTTGCCTCAAGCTCACTTTCTTTTTTTTAAATTTTTTAATTTTTAAAATTTTTATTGGAGTATAGTTGCTTTACAATGTTGTGTTACTTTCTGTTGTACAGCAAAGTGAATCAGTTATACATATACATATATTCACTCTTTTTTAGATTCTTTTCCCATATAGGTCATTACAGTGTATTGAGTAGAGTTTCCTGTGCTGTACAGTAGGTCCTTATTAGTTATCTATTTTATTGGTCCTTATTAGTTATCTATTTTATATGTAGCAGTGTGTAGACGTCGATCCCAATCTCCCATTTATCCCTCCTCCACTTTCACCCTGGTAACCATAAGATAGTTTTCTACATCTGTAACTCTATTTCCATTTTGTAAATAAGTTCATTTGTACCATTCTTTTAGATTCCACATATAAGCAATATCATACGATATTTCACTTTCTCTGTCTGACTTACTTCACTCAGTATGATAATCTCTAGGTCCATCCTTGTTGCTGCAAAAGGCATTATTTCATTTTTTATGGCTGCGTAATATTCCATTGTATATATGTACCACATCTTCTAGATGGGCCACCATCTACCTTGAACTGCATAATTATTAGTAGTTCCCCTTTTCACTCTTTACAGTTATAGGGTCACCTTCTCTCTAGAAGAGAAAACTTTGGAAGAAATGGAATGGAGTGTAGTAGGTTGCACAGTAGCCCCCAAAAGTTATGTCCAAGTCCTAACCTCTGGTAGCTGTGAATGCAACCTTATTTGGAAATAAGATCTTTGCTGATAGAATTTGGTTGAAGATCTCAAAATAAGATAGTCCTAGATTTAGGGTGGACCCTCCATCCAGTGATGAGTCTTCTTACAGGAAACAGAAGGAGACATGGAGACACACAGAGGGAAGGGCCATGTGACAATGAAGGTGGAAGTTGGAGTGATGGGTCTACAAGCCAAGGAGCTCAAAGAATTACTGGCAGTCCCAGAAGCTGTGAAAAAGGCATGGAACAGATTCTCCTTTGGAGATCTCAGAAGGAACTGATCTTGCTGACATGTGGATTTCAGATTTCTGGCTTCCAGAACCATGGGAGAATAAACTTCCATAGTTTTAAGTCACCCAGTTTGTGATACTTTGTTATAGTAACCGTGGAAAACTAACACAGGGAGGACAGAAAATCTTAGTTGGCTTTTTTTCTCCTGAAGGGAGAGGGATTGGGCTTGACCTGACTCATGCTTTCCCCTAGGTTTGAGAAAATACCCACCATTAAGCATCCCTCAGATGCCTTTTCAGATATGTATTCACACAAACAACATTGGTTAATTCACAGATCAAAAAATAAGATAAAGACTCTTTGGTCTGCAATTTGGTAAATCCCTGGTGTTTTGCCCAGCCACGTGTACTCTCCTTTAGCCAATAAACCCACTTCAGTGAGGCTTTCTAACTGTTCTCTGCAGTGGGACAGACCTATATTTTCCAAGTAGAAGGCATTCTCCAATCTGGTGAACTCCTATTGATCCTTCAAGACCCAGCTCAAATGTCACCTCCACTATGATGTCCTCCTGATTTTCCCAACCACTGAGCATTCCCTTATTTGTGCATTTAAAGTACCAAATGTTTTCTTTTGTAGAGTACTGTTCACCATTTACTGAAATTGTCAATTTGATTTTCCATCTCTTTCACTAAAAGGGCCTGCATTTTTGTGTTCAAAGTGTGTGTATGTGATTCAAAGCCCATACATACCTATATCAAATGAAGGGTGGATCTTGTTTGCAAGGCAGGCTTCTTGAAACAGTGTCTAAGGACAATTCTAAGTACAGAAATTATGTTCCTCTCCTATCTTTTCCCTTCAAACTAAGCTGCTTATTCCCCATAGCCAATCTTCCTTCCTAAAGGTGACATTTTATTTGTGAAAGTGCTTTTAAAAGACGGGGGGATTTCAGCATTATTTTAGAGAGACTTTCTAAAGAACAATAACAAGTCTATTTGAATCTTTTGTTTGGTATTAACTAGATATTTTATCATAAGTGAGCAGGGAGTTTCTGGGTCACTAGTCTTTATTGCTTTCTTGAATGCATCTCAACCTTTTCCATAGTTCAAGTCCATATAATCCCCAATCCTTTTTTCCTTCAAATTTTAACTCCCTCACTGTGTTCCTCATAACTCCTCTTGTTAATATCTCTGAGAATTCACTGTTGAGTTGTCATCTTGAATGTGAAAATGCTTTGAACTCATGGTGAATTGTGCCTTTTAAACAGGACTGTAAGAACTTGAGTAATTCAGCTTGTTTTACCCTGAGCCCAAAATACTTGTTCCAAGGTTTTCTTTTCCTCCTCGTTTTTGAGTGACTGAGGGAGCCCTGTCCTGTAGCAGTGGCATCTGTTTTAGGTTTATGTTTAAAGGAGTCCTTATATCTGACCCTGGCATAATTAAATAAATGTTCTCGGGGTCCCTTTTGAATTCCCACAGAAGGACACAGTAAATGTTCACTGTAACTTCTGGACCCGTCTTCTTGCCTCTTTCTCTGCCCCCTTTCTTCCACCTGTTCCCATCAGGCACCCCGTTTCTTCCCCAGTTTCATCTCCTATTACACATTCTCTGCTTCAACCACAAAGAACATTTTTGAACCTGTCTCTGTGTGTTTGTATATCCTATCCTTTCCGAATGGAATGACCTTTCTCCTTGTCCAGACTCACCCATCAATGTTCAGAGGGAAACCTCACTCCACCAGAAAGCCTGACTGTTCAGAGTACTTTTTTCCTGTCCTGAATTAATCTATTGAGATGTGAGTTGTTCTCTCTGCTCTGGAAAGTGCCAATAAACGAGATAAACCTTTTTCTTCTTCATCGCAAGATGGCAGCTGGGACTTTCTATTCTGAATTCTGGCTCCCAGCCTGCATGGCGTTCAGGTCACAAAGGACAGACATAGCAGAGCAACAGCTTGTAAAGTTAGCCAAGGAGACCTGATGCAAAGAAAGGAGTGCAGAGCAGGGGAGGGATTGTCCTAAGCACAAGAATACCTGGGTGTGTGTTATGAACAGAAATAGTAACAGAAGATGGACCAACTCTACGTTGGAATAGAAGAGGCAGGAAGGCAGGTGGGAAGATGGCAAACTGAATTGAAGATGAAAGAGGTGAGCAGACCCCAATCCATCTAAGTTTCTAAGGTCTGAGTCAAAATCTACATTTGTTCAGGGACACAATTTCTCCAGATCTGCAAAGCACTGGGTCAGAAAACTGTCATTTTCTGAGCGCTTAATCTGTGCCCAGCAGTGTTCGATGATTTGATCACATTATTTCATTGAATCACCAAGTGACCCTGGAAAGAATGTATTACTGCCCACGTTTCTCAGAAAGGAACACCAGATGCAAATATGGCATTAGAGAATCAAGGTTGGAGTTCAATGTCAATGTGTCTGATGGTAAAAACATTTTCTCGTCTACCAGGTCCTCTCTCTTTTTGAAGCCAGGGCCTGAGGCCTCTTGTTTGGCCATACCTGGTCTCACGTATGCATGGCCCCAGTGGAACCAGCCTCTACCCATGGGAGAAAGAACTCAGGACAAGCTAAGCCCATCTCACTTTGGTGCCTCCAAATGAAGTTGGTAAAGACCTAGTCCAGTCCCAGGCCCTAATGAGATTCTCTGATTACCAGAGAAGGCAGTGGAGGAGTTAGAAATTTAACTGTCAACCTGGGAGTTTTCTAAGTCCTTCTGCTTCTCTCAGCCATTCACTCCTCCCTACAATGGGCAATAAAGGCCCATTGGCACTCATAGGCAGAAGACTTCTGCCTCCCCTGTGGGGTTCAATCTTTGGCTAACCTTGTTGAGCCTCTTCTGTCATCATTATTGGTCTCTTTTATGGCCCCCACTGGAACTTAACACTCATTGTAAGAATCAGCCCGGTCAGAGGGTTCCAGAGGGGACCATTGGAGTTTTATGGAAACTTTTCCATCTGCTAAATAACCTTGAGAAAAGAGTTTAGTTATTGACTTCCTGACTCATGGCTCTACCTCCCCAGCCACCTGGGGTGAGAGTTTATATTCTCTGACATCCAGTATCTCCTGAGGATGTAGCACCATTGTTGACCTGAAGCAGTCATTTAATGGTGAAAGAAACTGACTCCGAGTTTCTGCTTGGCTGCTTTTTCATTGCCATTTAAATAAGTCCAAGTTTGGAGTGTATGCCCCTAACTCTCCCTGCTATGTTCCTGCCCCTCTCCTGTCTTAAAGGCACACACATAGATGACATCCACGTTCGCCCTCTTTTAGGGTTTGAGTAATAGATGCATGATTCCAAGGTCAAGCTCTTAAAATCCCTCATCACCCTTTAAGCTCCTCCTGATTACTCTGTGAATCACTATGGTTTAAAGACACTATGCCTTAAAAATACATTGATAAAAGTGTAGATGTAAAGACTTTTCCAGGATTTGTGTTGTTCTGTAGGTGACACTGGAGGGAAAATTATAAGTTGTAAATCTTCTTCCTAGGGATCGCTCTAGAACCTGTCAGGGTAAGAACACTTGGCCATAAACCCACCATTTCCAGCCAGAAGTGTCAGAGTTGCTGGAGAATTGGGTTTATGAGGAATGGTTGCAAGCAACCGAAAGAGTAATTAATTGAAGGAGGACAAGGGGTGTGTGGCATTCAGCAAGATTGTGCTGGCATAGAACAGCCATGAGAATGGAAGTAAATACCCAAAATACGGCACAATTGCTGTGACACTAGACAGCATCACGATGCTTTACATAAGTTATACCATTTATTTCTTGCAACATCTCCATGAATGGGTATCTTATACCCATTTTACAGATGCCAAAACTGAATCTCTTACGTGTCTTTTTTTTTTTAATAAAATGTAGTTGATTTACAATATTGGGTTACTTTCAAGTGTACAGCAAAGAGATTCAGTTATATATATATATATATATATATATATATATATATATATATATATATATATATATATTTCAGATTATTTTCCATTATAGGTTATTATAAGATATTGATTGTAGTTCCCTGTGCCATACAGTAAATCCTTGTTGCTTATCTACTTTATATACAGTAGTCTGTGTCTGTTAATCCCATACTCCTAATTTATCCTCCCCCCTTTTCCCCTTTGGTAACCATGTTTGTTTTCTATGTCTGAGAGTCTGTTTCTATTGTATTTTGTACATAGACTCATTTGTATTATTTTTTAGATTCCACATATAAGTGATATAATATTTGTCTTTCTCTGTCTGACTTACTTCACTTCGTATGATATTCTCTGGGTCCGTCCATGTTGCTGCGAATGGCATTATTTCATTCTTTTTGATGGCTGAGTAATATTCCATTGTGTGTGTGTGTGTGTGTGTGTGTGTGTGTGTGTGCACGTGTGTATACCACATCTTCTTAAACCAATCATCTGTTGACTTTGATTTTTTAGATCCTGAGTGTGAAGCTTGACTTTTTACTTTCTAGATACCAAGAGGTTGGCTTGTGCTCAACCCTTAGTTGACTAGGGTTCAAGCTTGTTGAGACTAATTTCAGTGGTGATTCTGCTATCTAGACTGTCTGATGATCTTGACTTTAGCCCATGGAGTATTAAGAGCCCAAAATAAATAGGCCCTGGAACCAACAGACCTGGATTTGAATTCTGGCTATTCCTTTTTCAATATGATTTCCCTAGTCTAGAAAATGAGATGTATAGTGTTTAGCTTCTGGAGTTTTATGGGGAATTAAATGCACTAATATTGTAAAAATAGATGCTCAGTAGAGTTTGGACTCTCCTTCTCACAGTTTAGTGTCAAAGGTCCATTGCCCCTTATATGGCAAACTGTCTCATCCATCACCCTCTGAACTCCCACATTTATCCATCCCTATCTTTTAGAACCTGGAAACTTCTACCTTGCATTATGCATAGAACTATGTCTAGTGCACATACATTGTTGGAACTCATCACTGCATGTATTCATCAGGGTCCTCCAGAGAAACAGAATAAATATGTGTATTATATTATATTTAATAAGCAGCATTAACAGACCACCTCTCCAACAAAGTATCTTTATAAGAATTCCCAGTGTTCATAAAGATGAAAGATGATATGAATATGGTGACGGAAAAAAAATAAAACAAATAGCCCGTTGTAAGTCAGGGCGTCTCAGCCTCAGCACTGACATTCTCTGTTGTAGGGGGCTGTCCTGTGCACTGTAGATGTTGAGGAGTATCCCTCGTCTCTACTCACTAGATGCCACTAACACCCCCTCCCCAGTTGTGATGATCAAAAACATCTTCAGACACTGCCAACGTCCCCTGGAAGATATAATCACTCCAGTTATGATCCTCTGCTTTATAGCATAGATAAACAGCAGAGTCCAGATTTGAGCTCATTTATTTCATTCTAGAGCCCAAATTGTATGTCACCATGGTAATGATTACTAATTCTGGATCCTTACATCTTTAAAGTTCCTCTCCTTTCATCCTTCAATTCACTAATAGGACTGCCCCCCTAGCCCACTCACAACAACCAAAAATGTCCCCAAACATTGTTCTAGCGGTGTGGGCGGGTGGCAGGCAACATCACCTCTGGCTGAGAACCACTTCTATAAAAGATATGGAAACCTCTGCTTCAGGTCACAGGAATAACTGCAGGAGTGAGCATTATGCAGGCGGGGTCACCTGCTCTGTATGAGGCCCCGTGATGTCACCTGGCATGTGACACCCACTCTAATCCTCACAAGATTCAGAAAGCACATTGAGACTCAGGCATGGCCAGCAGTGTCCTCTAGGCCACCCAGCTAAGAAACAGGGGAGCCAGAATTTGGCTACCCTGCGTTTTCCTTCACTCTGCTGCAACTTCTCCTCCGGATCCTGGAAAAGCCAGTATTAGAAGATGAAGTGAAATACCAAAGAAAGAAAGGAAAACAATCAGTGGAGGCAAATCAAAACTACAATGAGGTATCACCTCACACCAGTCAGAATGGCCATCATCAAAAACTCCACAAACACTATATGCTGGAGAGGGTGTAGAGAGAAGGGAACCCTCCTACACTGTTGGTGGGAATGTAAATTGGTACAGCCTCTGTGGAGAACAGTATGGAGGTTCCTTAAAAAACTAAAAATAGAGCTACCATATGATCCTGCAATCCCACTACTGGGCATATGTCTGGAGAAAAACATGGTCCAAAAGGATACATGCCCTCCAATGTTCATTGCAGCTCTATTTACAATAGCCAGGACATGGATAGAAATAAAGGCTTTCTTCTTCCTTCCGGAACTCTCTTTGGTTAAGACAGCAAGCGGGGAGAGGTACATTCTTTGTCATATTTAGTTGTAGTGCAGTAGTGATAGTGGTGGTCCTGGTACGTATTTAAAGCCATCACCAGGTCACTAGGTGTGGCTAAGTCAAGAAAAACAATTCCCTGTGGGTTTGGACTCTCTACAAGCCAGCTGTGCACTGGGTTCTCTGAGGATTTGCCAAGCCACAGAGAGCTGAGGCTGCGTCCGCCATCCGCCCTCTCAGTGCTGACTTTATGGAATCGACCACATTAACGAATGGCCTTGCATTTGGATGGTGGTCCCAGTTCTGGTTACAGCTGAAACTCCCTGGCACTGTTGACATATGTGCACTCTGAGAGCGCTCGTGCCACTGGCCATCTGTCCCGGAGTCCAGAGCCATCCTCGGCATTGAAATTCGCAGTCAGAAGAGGCAGCTCTTCCCCAGCAGACACCTGCAGCCCCGGGCTCACAGACACGGCCTCGCCAGCTACCCATCGGTGCTGGGAAGTCCCCGGATCAACAGCAGGTGGAGGGAGGGCATCACGCGAGATGGATGGGGGCTCTAGGCCATCGCCCCTGAAAAAGCCCAGGAGACGTGATTTCCCCTAGTGTGAGCGTGGTGAAGGGGAAAGGGCAAGTTTGAATGGTTGCAGTCAAATTTGGGTTTGAATCTCTGTTCCAGCCCGTATGGGATGCATGATCTTGAACAAGTCACTCCTAGAGATTCAGTTTCTGCACCTGGAAAATCACAACAGACTCTTTCCTTCTTCCTTCAAAGGGGAATAATTGGTGTGAAAATCAGCTTTGTCGCTTAGTGAGTGATCTGTTGTGGTGAGAACTGTTGGCTGTGGCCACCTGCACAGCATGGACTTTATTATTTATGGAGGGGAAAAGGGGGAAGAACCAGATGGTGTGGCCCAAGCTCATTTGGGGAGAGAAGATAAAGCATTAATTAGGAGACTCGGAAATGTTCATAGAGACAAATGTGAGAGTCACATGATGAGCCTCAACTTTTATTTGAAAATGTAACACATTATCGGGGAAAGCTTAAACAGGATGCAAGAATGCCTAATAATAAATATATCTTCCTCCCCCCCCATCAGATGACCGGGTCTCCCTCTCATGAGAAATCACTGTAGCTAGTTTCTTGTGCATCCTTCAAGCAACAATCACTGTGTAGACAAGAAGAGAATTCTGCAAAAGCGACTTCGACTTTGCTTTTTCTCACTGATTAGAACTTGTTCTTGTATCAGAAACATCTGTATCTGTCTCTTCCTTTGCCAGACCAGGCAATACTCCACCATATGGATGTACCATCATTCCTTTCACCAGTTTTCTGCTTCCGTGATGACAAATATTTTGCTATCATAAACGATGCTGCAAAACACATTTCAAAAACCATTCTTCGCGCACATGTAAGTAAAATATTAGAGACAGGGTTTGTGAGTCATAGGGAGTAGACATTTCTTCTCAATTTGCAAAACTAATGAGCCGCTCCACCAATAATAGGCATGCGTTATCTCTTTTCACACCCAGAAGCACCCACACGATGCTCTGACACCCCACTTTCCCCTTGGAGCACATATGTGTGTTTTAATTTATTTACTTTATGTTTTTTTGGAGGGGGGTGATGTTGAGAGAAATGAACCATGAAACCCAGTTTATAAAAGAGATGCTCTGAATTGAGACAAATAAAGGACGACAGAGAAGCTGCCCGCCTTCTGCAATACGCCCCTGCAACAATGTCCATCATAAGCCTTTGAGGGCAGCAGCCTCATGCAGGAAGCTTCCTGCGTTTTCATGTTTGCGGATAATCGGTAGGGCGGGCGGGAGGGGCGGTCTCTGCTCGCTCTGCTCTCTTCCTGGAGAGAGGAGGGCTGAACGGGAGCAGGCAGAGGGGGCAGCAAGGGCCACCTCAGCTCATGGACCTAGAAAGGACCCATGCCCCGAGGCTGCCGCAGTAGAAGGCAAAGGTCCATCACCCACTGCAGACGCAGACCCTCCCAGAAAGCCCGCTTGAGCTGAGAGGTGAAGTTGTTCCCCGCGGATGCTCGAATGAAAACGAGATAAATAGTGAACTCTTTGAAGATAATTTATCCATCCCTCGCTACCTGCCTGTCCCATACACAGGCCATCCTGTGTTTGCCACAAGCAAAGAAAGGCGAGATAGGTAGCAATCCCTCCGGGGCTGCCCTGGGTCAACTTTATCAAAAAGATAAAATGTTTTGGGTCTCGGCAGCCCCCCCTGGGCTGGCTCCGGGTTGGGCTTCCCGAGGCATTAAGGGGTGAAGGAGGTGAACGCACCGCTCTTCCTGGTGCGTCCCAGCGGCCTTGCCTGTGTCGCCGCTGATAGCAGTTTTATCAAGATAAATCTAGTGCTCCTCGGGAAGGATATTAATAAATTATCTAGTAATGAAAAATGTGAGAGGAACCATACTCTTACATCAGGCTTGTGATGATTACTTTGATAGATGCACTGGGGAGATTTCCTCAACAAGGCAGAAATGAGAAACATGACACACAGACCTTTAAGGGTGACCTCAGAGGAAAACAGAAGTTGCTGAATGATACAGAAGCAGAATAGGGAAAACCAGAGCTGCGAGGCTCTGCATGTCCACTGCCAGATGGATGGGCTCCGCTGATCAGCCAATCATTGGCTTTAGAGTCAGACGCAGAGAGGGGAGGAGGATAGAGGGAAGGAGGGGAGGGGAGCAGAGGGCAAAGACTGGAGTCTGGTTGTGAAAGCACGGGGTCGAGATTGGCATAGATGTTGGGATGGAGTCTTAGCTTTCTCGCAAGACACTGAAACATCCTAAGCCTCCTTATCTGTGAATGAAGAGACCGTCAATGGCACTTAAATGGCAGGGTTGCGGGGGATTGTGTGCAATAATCATTGGAAAGTTCTTGGAACCAGTAAGTACTCAATAATGGTATCATGGTCCCTGAGAGAAGTGGGGTCCACTTGAGAGCTGATAAATGTGGTGTGAACACTGGGAAGGAAGCAGGTGCTCAGAGGCGGCTGTTAAAGAGAGGAACCCCAGTGCTTTTTTGTCAACAGTCCTTGACACAAGTTTCTGGTGTTCTGTTAGGTTCTGAGGATGCTAGCTGAAATGGAGTGAAGCTTCCCCTCACAGGCAACACAAAGTCTAGTGTGGGAGATGGGCTTGTGCAAGAATCAAAATAAAGTATGATGAAGGGCTATGAGAAAGGTGATCACGAAGGAATAAAACAGGATGGCCTTTTGTATCAGACCAAGGGAAGGCGTGCTTGAGGAGGCGACCTTGGAATGGAATTTTGAAGGATAAAGAGGAATCCATGGAGTGATGGAAGAGAAATGTTAAAGGTGGTTCTTTTAGAAAAAAAAAAGTCTTGGGAATTGCGTGTGATTCAGCACAATTGGAAGGGAAAATGGAAACTAAAGAGAAGCAGAAGAGGAAGCTGGAGATGTAAGCCTGGACCAGATTAGTCCAAGTTACTTTTTTAACATGCACGGGATACCGTCATAATGCAGTGAGGAATCACTGCCTTTTTAGCATCTGTTTCTCCCCTATTTTAGCTACTGCTTCTTGATTCACTGCTGGAGACTTGCCTCTGCAGCATTCCCATTGATTTGTGAGCTGCAGAGCTGCACACAGGAGGCTGGGGGCAGGCTGGGAGGTCAGACAGTCACCTGAGGCATACCCACCTGCTAATTCTACTTGTGCCTCCCACGAATCCACGGTGTGGCTCACTGAAGGCTGGGGAGCACAAGGATGGAGCTGAATCTTCAAATACTTGAAAATACACAGGTGGGCTGGAGAGCAGAAAAAGCTCCCCAAAGGTCCAGAGAGCTGGAGCCTTGCTAGTGAAGTAAAGGGAGATCTAAGAAGTCTTGCTGGGACTCGGGTCCCAAGCCCTGCTGAAGGGAGAATCTTCACCTTACCTATAAACATTTACAACCACGGTGACCTGAAGCTACAACCCAACTCTAACCCAGTAATGCTGGGATGAGATGAAAGAGAATAAACCCTCCCACTCTACTGGGTGAGAGGATGGGGCAAACCCTTGTCCAGGGTAGATAGGATTTCATCCACATCTACTCTTCTTCCTTTTTTTTTTTTTTTTTTAAGAATTTTTTTTTGATGTGGACCATTTTTTTAAAGTCTTTATTGATTTTGTTACAATATTACTTCTGTTTTATGGGGTTTTTTTTTGGTTTTTTGGCCACGAGGCATGTGGGATCTTAGCTCCCTGACCAGGGATTGAAACCATACCCCCTGCAATGGAAGGCAAAGTCTTAACCACTGAACCACCAGGGAAGTCCCCTATTCTTCTTTTATATACAATATCTTTTAGACATGATTACAAGATTTTTTTTTAAAAAAAGGAAAATGTGACCCACAAGTTAGAGAAAAAAAATGGTCAGTGAACTCACAGATGACCCAAATGTGAGAATTAGCATAAAAGCACTGTAAAATAACTCCTCTCCACCTGCTAAAACATCTAGTGGAAAAAGTGGACAATACACATGAAATAATAAACATTTCAACAGAGAGAGAAAACACGAACAAAGAAACAAATGGAAGTGTTAGAACTGAAAAATATAATATCTTTAAGGAAGAATTCAGCAAATGGGCTTACTTGTAGGCTGGACATAGCAGAAAATATATCATGGATAAATAAAATTCAGTAAAATTATCTATTCTGGCTCTTCAAAACAAAAAAGCAGCAGCAGAGTCCTATGGGACACTGTCAAATAGTATAACATATGTGAAATTGGAGTCAGGGGTCAGAGACAGGGTCTGCCTTTCTCTCCACTGTATCCCCAGATCCTGGCACAGTGCCTGAGTCTTGACACAGTAGAGGCCTGGGGGAAAGTTGTCCCCTTTTTTCTTCCTTTGATATCTTAGGACATTTACTTATGTGGGCTGGAAGAATAACTCCAGTGCCCAAACTTGCATAGAAAGAGCTTTGTTTACAATATCTCATCTTCCTCTCTCCACCCCTCTTCCCTAAGTGGAAAGGATTTTGAAGTCAGAGTGAACCAAGTTCAAATCCTGTTTCCATACATCTGCTATTAGAGTAGCCTTGCACAAACTACTTCACCTATCTGAGCCCATTTGCTCGTCGTAGACACTGAAATGGTAAAAACTGCTTTGCAGGTGTCGGAATTGATGATCAGATAAGTCAGATGATGTGGAAGGGACTGGCTTGGTGCCCCTCCTTCCCTGCTCTCCCATCTCACTGAGCTCTCCTTCCTCCCTCCCTTCCTGGCCCTGTCCAGCATCTCTCCTCCACCTCCTCTACCCGCCTTGCACCTCGCCTCCCCCTTGCTGCTCCCTGTGTCTGTGCTGTGTGAATACACCCTCTACCACCGTGTGCATTGAGGTCAGGGTTAAGGTGACACCAGGGCGGGTGGGGGGGTGAGAGGAATGGTTGGACACTCTGCTCCGTTTCATGCCAGGTCCCCACTTCCTACTTAGAAGCACGATATCAAACCAGGTGGCCCCATTAGAGTCCATCTAGGTTAGGGGTCCTCAGCTGGAGATCAAACTGCTGAGCTCCAAGGGGCCCTTGAGTTGAGACACAGTATGCATTCTCACACAGATCCCGTTACACACGTTGGACAAGAACACTTGGAGGGCATCTACTTCAGAATCCCCCCAACCCCAATTCCTTACACATGTTCTCGTACTTAATCTGCTCATTGACTACATCGCGTGGAGTCAGGAAATACCAAATCTGTATTAGTTCTTCAGAGAAACAGAGCCAAATGGAGGTATTGAGAGAGATTTATTTTAAGGAATTGACTCACCCTTATGGGGGCCGGCAAGTCGGAAATCCACAGGGCAAGGTTGCGGACTGGGGTGAGAGCTGATGTTGCAGTGTTGAGTCTGAAAGCTGGAAACTCAGGCGGCATTTCTACATTGCAGTCTGGAAGCAGAGCTCCTTTCTCTCCTGGAAACCTCAGTCTTTGCTCCTAAGGCCTTCCACCAATTCAGTACCCATACACGTCTCCTGAAACCATACTTCACCTCGAAATAAAGACAATAGCAAAGTCATACTTCTCCCTCACAAAATACAACTATCCTGCAGAAAACTGAAAATGCACTAACCCTTTCTCCAGAAGAGGATGCAATGCCCTTAGATAATGTTCACTCTTCTCCTTGATAGGCTGAAACTTTAATGCTCTACTAAAAAATTAACAATTCTCAGACACTATGGTATAAAGTTAATGTGTCTTTATGTTTTATGACAAGGGAATCAGAGAGGAAGGGAAACAGATATTTGCTTAAAATATATACAAATATAAACATATGCATAAAAATGTGAGAAAAGTACTCAAAACAATGACAGTGTATTACAGTTGTTATCTTTTTTGTTTGTTTGTTTGTTTGTTAGAAAACCGGTTCAGAAAAGGAGTTCTGTCTCCCCAGGCACTGCCAGGCCTTTGCTTCGGGACATGGCAGGTCAGCATCTGTGCTGAAAGGAGCTCAGTCTCCTTTGGACTCCCTGGGATTTGGGCTTCAGGACTACACAGGGCTCTGTCCATGCTGTCAGGAGCCTGGTTCTTCAGGACCTGCCTGGGGAGGCGCCGCCTGGAGGACAAGGCCCAAGACATCCCCAACACCCAAGACAGAGTGGCTCCTAATATAATCTCAGTGCCGCTAAAATACATGTGGACTCTTCCAAGGGTGATTAGCCTCACATCTTTGTGTGAACTGGATTTGTTTCTTCAAAGCCATTGTCTAAATATTGAAGACGCTATGTGGCATCCACAGTTGGTGGCCTGTTTTGGACTCGGGGCTTCATTTCAGTTTGAATTTCCAAACTGAGTGGACTCAGCAGGCCTGCCAGCTGGGAGCACGGCCTCTACTGAACTGAGTGGTTGGGGCCTGCACTTCCCAACTGGCCAGCAGGTGGCGCCAAGCCCATCTCTGACTTTTGGGGCTCCTGTGAGTTCAGCTGGAGGACTGAATTCCGTGCTTGAGCTTGGCTCCTGGTGCAGTGGACAGGACCTTGGCCTCCTCAGGATCTGCCAGGACTTTGACTTCTGGACAACGCCGGGACATGTCAACATTGACAGAAGATCAGTTTCCTCAGGACAAACTGGAGCTTCGGCTTCTGGACGATGCTGGACCGCATCCATGCAGGTAAGAGCCCGGTGTCTTCAGGACCCACTAGGTGGCATCTACGCTGGAGTAAAAGGTAAGGAAAAGGTCGGAAGAAGCTTCCTGTGCATGGATTGCTGCTGAGGGGGTTCATTTTCAGTGGAGTCAGCAAAGGAAGGGCTTGACGTGGACCATTGTGAATTTTAGTTAGTTTTGTGTGTGGTGTAGACTGGGCCCAGTGTCTTTTGGTGTGTGGTGTCTAGCTTTCCCAGCAGCATTTACTGGGGGGGACGGTCCTTCCCCCGTGGTGTGTGTCCTTGGCATCTTTGTCACAAATTAACCGACCACACACCAGTGGATTTGTTTCTGGGCTCTCTATTCTGTTCCTCTGGTCCACGTGCCTATTTGCGTGCCAATACCACACTTTTTTTTGGTTGCTGTAGCTTCATGGTGTAGTTTGAAATCAGTGATGAAGATGCCTCCGGCTGTGTTGTCCTTTCTTAGGATCGCTTTGGCTACTCGGGGTCCTTTGTTGTTCTGGACAAATGGTGGGATCGTTTTTTGTTTCTGCGTAAAATGCCATTTGAATTTTGTTAGGGATTGAATTGAATGTGTACACAGCTTTGGCCAGATGAACGTTTTAACAATATTCTTCCAGTGTGTGAGCACGGATTGTTTTTCTATTGATTTGTGACTTTAGTTTCTTTGTCAGTGTCTTATAGTTTTCAGCGTGCACATCGTTCATGTCTTTGGTTAGATTTGTACCTGGGTGTTTTGTTCTTTTTGATGCCCTTGTGGATGGAATTGTTCTCTTAATTTTTCTTTCTGGTGCTTCGTTGTTGGTGTACAGAAATTCAACTGATTTTTATGTATGGCTTTTGTATTATTCAACTCTACTAAATTCATTTATTATAACAGTTTTTTTTTTTTTTTTTTTGGTGATTTGATGTGGAAAATTGGAACTCAGAAGTCCCACTGTTTCTATCATAACCCAGGTCATATGCGACACCCAAGGCATAGTGGCTTCTCATATAGTCTTCCCACGGCGCCTTTTAATAACATGTCATTGCTTCCTAATTGTTCATTTGGCAATGTTCTGTTCGTAGCTTGAAGTCACCCATGATGGGAATATTTATACTACAGAAATAGGCAAATATTACCAATAAGGTCTTTTGGTGTGTGTGTGTGATTCATTTGTTAAACATTACCTGTGCATCACTGAATATGAGCTCCATGATAATGGAGATATTATTATTTTTTCATCCTAACACCTAAAACGATATCTTGCACATAGCAAGTGTTTAATAAATGTTGACTTAATCAATTTAGCTAAGCTCAGTATCCACCACTGTACAACTGGGAAAGCTGAGGCTCAGAGAGGTCGTCACTTTCTCAAGGTTGCCCAGCTCATAAGCAAGTGAGCCAGGATTTAAATCCAATTCACTCTGACTTCAGACCTAAGCTCTGTATTTCCACAGAGAAAGGGGACCCAGGTGTAGAGATTCCCTCAGACATTTTGACCATCTTTCCTAAAGGACACTGAGTAGGTGCCACCACAAGGAAGACCCAGGGTGGCCCGAGGGACCATGGGTACCAAAGAGGCCAGCTTTCTCCATCACCGTCATTGACACATTTTCCTCTATGCCATGGGTTTGACAAAGATAAGTTCTCTCTCAGCCCACAACTTCTTAATTAGGCTGTAGTCACATATCTTCAGACTTCAAAAAAGGCAGTGGAAGCAGCTTACAGCCATTGGCAGCTAACAAGAAGAAGTAGGGTAGCCACTGGCAGTATTTTCTCCTTGCTCGGTAACTCGAGTCTGGCCCTAAATCTCTATTATTCTTCCAGGAGGATGGTCATGATTAAAGGATTCCTTCTGCAGCTGAGGCCCAACGATAAGGACTTTCTGTTTAGACCCTCCTAAACTATAAAAAGAACATAAATCATCATTTTGCATCAACTTAGTTTCCATATTTTATTTTTACTGGAAGTTGTGAGGAGGGGGCACAGTAGGTTAGGAAACCTGGGTTTGATAAAAGAAGCATGCCCATAGTATGGTTGATGTGCTTCTGATGGGGAGGGTCAGTTCTACAGCATGATTAATTAATCTCTCTTATTTTATGAGACACAGCAACCAACTTGCAGGGAAGGGACCAGGTATTTATGAAGTCCTAAGGTGTGCCAAGCATAGTGCAGCATGGCCTAGATATTACCTCTTAGTCATAGAAAAATTTATAAAAGTTGATGTTATTAACCCTATTTTATAGCGAAGAAACTGTGCATGTGAGGATTCGAGTACCTCGTTCAAGGCTCCATGGCTAGTGAGTGATAGGACTTGTACAGCAACCCAGGCATTCTGAATCCACCATGCACAGCCTTTCACCTAATTGCTATCTCTCTTCAAAAAAATACTCTGCAGCAATTCAGTCTGAGCCCAGGTTTCCTTCCCTAAGCAGAATCTGAAGGAAGCAACATTGGACGTTGGGCTGGGGAACGGTTCTCAGCTGGGGGAGGGGGTGATTTTGCCACCGCCCCGCACACCAGGAGATACTTGGCAATGTCTAGAGACACTTTGAGTTGTCATAGCTGAGAGGGGCGGTGCTCCTGGCATCAAGTGGGTAGAGACCAGGGAGGCTGTTCAACACCCTGCAATGCCAAGGGCAGCCCAACCACGAAGAACTATCCAGCCCCAAAATGTCAATCGTGCCCTGTTGATAAATCCTGGTCTATAGCGACCACGTGGTTTTCTCTTCCGAGAAAGAATCTCCCTGGAGAAGAAAGGGCTGAATCAGAGGACTCAATCCACAAGGGCAGGATTTCAAGCACAAACTGGAGAGATAGTTGGGGAGCTCAGAATCTTACTCAGGTCCACTGGCAAACCTTTAAAACTGGCTTCCACATCTGTTCTCTGCACCCAACCACCCCGAGCTCTTTCTCCAGTGATTAGCTGAAAATTCTTACAAATCTTAGGATTGTATCAGAAATAGTATATATCCTTTTCTTTATCAACTCATTGACATTGCGAATGCCTGGATTGGGGCTTCTTCACTTTGGTTAGGAGTTCAAGCAGAGCGCTCGTAAAAACCAAAAGGAAAACCAAATCTTTAATGTTCTTTTTACCAAAGTCATATGTGTTCATTGCTGAAAATTTAGAAAATAGAAGCCAACAGAAGCAAATAAAATTCTATGGCAAACTCAACACCCAGAAATAACTGTTTATAGTATTTTGGAGAATGGACTGCTACTCTTTTTTTCCATAAATACATGTGCAAATGAAATTATTCAAATAGACTCTGTGATAATCAAGGCATGTAAATTCCGGCAAATAAGAATAACGAAAATAATAAATAACAGCAGCAACAGTAGGTGAAATAAAAGCCAATACTGAAATAGTACAGATTTTGTGCCAGATGCTCTTCTGGGACCTTTACACTTATGAGCTCATTTAATCCACTCAACAACCCTGTGAGGTAGGTACTGTTATTATTCCCATTTGCAGGTTGGGAACATATAGGCAACGTGACCACCATCAGAAAGGCCAGAGTTCAACTGCACGTGCTCAGGAATGCACCTGAGTTCTGGGAGATGGTGTGAACATCCCTTCCCCTTTTTCCTGGTCCCTTCTTCATCCACGTCCTACTTCCTGATTCCAGAAGCTGTGTTAGTTTCCTGAGGCTGCTATAATAAATGACCACAACCTGGGTGGCTTCAAACTGCAGAAATGTATCCTCTCAAAAGAAATATCGTATAATGTCACTTACATGTGGAATGTAGAAAAATGATACAGATGAACTTATTTGCAAAGCAGAAATAGAGTCACAGATGTAGAGAACAAACGTATGGACACCAAGGGGAAAGGGGAGGTGGGATGAATTGGGAGACTGGGATTGACATATATACACTACTACGTATAAAAGATAACTAATGAGAACCTACTGTACAGCACAGGGAACTCTGCTCAATGCTCTGTGGTGACCTAAATGGGAAGGAAATCCAAAAGAGAGGGGATACATGTGCGCGTATAGCTGATTCACTTTGCTGCACAGCAGAAAGTAACACAACATTTTAAAGCAACTATACTCCAATAACAATTAATTTACAAAAAAGAAATGTATTCTCTCAAGTTCTGGAGGCCAGAAGTCAAAATCAAGGCGTCAGCAGGGCCGCCCTCTCTCAACAGGCTCTAGGGGAGAATTCATCCTTGCCTCTTACAGCTTCTGCAAGCTGTCGCTTCCTGGGCTCATGACCCATCTCTCTCTGCTACGTTTTCACGTGGCCTTGGCCTCTGCGGGCTCCTCCAAAACGTCTCTCCATCAACCCCCTTTCCTTCCTGCATGTCTAGTCTCCTCCCTTCAGCATCTCAGCTTCCTCCTCCCCCACGTCCAGGAGGCTGCAAGCCCCGTCCCGTGTGTCTGCACCACCATCCATGTCCTCTCCGCAGGTGTCTCTGGATCTTAACAATCTTTGAAGAGTGGCTCTTAGAAGCTAACTCAGATTCCTCCTGCTGATGTTGGTGACTTCTCATCATGGAACTAAAGGCTCTTTTGCTTTCAGGGGTGAAGATAGAGAACGATGAACAAAACGTGCAAAGGGGAGCAGAGAAATCTGGCAAATGGAAAAAAAAAACTTCTTTTTTCCTACTGATTAACTCAATTAACTGAGGGAGAATTTCTTGAAGCAGCTCAGCATCACTTTGAGGGATCCTGCTAGCCCTGCTTTCCCTTTAACATCACTGGAGAGGGAGAAGCACTTCCTGGGGAGGAGAGAAATTATGCAGTGAAAACGGAGCTCCTTAAAAAAAATTCTCCTCCCCGGGGCTTCCTAATCTCTCTTTCCTCTAACCTCAGAGAGGGCCAGACAAGGAATTTCCTGCTTTTTTTTAAAAATTAATTTTTATTTTATATTAGAGTATAGTTGATTTGCAATGTGGTGTTGGTTTCTGGTGTACAGCAAAGTGATTCAGTTGTACATATACACATATCCTTTCTTTTCAGATTCTTTTCCATTACCAGTTATGACAGAATGTTGAGTGGAGTTCCCTGTGCTATACAGTAGGTCCTTGTTGATTATCTATTATATATATGGTAGTGTGTATCTGTTAATCCCAACCTCCTAATTTGTCCCTCCCCCCCACCTTTCGCCTTTGGTAACCATACGTTTATTTTCGAAGTCTACGTCTTTTTCTGTTCTGTAAATAAATTCATCTGTATCACATTTTTAGATTCCACATATAAGTAATATCATATGGTATTTGACCTTCTCTGTCTGACTCACTTCACTTAGTATGATAATCTCTAGGTCTATCCATGTAGCTGCAAATGGCGTTTTTTCATTCTTTTTAATGGCCAAATAATAATATTCCATTGTGTGTGTGTGTGTGTGTGTGTGTGTGTGTGTATACCACATCTTCTTTATCCATTTATCTGTCGATGGACACTTCAGTTGCTTCCGTGTCTTGGCTATTGTAAATAGTGCTGCAATGAACGTTGGGGTGCATTTATCTTTTCAAATTATGGTTTTCTCCAGATATATGCCCAGGAGTGGGATTGCAGGATCGGATGGTGGAATTTCCTGCTTTTTAAAGTCACTGTCTTGAGTCTTTTAATTCAGGAAATCAAAAGCAGGACCATAAGCCAGCCCTTCATGGGATGACATAGCCACTCTGGTGTGGAGGGGTGTCTGGGCATCTTCAAAGACATGGCAGAGCAGGTAATTAAATAACAAAACAGATGCTATTGAGAAGATAGTGTGGGTGGCACAATGGGTCAGAAGTCGAGACGGGAGCAAACGGAGACATAATTTTGCTTCCTGCGACACGCACTCCCGAGTTCCACTTTATTGTAAAATGGGCCCCGTCTCCCATCTCCATCAAATATTTTATACGTACACATATGTCTTTGTGCTTTGAAAATGAGAACAGATTCATATTCTTAACTGGTATTAAGTTTACAGTGTTGGAGGTTTCATTTGCATAATAAAATGCTATGCAAGAGGAGATGAGGGTTAATCAAAGGGTTTTATCACTCTTTTTAATTATCTTCATTATGCCAGAACAAGATGTAAATTTTAATTCTACCTTGTTAGCTAGCGGATTCCACCAAACTTTGGAATATCCTAATCATCTGTCATTTTTAATAGGCACAGATGCCAGTGATTTCAGCAAACGAAATGCCCTAAATATTGTAAGCTTTGTTAATCTGATTGATATATCATTTAATATCATTTAACAATTATTAATGTTAAACGTAAGATCACCCCAGATGGAGGCCCCTGTGAACCACAAATGGGTCCCCCGAGTTTTTCTTTCCTCATCCTGCTCTTCATCAACTTACATTTGAAATTCTTCCCCATTCACACAGCACTTCTTTTTTTTTCTCCTGCTCCATCAGATCTGTAACCAGAGCTTGCAATTCACGTGCAGTTCTTTTTCAGTGATCCACAAACTCTTTAGGTTTCTAAAAAGATACAGTACATACTGTGGTCTTAGCCCACGGACATGAGAAGGATTTTCAAGGGATGAGCAGTGGGGGATGTCTACGTAGGTGTTGGGTTTATCTGCTAAACTTATCATACAGAAGCCAAACAAAGTCTTCATCCCAGCCTGGGTGATCAGAGGCAGAGCCTGCAGATCACATTTAAATGAGGGCACTGCTGAAGAGTAAACACCAAAGCAGGCTTTCCCTGGGCTCCAGGAGATAAGCAGTGATGCAGAAAGAAGTGGCTGCCCTTGTCTACTGCTGCTGAGCTTGGAGCTGGTGGGAGGTGGGACATGGGACATGACAGCAGAATCAGCAAGGCTAAGCATCCCCAGTGGGTCAAATGGATGTTTCTTATGGCCCTCTGATCGTGTTTTAGGTGTGAAAGGTGGTGCTATGGAATGAAGGTTGGGGTCTTTGGGAGGTAATTAAGACTAGATGAGATCCTGAGGATGAAGCCCTCACAAATGGGATTAGTGCCAGTTTAAGAGTCATGAGACAGCTTGCTTCCTCTCTCTGCTCTTTGCCATGATAAGATACAGCAAGAAGTCGCCCATCTGTAACCCAGAGAGGTCACCAGAACCTGACCATACTGGCACCATAATCTCAGACTTCCAGCCTCCAGAACTGTGAGAAATAAATTTCTGTTGTTTACGAGCCACCCAGTCTAAGGCATTTTTGTTATAGCAGCGCAAGGTAACTAAGACAGCTGGTACGCTGTAAATTAATTGTGGAATTAGACATCTGAGCCAGAGGATCCCAGCTTTGATCTCTTACTAGCTGTGCCACCGTGGACAAATCACTTAACCTCTCTGGGCCTCAGTTTCCTCAAATGTAATGAGATGGATCATGAAATCTGATCATGAGTTTTAAATGGCATCAAGCATGGATTTTGGCATAGAGTAGGTACTCAATTATGATGGTGTGATACTGTGATTTATAATAAGAAATATGTATTCGGACTTCCTCCCATTTCTGGCTCAGAGCTCATAAAACCCTTGGAATTTCCAGTGATAAGAGTGATCAATTTCATTCCTTTTTTTGGCTGAATAATATTCCATTGTATATATGTGTGAAATTGAGTTATTTGTAGTGAGGTGGATGGACCTAGAGTCTGTCATACAGAGTGAAGTAAGTCAGAAAGAGAAAAACAAGTACCATATGCTAATGCACATATATGGAATCTAAAAAAATGATACTGCTGAACCTAGTGGCAGGGCAGGAATAAAGACACAGACTTAGAGAACTGACTTGAGGACACAGAGGGCGAAGGGGAAGCTGGGACGAAGTGAGAGAGTAGCATTGACATATATACACTACCAAATGTAAAATGGATGGCTAGTGGGAAGCAGCTGCATAGCACAGGGAGATCAGCTCGGTGCTTTGTGATGACCTAGAGGGGTGGGATAGGGAGGGTGGGAGGGAGACGCAAGAGGGAGGAGATATGGGGATATATGTATACATATATAGCTGATTCACTTTGTTATACAGCAGCAACTAACACAACAATGTAAAGCAATTATACTCCAATAAAGCTGTTAAAAAAAAAAAAAAGTAACCAAGGTATCTCTTGTTATGTTAACGACCTCACCTAAGGGGGTCCCTGCTTGCCCGGAGAACCAACCCTGTGATTAGAGGGTTGAACTTTCAGTCCCATCCACCTGACCTCCTGGGAGGTGAGAGGGGCTGAATGTTGAATCAATTGCCAATGGCCAATGAGTTATCAATTGTGCTGATATAATGAAGCCTCCATAGAAACCCAAAAGGATGAGATTCAGAGAGCTTCTGGGAGTAGCTCTCTGTCTCTGTCTCTGTCTCTCTCTCTCTCTCCCTTTCTCTCTTGATAAGCTCAGGCTTCCCTTTCTGTATAGAGCCCAATCAATAGTTACCTTCAGGACCCACTCCTGGCTTGAAAACAATTGGAGGAGCTATCATATCACTTGCCTGATCCAACCGGTGGATACCATGTCAGATGCTATTTTGAATGGCGGCCTTCCAGTTCTGCAGAAACTATAAAATTGACCCACCCTAAGAAATTGTCACAGTTGCTGGGATCAGGGACTCTCAAGCCACCTGTCACCTCACCGTCAGAGCATCTACCTCTGAGATGTCTTTGTAGGCGATGCAGCAGGGAACAGGTGCGAAATGCTTGGTATTCTATGGCAATGGCGCAAAGATAGTGGCCCCATTAAAATTCAGACATTCTCTTAAAGTTACCCCAAAAGGGGACTTTTTTATTGCAGTATGTGGAATTCCTCTTGCAACAAGTGTCTTTTTAGTAAAAATCAATAAATACTCCTTTTACAAAATAAAAGTGATTGGTGGTTTGATAGTTAATTGTGTGTGTGTGTGAGAGAGAGAGAGAGAGAGAGAGAGAGATTTTATAAGAGTTAAAAATAAATATGGAGGAAGAAAATGGACCAGTTACTAAGATTAGAATGTAATCTCTCTGCAGGGACAGAGGACCCCTATGTCAGCACTGTCCAGTAGAACTTTCTATGCTGTCCAATATGGTAGCTACTAGTCCCATGGACCTATTAAGTACTGGAAATGTGACTAGTGCAACAGAGGAACTGTGTTTGTAATTTTAAATAATTTAAATTTAATTTTAAATGGCCATATGTGGAGCGTGTCTAACGTATTGGACAGTGTCACCCTATGTTCACCCCAGCCTGAAGCTGAGGCCCTCTGTGAGCCCTTATTCTACAGAGGAAATTGACTTTTTCACTCTATGGTACAATGATTTGCTGAGTTGTTCTCAAGGTGCAGGAGGCTGTGACATCTATCTCACCGTTTTTTATCATTCTCTTCATTTGTCCATCAAGGAGTTGAGTATCTACTATGCACCGAGCCTTGTGCTAGACCTTGAAAAATCAAATAAAGTGATGGCCCCAGAAGCTCACAAATCAGTAGGAATGACAGGCTAGGAAAGAGTCAATTACAACCGAGGAGTTCCATGATAGCAACGCAGAACCAGGTCCTGAGAGAGAAGTGATGAAGTTCTCTTAACTCAGTCCAGGAAGGGGAAGTGAGAGCGGGCTGCCAGAATAAGGAAGATGGAATGAAATGGCCAGGGTAGGAGGAGCTGCTTCTAGGAAAAAGAATGGGACTATTCAAAAGAATGACCACATAAGAAAATGTGGAGCTGGACAGAGTTTACATTTCTAAGTACCACATGTGAGTACAAGGAAAAAACATGACTTGAAAAGAATATATTTTCTTCTAGCTAAATCTAGATATATCTGCATATAACTCTCCACCCTTCCAGGCTGGCAGGAAATTTAATCTCTGTTACTACCATGCCTGTTCTTCCAGTGTCATCCAAGGTCAAGCAGAGTTCTGGAGTTTGTACAAGGTCTAGTCTAGAACCTTGGAAAAAGGCCCTCCAGTCTATGTTATACTGGTTACCATTCACATGCGTATTTACCCTGCAACATCCCCCGTTCCTCAAGACCTAAAGCGCCAAGGACCAGGGTCTAAAGTCCCTCGTTGCCCTTTGCAGACACTCCCCTCTGGGGACCACCTGCCCCTGCTGCTACAAGGGCAATAATTCTTCATATCCTCACACTTTCTGTGCCTCCCTAAATCCCCATCACCTTGCAAGTCTTGGGGAAGCTCCTTCCCATCTTCCTCATGTGTCAGTGCTTTCTCCCACCATCTTTTGGGCAGGGATGATATACGTTATCTCTTATCAGCAGGTCTGTAAATAGCCTGTGTTTGTCCTAGCGATGGGGGACAGACTGCTCAAACCATTAGATTTTTTTTAAATGATTCATCAATTCTGTTACAAAATATTCAGGAAATTAATAAGTCCTAGAGATCAACTCTATAGCATAGTGCCTGTAGTTAACTATACTATACTGTATACGTAAACATTTGCTAAGAAGGGAAATCTTATGTTAAATGTTCTTATCACAAAATAATAATAATAATAAATAAGAGTGAAAGGAAAATTTGGAGGTGATGAGTGGGTTTGTGACACATTATGTCAGTAATTTCACAGATGTCTACTTACCTCTAAACTTCTCTACTTGTATATGTTAATCATGTACAGCTTTTTTAATGTCAACATTTTTTTTAATATTCAAGAAATGGTAGGCAATTCCCTATAAAATGACAGGGAATATTTTAGGGAATATTCAGAAGGTAAGGAGAAGAAAGAGAGGGCCAGGTCAAGGAGGAAAACTTTAAATGTATAAGAAGGTTGGAGTACTGGATTCTTTGGATGTTGGCATAATGGGCATCCTCAGGCTTTTTGTTACTATGTTTTGGCTGCCTGCACCTGAACCTCTTTGTATGCATAAAAGATTCACCACTGGGTGCAACGTTTAAGTCTTGGTATCCACTACAGTCTGCCTCCTACCAGATAAATGGAGAGCGTTATGGTGAATTCTGTCCTCCAGAAAGATGTGTTTAAACCCTAACTCTGGACCTCGGAATGTGACCTTACTGGGAAATAGGGTCTTTGCAGATATACTCAAGATGAGGGGACTTCCCTGGTGGCGCAGTGGTTAAGAATCCACCGGCCAATGCAGGGGACATGTGTTTGAGCCCTGGTCCGGGAAGATCCCACATGCCGAGGAGCAACTAAGCCCGTGCGCCACAACTACCGAGCCTGCACTCTAGAGCCTGCGAGCCACAACTACTGAGCCTGCGTGCCACAACTACTGAAGCCCGTGCACCTGGAGCCCGTGCTCTGCAACAAGAGAAGCCACCGCAATGGGAAGCCCACACACCGCAGTGAAGAGTAGCCCCTGCTCGCTGCAGCTAGAGAAAGCGCACATGCAGCAACGAAGGCCCAAGACAGCCAAAAAAAAATTAATTAAATTGAAAAAAAAAAAGATGAAATCATTAGGGTGGTTCTTAATCCAATATGACTGATGTCCTTATAAGGGGAAATTTGGTCACAGAGACAGACTTGAAGGAGAGGGAAGACAACAGGACGAGACACAGGGAGAAGACAGCCATCTGCTAGCCAAGGACCCCCTGAGGCTACTGGAAGCTAGGAGAGAGACCTGGAACAGATCCTTCTCTAGCACCTTCAGAGGGACCATGGCCATGTTGACACCTTGACTTTGGACTTGTGGGCTCCAGAACTGTGAGGCAATAAATTTCTGTTATTCTAAGCCACGCAGTTGTGGTACTTTGTTATAACAGCAGTAGGACATGAATATAGCCATTACTCACTTTCTCA
Organism: Eschrichtius robustus; assembly: GCF_028021215.1. Lineage (NCBI taxonomy): Eukaryota > Metazoa > Chordata > Mammalia > Artiodactyla > Eschrichtiidae > Eschrichtius > Eschrichtius robustus. Next base: position 58,188,224 of record NC_090839.1, read on the forward strand.
GCCTACCTTGCAGCCAATCAGGTGCATCCACCCAGGATGCACCTGGGCAAAGGGGCACATGGTAACATGGTAACATCCATCTTCAATGTGAGAATGGTACCCACCCAGCACCAAGTTCCCCACCCTGGACCACCACTGTAGCATGAATTAACCCGTGGTCCCAACTGTATTGCCTTCCTTTGCTCCTGCCTGTTTCCTGAGGCTGGTGATTCTGTGTGCTCAAAGCCTTCCAGTAACTTCCATCACTGCTTAAATCGGCACACAGCAGTTTCTTTTGCTCGCAACTGATAACCTGGCTGACACAGATGGAGAACCATGAAGGATGTAATACATCCCTGAAGTGGTAAGTGGTGGACAGGGGGTGAAGAGTAGTCTGTAAGCTGCTGTCAGGTGCTCCTGGGGAGAGGGGAGAGAATTAGGCTCAGGTGGCAATTGAGGATATGGGAGAGCCTGAAAGAGACAGGGGGTGCATAGTGTAAAGTGTGTGTGTATGAGTGTGGGTACATGTGCATGTACGTTTGCACGTCCTCAGCTACAGATCTTCTGGAGGCAGAGCAGCCACTCGTGCCCACGGGGGTGAACTTCCGTCGCCTGATGTCGCTCACTAAACAGTGTGTTCAGCCTTCAGCAGCGCCGAGCAGGGCAGACGACAGTCTGCAAGTTTGAAAAATGAGCTGCTTCACTCGCCTGGTGCTAATGTCTTTTTCGAAGAAACTTACATCTTGGAAATGTCATGACATGTTGCAATCACGGAGAGCACAGCCACAGTAATTGGGAGTGTTTCTTCAAGAGCAGAGCGTGTCCGAGAAGATACATGGCTCCCAGCATCATTTCCGGCAACCGTGGTCGGGTGGGGGAGTCTGGTGCGGGAAAGCTGCCTGGGAAATAAATCCTGGTGGGAGCTCCAGCTGCCGGGACTGCTTTGGGAGTCAAAAGGATGCGGGGCTAGTACTGGCTGGCTGCACATTAGTTGTGTGACTTTGGCCATGCCTACAAATTGGTCTGTGACTCGGTTTCTCCACCTTTCAATGAGAATAATATCACATGCACTGTTGGTTGCTCATAGTAGCGTTACTGAGTCCAAGCTTGTACTGCTCACCACACGACAGGCCAGTCAACCCAGAGACAAGGTGTTGGGGCAAGGAGTAGTGACTTTATCTGGAAAGCCAGCAAACCTAGAAGATGGTAGACTAGTGTCCCAAAGGACCATCTTGCCCAGGTTTGGATGCTAGTTTCTTTTATAGAGTAAAGACGGGGAGGTGAGGAGGTAAAGTAAAAAAGCGATAAGTTATTGCAAATATTTCCCCTTTCAGGCCAGACTCTGGAGGGGATTTGTCCATTTCTTCCTTCTTGCGGCCATTCCCAGGTGGGCCTGGTCAGGATGTTTCCTGGGAGCTTAAACAAAGGTATTTTAGCTTAACTTTAGGTCTGGGAGGCAGGGTCCCTGGACGTGAGCCATTATGTATCCTTTAAAATTATAGGCAACATCCCTTTAGTGTTTAACTTGTAGCCAAAGCAATAGAATACAAAGGTTAAAGTAAAAGAACCAGATCTAATATGGAGTCAGATTTGTTCTTCCCTATTAAAGTAGTGCCTCGTATACAATCAAATTCCAGTGAACTAGAAATCATTACGATGTTTTGCACATCTGATACTTGCCAGGCACGTACTGAGCGCTATCACATATTAACTAACTTAAAGCACACGAGATGGTGCCATAATCATCACTATTAAGAGGAGGAAGAATGGAGGCACAGAGAGGCTAACTATCCTTCTCAATGTCCTAAAGCTAGAGTGTGGCATTGACAAGATCTGAACTCAGACCAGATCTGGTGTTTGAGTTCATAGCCACAAAATGATTGGTCTCTCATGACAGATGCCGTGGTTTTGTGAAAAGTCCTAAGTGCCAGTAAATTTCTCATGGGTTAACATTGACAATATTGGAACTCCTTTAAAAGACAGAGAGAACAATACCGGAGTAGATTTGCTTCTATTCGTGACGATTTTGAATGAGCTCGTAGTAACAACAAAAATAACTATAGTAGTTCCACACTGTTGGGTACCAGTGGGTACTCAATGTGCCAGGCGGTAGATAGTTTCAGTAAATGATCCCAGTTGAATCCTTCCAGGGGACATGTTCCCATTTTACAGATGGGAGACTGAAGGCCCAGAGTACCTCCTATTCCCAAGATTATCCAGCAAAACAAATAGCCGTGATGGGATTCAAATTCAGATGGACAGGTTACAGAGGCTCTGCTCTTTCCTCTCTGAAAAGCTGTCATAGACCAGTTTTCCTCAAAGAAATATCCGTTTAAAATATTTGAACCTTTGGGCTCCTATCTCAGACAGAGAAAAAAAGCACAAAGATGTTAACAAGATAATGTAAATATTAACATTCACTTTAAGAGGTTAAATTACCTAGAAGCCCTCATTTCTAAAGGCCAACCTTCTCTGGTCTGCATTCTCCAAAAGCACTCTAACCTTTTCCTTGAGGAAATTAGGCCTCCGATACCTGCTTTGCAGAGACCTCAGGATTTCCGGGCTGTCATCTGGGGAAGGAGGAGAAAGGAGAAAAGTGGCTGTTCATTGCCTGCCCTTGGACATCTGGATCTTTCAAGGCAGGCCCTGGGATGCCTGCATGGCCTGGCTTGTCTGCTCCCATTAGCACGCCGCTCACGTGTGACAAGGGTATTCGGAAAAGATGAGGACTTGGAATTCCAGCTCTTCAGTAAAAACAGAGCTGTATCAAGATAACATAACATGTGACTGAATATGAGTTCTTTAGAAGTCCTGCTTTAAATAATTGCCAAGACTGATTTGTAATATGATCAGTGTTTGTTCAGAAACATTAAAAATTGCAAGCAGGCCTGGAAGCATCTTTCTCATTTGTCTGTAATATTGGCAGCATTCCTCTCTCAGAGACAGAGAGGAGGGTTGATAGACACAAGACAGAAGGTTGAAAGAGGAGTGCCTCTGAAGTCACCTGTCTATGACTGTGCTATCTAATTATGGGATGTCCCAGCTGTATGACAATTTAACAAGTCACTTCACTTTGCCTACACTGACTCACCCCTCCTGTCAAGTGGTCACAGTAATTCCTGCATTGAGATCCTTTTAAGGCACCAACTGTGTCTTATTTATCCCTCTAAATGCAGTGACTGACCATAGTAGGTGCTCAATTAATGAGTGGTAAATAATCCAAGTTGTTGTGAGTACTACATGAAATAACTTATTTTGGAAAAGCCCTCCCTAAATTCCTGGTACATACTAGGTGCTTAAAAATAGCTGTTTTCTCTTCTCCCATCTTTAGCCTCTCATTTGTGCCTTTAAAAACGCTGCTATACACTTTGCCTTTCATACTCTCTGAATTCACTGGACACATTTTTTGGAAGTTTAACAGAGATCTCAAATTCAATATATCCCATACTGAACTTCTGATTCTCCTTCCAAAACTCTCTCTTCCCACAGTTTTCCCCATCTCAAGTGTTGGCAATGCCATCCTTCCATTTGCTAAAAATAAAAACAAAATGCAAAACACAAAGCATACAAATTTTTTAATCTGTTGATTATTTTATATATTAAACTATGTTATTTGGTAGCTAAATAGTCATGGCCCTTATATTTTTACTGCAGATTGCATGTTATGTCACAATGTCAGACAATCCTTTGGATTTCATGAATTTTGCCTTTATCTGACCTTATATAAAAGCAGAATTTCCAACTCTTTTTGCTTGTTTTTTCAAATAAAGCTTCACTTGTCTTATTTTTAACTTTTTTCTTTACATTTGGTTGCATTTAATATCTTTTTTTTTTCTTAGTATGAGAATCTTTTTTTTTTCTTAGTATGAGAATCTTTTTTTTTTGTAATAGGAGAGTTTATGAACACATTACCTTACCTGATATATTTACTCTTACATGTGTCATTTTATCTTATGCTTCCTGTATGCTTTTTGTTGTTGTTTTGTTTGTGGTATTTTTAGTGATTTCTTGAAATTTCTTTTGTTCTTCTGACCTTTCCCATGTAGATTATATTTGGTTACCATACGTGATATTGTGATTCATAATGAGAAATATATATTTGGTTTTTGTCTTTGTTTCTAGCACAGAGCTCCTAAAGCCCTTGGAATTTTTTAAAGGTGTCTCTTGTTATGTTAATGAATGCGTTTTTGGCCTCATCTAAGGATGGGGCTGGTTGCCAGGAGAACCAGACATGTGATTAAAGGGTTGGAACTTTCCATCCTACCCCTACACATCCCCCCAACCTCTCCTACCTTGGTGGAAGTTGAACCAATCACCAATGGCCAATGATATAATCAATCATGCCTCTGTAATGAAGCCACCATAAAACCCCAAGAGGACAGAGTTTGGAGAGCTTCTGGGTTGGTGAACACATGGAGATTTGGGGAGAGAGGCATGGCTGAAGAGGGCGTGGAAGTTCCCTGCCCTCTCCCCATACCTTGCCCTGTGCCTCTCTTCCACCTGGCGGTTCCTAACTTATATCCTTTTATAATAAACCACTGATCTAGTAAGTAAAATTTTTCTCTGAGTTCTATGAGCCACTCGCTCACAAAACTGATGTGTAGACAGTCGGTCAGAAGTACGGGTAACAACCCGGGCTTGCGACTGGCGTCCGAAGGAGGGGATAATCTTGGAGGACGGAGCCCTTCACCTGTGGAATCTGATGCTGTCTCCAGGTAGATAGTGTCAGAATTTAGTTGAATTGTAGGACACCCAACTGGCATCCAAGAATTGCTTGTTGGTGTGGGGAACCTCCCCCAACCTTGGCATTGATACTGGAAACTATTTATCATGTAACTTTCCCAACAATGTGAAAAGCATACATCTTATTTTTTACTCCATTATTGGCTAATATTAATTTTCTCAAGAGCATCTTTTAAATTATATGATTGTGTGTGACTCATCACCACAACTATATATATTTTAACTTCTTTATAATCTCTCTTGCCTGATAAGATGTAAGTCTCTTGAGATCAGGTACCCTGACTTGTTCCCACTGTAGCTCCAGCACCAGGCAAAGACCACTGCACACAACACATGCCCAGTAACTTTTTCTAATAAAAGAAAGAATTTCTTCATCCTCTCTTCCTTTCTTCTTAGGCTTTGTAAGCATGACCTGACAGTCAAACCCAGCTGGTTTTTATGTTATTATTTTCATACGATATAGCTTTTTTAAGAATTATTTTTGGCCTTTGTGTACAATTTTGTGACCATATGTACAGTTATCCTCCTCCCACTTACCAGACACCACCCAGAATTTTACTATCTCTAAGTCTACTTTTAGAACAAGAACAGGTGTTCTCCTTTCTGCAGGAAAAAAAAAAAAGCGTAGTCTTAAGAAAAGAGACACAGCTCTGCCTCCATAAGATCTATGAGAAAAGAGGTATAATGTGAATTTTTTTGAGATGATTCTGTGCTGCAGGGGTTTCTTATCTACCTATACCCTGAGTAGCCCAATGCAAGAGGTATTAATTTCACACCCATTCTGTGCTGGATATAATATCAAGTGCAAGTTTTAGACAAATAAAACATTCATTCAACAAATGTGAATTGGGTTCCTACTATGTGACATGCACTCCGCTGAGCTCTGGGGACAGAACAACAAACCGCATAGACGCACTTCGTGCCATAAGATGTGCGTAGAATAATTGTCCCTCACATCCAACTGCCATGTAGCAAAATATGAAACCATTTTTTTAAGCAGCTTTGGGGTAGATGAAACAAAAAATCATTGCCCCTCCAAAAAAAAAATTTCAGAAATTCCAGAAAGGATCAAATACCTTTCACTGGAACCTAGTAGAAGGATATTCTGAGACAAGTGATCAGGTACATCATTTTGAAAGACAAATTACCGGCAATCCAGTTAAATTTTAAATAGCATTATGTAAATGAAAAATATCAAAGCGTGAGATATCCTAGCAAGAATAGCTCCAATTTCCTGCCTGGATGCTAAGTAAGGAGTAGCCTGTTTAATATCATCTTGATAACATTTTTACAGGTTCACGTTGGCCCATCAGATTGCAGTTTGTCATCTGCTATCTAGCAGTTTCCTAATTCCTCATCACTTTACAGTGTAAGATAATAGGCACAGAATTGCAAGGCATTTTTTTAATAATAGAAAAGTAGAGTGGGAGTTAGGGGCTTTATTTCCACCAAGTGAAGTTTTTTCCTGGCTACAATAGGAATGGTTGTCAATAATTCAAACACAGTATGGTATTGGGCTCACTTTTTCCACTGAATTAATTTATGAAAGATAACATAAAATGAATAAGAAAATCCCTAAAGCTCATCTTCCCTTGCCTCCCACCCTTCCCAAAAGTTGAGGGAGGGGTTGTGATGAGAAGATGCATAAATGGGTGTGTGGTAGAAGGAATTTGGGCATCAAAGTTAGAGGGTCTTGGGTTTGAATCCAAGCTCAGGCACTTAAAGCAGCTCTCCAGTCTCACTGAGCTCTTCAGCGGTAAAGTCTGGACCATGCTTCCTACTCATAAGGTTCCTGGGGTCCTTAGGGTTAAGCTGTGAGTTTCCTGCAGAATGGGAATCATTGCAGGCATCCACTTAATTACAAAACGTTGTAATGTTCGGCATAGTTCCCTTCCCTCCCCCTTGATACTCTTTCTAATTTGCCTTCCAGGACATCTAACTCCTGGATTTCCTCCCGCCTTACTATCCATTTCCACGCAATTTCCCCCACCATCTCCTCTCCTCTTCCCTCTCTTTTCCTCTTAGTATTTGAGTGACTCAGGACCCCTTCCCTGACCCTCCTCTCTCCTCGAACTACACTCAGTCTCCATAGATATGCTCCATATGTACCACCATCTATATGCTGATAACTTAAATTTAGATCTCCAGTCTCCCAAATGCCAGATTCGTAGCTATACCACTCTTCTCCACATCTTCACCTGTAGGTCTAATTGATATCGTGAACTCAGCATATCCAAAAGTAAATTCTGCATCTTTCCCGTAAATCCTCCCCCATCCACAGCTTTCCCCAACTCAGCTGAAGGCAGCGTGATCCTTTTAACAGCTCAGAACAAAAGTCTCAAAGACACCCTTACTCCCTTTCTTATTCAAGCACCCCACATCCAGTCCACCAGGAAATCCTATGGGCTCCACCATCTTGTCAACCAAGAACTTGATGGAGATAAGGGTTAGTTAGCTCTCTAAAGAAACGAGGAATTCAAAAGAAGCTTTATTCAATGTATTGGTTGTCTGGTTAATTCTGTTGACAGTTAATCATGGACCGTGGGCCCTCTCCCCACATCCACGGGTTCTGCCTCAGTGGGTTCCACCGACCACAGGTGGAAAATATTCAGAAAAAAAAAACTCCTCCAGAAAGTTTCAAAACGCACAACTTGAAGTTGCCACAGATTGGCAACCATTTACATAGCATTTGCATTGTATTAGAGATAGTTTAAAGTATTCAGGAGGATGTGCATAGCTTACATGCAAATACTACACCATCTTATATTAGGGACTTGAGCATCGTGGATTTTGGTATCCATGGGAGGTTCTGGAACCAGTCTCCCATCGATGCCAAGAGACAACTGTAACTTGTCTTTTGCTTGCTGGTTTCAGTTGTGATGAACATTCCATTAGCCAGTTTGAGTGCTTACCCATCATGTGCCTGTTCTGATAGAGGAAAGGCGTGGGGTGTCTGTTTCCCCTCCAGCCATCAGCAGATGAAGGAAGGAGAAGTTAGCTACTGATGGGAGGTGCCACAGAGAGGCTGTAATTGGTTTACTGGCCATTGTGGCCCTAGTGGTGTCACCAGTGGATGGGGAATTAAGAGAGGTACCAGGCAAGGCACGGGGTCATATGTCGCCTCCTTTTCATCTTCTGAAATGTCATCTCCTAATTGCTATTGGCTAACAACCAAGGATATTTCTCTAATAACAGATGATTATTTACTAAGACAAAGAGCAGGGTAGATGTGTCCTTTGCAGTATTCTAACAGCTAGACATTTGTGTGTGTGTGTGTGTGTGTGTGTGTGTGTGAAGCTTTTGAAAACAACTTTCCAATGATTATATCTATGGATTTTACAACATAACTTATGGAACTATTTCACCTACGTGATTTCATTTGATTATCAGAGCAATCTTGTGATAAATCAGAGCAGTTATTACTGTTTTCATCTCATGCCTGATCCCCTGTACTCTCCTTTGCATTTTCTTTTTTTTTTCCTATAGCATATATCACTTTTCACATAACACTTAATGTGCTTGTTTATTACATGGTTTGCATCTTTTCTCTCTTCTGCTAGAACAACAGTAGAAATGTTTATTTACTTGACTCATTAACCTTAAACATCTAGAACAGTCCCTAGCACCTAGCAGGCACCCAAGAAGTATTTGGTGAATGAATGAAATATGAGCATGTGTATCAAGTACATTTCGACATGCATGTCATCACCAGCCCAGGATGTAACCTCCTCTGGAGTTTTCTTGATTCCCTCTGCATGATATTCTTTTTCAGAACAGACTTGTTTCCATCTTAATATCTAAACTTCAGTTAAAAGGTTTGATGTTCCTAAAGACCTGATAAGAGCAATTACTTATCAGACAAAGAAAGTTTGTAATGCATCATTTCCCTGCTTTCTCTTGGCTCTCAGGAAGCTCGGAGCCAGACGTGTTACTCAGTCCGATTACCAGCTCCCCCTCTTCCTTGCTCTCTTATTCTATGTGCCTGTGTGCTTTCACAATAAACTCGTTTCTTTTTTTAAAGTAGACATGAATATTAATGAGATTTAAATTGAGATTGAACACAAAGTAAGAGATTTCCAAAGCAGTCCTCTTTATCCTAATGGGCTATCCAAGTTATAATTCTAAAAAAAAAAAAAAAAAAAAAAAAATTGTTAAAATTTACCGAATGCTTAATATGTATCAGACTCACCACTCAGACCTGACCCACTCACTCCTCCAATTTATGGGACCTCCCTGACTCTTGAGGGTATTGGAGGTTTAAGCTCCTAGCTTAGATGTCAGATTACATTTGAGATTTGATTGCCTGGGCTGGAAGAAGTGTGGTGAATACATCTTTTTAGTCTAAAGGGTCATGAGTGGATCAAAGAACTAACACTATGATAAATATAGGGGCTCTCTAAGACCTTAAAAACTATCTAGTTCACTCTTTTTTTTAATAGATTTATTTACTTATTTATTTATTTTTGGCTGTGTTGGGTCTTCGTTGCTGCACGAGGGGTTTCTCTAGTCGCGGCGAGCGGGGGCTACTCTTTGTTGTGGTGTGCGGGCTTCTTATTGCAATGGCTTCTCTTGTTGCGGAGCACCGGCTCTAGGCTCGCGGGCTTCAGTAGTTACGGCTCGCAGGCTCTAGAGCGCAGGCTCAGTAGTTGTGGCGCACAGGCTTAGTTGCTCCTCGGCATATGGGATCTTCCTGGACCAGGGCTCGAACCTGTGCCCCCTGCATTGGCAGGCGGATTCTTAACCACTGCACCACCAGGGAAGCCCTGTCTAGTTCACTCTTTTCCATCCCCCGCATACACGCATATACTCACTCACTACTAGAATGTATGCATCTTACGTGCATCACTTTATCCTGGTTGCCCAAAGCACGCATTTTTCTTCAAATGATGCAGCTTATGGTGGTGTGTTCATTATGAAAGACTCAGAGCTTGTTGAAAAAGCTGAGATCTGGCAATGGCTGATGCAGGGCGTGCTTTCTTCCAGGCTTTGTTATGCAGATGAGTTTCCATTTTATTTTTGGTGTATCTGTTGGATCCTGAGTATTTTAATAGTTGTGAAGCTTCGCTGAACTCAAGAAGAGCTTAAGATCTGAGATGTTAAATCAGCTCAGCAATAATATCAAGCAGAAAATGAGGATCTCATTCTTAGTTCTCCTTTTCCTCCCTAATAATGAGGAGCTGATTTTTACTATTAATGTAATTCTTACATAAGGAACTCTGCAGTGATCCCGGGTAATTCATCCTTAATTAATGTGCCATCTTTCCAACCTGTCCCCATTTAACTATAAAAGCTGGTGAATATTGGGCCTCAGAAGTGGCCGGTGATTGAAATACTATAAGGAAAATATTAACTCTGGGCACTTTTCAGGGTGGGAATTATTTTTTCCTTGGAAAAGCATACGAATGCAAAAAGTTGTTTGCAAGTAGTATAAGTCCCATGGGATATCTTCTACCTATACTCTGCTCCTCTGATCTTTGGCTTAGAGATTTTCTTTATCAAACACCCTCAGGCTTTATATTTTTGTTTCTTTTTTGTGGGACCGTCTGTGAATCATTTTTAAAACTTACATGCTAATCTTTCTCATTTTAGAGGATTTTAAAAATTGTAGTAAAATATACATAACATAAAATTTACCATCATTTACCATTTAAGAGTACAGTTCAGGAACATTAAGTCCATTCACATCGTTGTGCAACCATCACCACCATCCATCTCCAGAAGGTTTTCATCTTCCCAAAATGAAACTGTGTGTCTGTTAAACAATAGGGTCCCATTCCTCCTTGCCTCTGCCCCTGGGAACAACTATCCTACTTTCTTTTTTTTAAAATTTATTTTATTTATTTATTTTTTGGCTGTGTTGGGTCTTCGTTTCTGTGCGAGGGCTTTCTCTAGTTGCGGCAAGTGGGGGCCACTCTTCATCGCGGTGCGCGGGCCTCTCACTATTGTGGCCTCTCTTGTTGCGGAGCACAGGCTCTAGACGCGCAGGCTCAGTAATTGTGGCTCACGGGCCCAGCTGCTCCGCGGCACGTGGGATCTTCCCAGACCAGGGCTCGAACCCGTGTCCCCTGCATTGGCAGGCAGATTCCCTGCACCACCAGGGAAGCCCTATCCTACTTTCTATCTCTATGAATTTGACTATTCTCGGTATCTCATAAAAGTAGAATCATATAATATTTATATTATATAAGAAATTGTATAATATTTTATAGTTGGTTTATTTCACATAGCACAATGTCTTCAAGGTACATCCATGTTGTAGCATGCATTAGAATTTCATTCCTTTTCCATTTTGTGTGTGTGTGTATCACATTTTGTTTATCTATTCATGTATCAATGGACATTTGGGTTATTTCCACCTCTTTTGTAAATAATATTGTAAGTAATGCTGCTATGAATTTGGTGTCCAAATATCTCTTGAGTCCAGCATTTCAGTTGTTTTGTTTATATACCTAGAAGTGGAATTAGTGGATCATATGGTAACTCTATATTTAATTTTTTTTTTTTAAACGTCTTTATTGAAGTATAATTGCTTCACAGTGTATATTTAATTTTTTGAGGAACCGCCATACTGTTTTCCACAGTGGTGGTAGCATTTTACATTCCCACCAGCATGCACAAAGTTTCTAATTTCTCCACATCCTCAAAACTTCATGTCTATTTTTTTGATAGTAGCCATCCTAATGAGTGTGAAGTGTTATCTCATTGTGCTTTTGATATACATTTACCTAATAATTGGTGATAAACATCTATTCGTGTGTATATCTTCGTGGAGAAATGTCTATTCAAGTCCTTTGCCCATATTTTAGTTGGGTTTTTGTTGTGGTATTTTTTAGTTGTACGAAGTTCTTTATGTATTCTGGATATTAATACCTTATCAGATGGATAATCAGCAAATATTTTTTCCCATTCTGTGGGTTGTCTTTTCACAGTTGTAGCATCCTTTGAAGCATAAAAGTTTGTAGCCTTGATGAACTCCAATTGATCTATTTTTTCTTTTGTTGCCTGTGATTTTAGTGTCATACCTGAGAAATTATTGCCAAATCCAATGTCATGAAGTTTTTCCTGTATCTTTTCTTCAAAGAGTTTTATAGTTTTAGCTCTTATGTTTATGCCTTTAATCCGTTTTGAGTTCATTTTTGTATATGATGTAAGGTAAGGGTCCAGCTTCATTCTTCTGTATGTGGATATCCAGTTTTCCCAGCATCATTTGTTGAAAAAACTGTCCCTCATTGAATGGTCTTGGCATCCTTATTGAAAATTAGTTGACCATATGTGCAAGGGTCATTTTAGTGTTTTAGTATACTTTGGTAGCATACTGCCTTGGAAAAATGCGTGGGCTTTATGTTCAGACAAACCTGGCTTCGAATCTTTACTTTGCTGCTAATTAGCTGGGCAAGCTTGGGTAAGTTATTTAACCTCCCTGAGATTACTTTTTCTGATCCGTAAAATGGGTATGGTAATGCCTGCCTCTTAGGGTTGCTGTAAGGATTGTATGAATTAAAGTGTTCAGCACCAAGTAAATGTTCATTAAGTGATTGCTGCTACATTTAAAACCTCTCTAAGCTCTTTTGTTTAAATTATAAACTCTTTGTTTAAAAAGATTTTTTTTAATTGAAGTATAGTTGATTTATAATGTTGTATTAGTTTCAGGTGTACAGCATGGTGATTTAGTTATATATATATATATATATATATATATACACACACACACACACACACACATACATATATACATTCTTTTTCAGATTCTTTTCCCTTACAGGTTATTACAAAATATTGAGTAGAGTTCTGTGTGCTATACAGTAGGTCCTTGCTGGTTATCTATTTTATATGTAGTAGTGGGTATATGTTAATCCCAAGCTCCTAACTTATTCCTCGCATTTCCCCTTTGGTACCATAAGTTTGTTTTCTATGTCTGTGAGTCTATTTCTGTTTTGTAAATAAGTTCATTTGCATCTTTTTTTTACATTCAGTATATAAGTGATATTATATGATACCTGTCTGTCTGACTTACTTCACTTAGTATGATAATCTCTAGGTCCATCCATGTTGCTGAAAATTGCATTATTTCATTCTTTTTATGGCTGAGTAATATTCCATTGTGTGTGTGTGTATATATATATATATATATATATATATACACACACACACATATATATACACATATACACACCACGTCTTCTCTAAGCTCTTGTCTAATGTATGCATAATAATGAAATAAACACTTTCCATATAAAACCTAGTTCACTGGTGAGTAAGGATAAGAGAAAAGAAAACATCAGTCAAAGTGCCAACTATAAGGATATTGGCCATAATTTGACCTGGAATATTTTTACACAGCTTAAAAGGCAACCTTTAAGATGATTTGCTCTTGTATTTTATTAACAGGCATTGTGCAAAGATAGCTGACAATTGCATTTCATCCCTGAGATTTACCCCATCCTTTGTCTCACCTGACACTTTCCATGCCCAACTGACAAGGATTAAAACTTGGGGATACTTTTGGTTCATGATAACAAAATGTTTCTTTTTTCCATTTTAATGTGGCTACATAAAAAAATGTTTGCATTGATTGGTATAACCACAGTTGTCTTGTTAATTAAAAAACAAATGACAATACCATGTGCCAGTGATGATGCAGGGCAACCAGTACTCATACGTTGCTGATGGCAACCAAAATGGTGTGGCCACTTTGGAAATCAGTTTGGCATTTTCTTATAAAAATGAACACATATTTACCATATGGCCCAGCCTCCCCACTGCTAGGTATCTACCTTATAAAAATGAAAATGTAAATTCACACAAAAACCTGTAACTAAATGTTAATAGGAGATTTTTCATAATTGCCAAAAACTGACAAAGAATCCAAATATCCTTCAATTGGTGAATGAATAAACAGACTATGGTATCTCCATACAATGGAATACTACTCAGCAATAAAAAGGAATGAACTACTGACATATACAGTGGATAAATTTCAAATGCATTACTCTGAAAGAAGCCAGACTCAAAAGGTATAAAATTATGAGTCCATTTGTAATGATAGTCTGGAAAAGGCAAACCTACGGGGATGGAGAATAGATCATTGGTTTGCAGGAGCTGGAATGGGGAAGGGGTTATCCACAAGGGGCATGGGAAAAATTGGGGAAGCGGGTACTTGAATTTGGTAGTGGTTACGTGCCTGTGGGCATTTTTCATAACCCATGGAACTGTACACAAAGGATGAATTTTACTGTATGTAAATAATGCCTCAGTAAAAAAAAAGGGTGAAAAAAATTTTCTGGTTGATATTCAAAAATTAAGCGCTCAAAATATGGAACTCCTCTGAGATGTTCACCCCTGGCTGTCCTGTGCACATTTTTCCCATCCGTGAAGTGCCCTTTATGAGTCAAATGCCAGGTCATCTGTTGAACTTTTGCTCCATGCCTCGTTGAATCTGTGAAAATTTGGGGAAGACTCCATGCTTCCGCATTACCATTCACAGAGAACAATCTATAAAGAGTCCACAATATTTTACAAGACACCAGGATCCAGTTTTTCATGAGGCATAGATTATTAAACAGTTGCCAATCTTTCATGTCTGTGAACTGCTAAGTATGATGGGTGACTCTGACAGTTACAATTTGTCAACAACTGTTTCTAGTGTCTTTACTTCATTTTAAGTGTTGCACATTTCATTATGAATGGCATGCTAAAAATATCTGTAACTTTGATAACTCAATTCGCTTTGTTAGTAATGGCTTCCTATTATAACATAACAATAACCATGCTGAGGATAAATATTTCATCAGGAATGCATTGTTATTTATTTATCATTTATAACATGTATTCCAGAAACATTACAGAATATTTATTAAACATTTATAAATAATTTTATGCCACTACTAGCCTGTGCTGTACATTAATACATTATTAATTCTCTTGAACTGCTGATGGATGGAGGTCAAAATAATGCCTCGCCAACTGGGGTTCTTGCCAATAAAGTGCAAGAAGGAAGCAGTCTACACTTCCTGAGGCGGCCGCTGCTTAGAAGCTGCTGCCTTGGAAACTGCCTGCAACTGTACATTAAGCCCATCAGCTCAAATTCACATCAGGTGATCGAGCAGTTCAGGGAGTGGATTTCCTCAAGGCAGGAGTTAGGCATCAGGGCTGTTCTGCATTTCCTCTCTGTGACCTTGATTGCACCTCTGCTGCAGCTCCTGGAAACCCTACCTCATTTCCTTTATTGAGTACAACTCTTTGAAGCGCCAAAGTCTCCTTCCTCATGAGCAGCCATTTCCCTGGAGTGAGGATGTTCTTTCTTTCCTTCCCAGCCGCCTTGAGACATAACTGACATATAACATTGGGTGAGTTTAAGGTATACAGTGTGATGACTTGATTCATGAATACATTGCAACATGATTACCACGGTAGGGTTCATTAAAAGATGCATCACCTCGCATAGTTACCATGTTTATTTGTGTGGGGAGAACTTTTAAGATCTACTATCTTAGCAACTTTCAAGTATACAGTGCAGTGTTGTTAACTGTGGTCACTGTGCTGTACATTATATCCTCAAAGCTTATTCATCTTATAACCGAAAGTTTGTATCCCTGACCACCTTCACCCATTTCCCCTCCCCCCCCCACTACTGGCAACCAGCAATCTACTCTCTGTTTCTATGACCTCAGATTTTTTAGACTCTACACATAAAGGAGATCATACAGTATTTGTCTTTCTCTGTCTGCCTTACTTCACTTAGCATAACACCCTCAAGTTTCATCCATATTGTCACAAATGGCAGGATTTCCATCTTTTTTATGGCTGAATAATATTCCATTGTATATATATAAATATAAATATATATATATATATATATATATCTCACATTTTCTTTATTGATTTGTCAGTCAGCAGACA
Source organism: Eschrichtius robustus (assembly GCF_028021215.1). NCBI lineage: Eukaryota > Metazoa > Chordata > Mammalia > Artiodactyla > Eschrichtiidae > Eschrichtius > Eschrichtius robustus. The sequence goes on from NC_090839.1 coordinate 58,203,845, forward strand.
CTTAGGTTGTGTTCCCATGTCTTGGTTATTGTGAATAATTCTGTGTTGAACATGGGGGTGCAGATATCTCTTTGAGATCTCAATTTCATCTTAAGATAAATGCCCAGAAGTGGGACTGCTGGCTCCTATGGTAGTTATATTTCTAATTTTGGGGGAAACCTCCATACTGTTTTCCACAGTGGCTGAACCAGTTTGCATTCCCACCAACAGTGTACAAGGGTTCCATTTTCCCCACATCCTCGCCAACATTTGTTAGCTCTTGTCATCTTGATGGCAGCCGTTCTAACCGGTGTGAGGTGATAGCTCATTGTGGTTCTGATCTGCAACCCCCTGATGAGTACTGCTGCTCAGCACCTTTTCATGTACCTGTTGGCCATCTGTATGTCTTCTTTAAAGATGTTATTTTAAATTGATCCTGCATTTCAACTGCCCGTTATTGGATTGGAGAACTCATACCTGAGTTTGGTGCTCTATATACTGGAGATAAAACTATTATTCACTTTTTCTGATGCCTTTTTGTCTGCTGTTATATTGGGAGGCTTTCTCCTCCTCCTCTTCCTTCTCCTCCTCCTCCTTCTTCTTCTCTTTCCTGCAACTGCTCATTTTCTTAAGATTTTTTTGATGTGGACCATTTTTAAAGTCTTTACTGAATTTGTTACAATATTATTTCTGTTTTATGTTTTGGTTTTTTGGCCGCGAGGCACGTGGGATCTTAGCTCCCCAACCAGGGATCGAACCCACACCCCCTGCATTGGAGGGCGAAGTCTTAACCACTGGACCACCAGGGAAGTCCCTGCTCTTTTTTTTACACTGGGGAGAGTTATGTCTAGAAAAAAGAGAAGGGAGCCTTGGTAAGGTTTCCAAGGTCTTCTGCTACCCCAAAACAACCATGTTGATAACAAACACAAATGAACACAGAAGAAAAGAGGAACTACTCTTCACTAACTGAATGGAAAATGCCTCGAGCTTTGCTCTACAAGAGGTAAGGGAGTTGGCTACACCTGCTTTGTGGGTTTATTCTGGTTAATTTCTGACACTGGTAAATGTTGACATTAGCTAGGCACTTTTGAAAAATAAAAGTCAATAAGCCCAGCAAAGGCTTACATGGACAGACACGTTCTGATGATGTTCACAGCTAGGTAGCTGGCAGTGGTCATATGCCTGCCAGATGGGAATTCTACTGTTGGTGCTCAAGATTACTTGGCCACTTTAAAGGCTTTAAAGGCTACCGAGGAAAGAGTAATGTCAATGTGATTTTTCAGAGCAGTGTATGAAGATCAAATCAAGTAGAAAGAGTTTCTAACAATTCCAAGAAGGTAACATTTTCTCGCTGCAGCCATCTCCAAACTAACAGGTTTTCCAGCTTCATATACATCAACTGGATTGGACACCATATAGTAAGCAGACCTTTGTCAAGATTCCCCAGGCAGTATGGAACACTGGTGCTAATGTCAAGAGTACAAGGAGTTAGGAGTTTGGGATTAACATATACTACTGTATATAATATAGATAATCAACAAGAACCTACTATATGGCACAGGGAACTCTACTCGATACTCTGTAATGACCTATATGGGAAAAGAATCTAAAAAAAAGTGGATATATGTATATGTAAAACTGAACCACTTTGCTGTACACCTGAAACTAACACAACATTGTACTATACTCCAATATAAAATAAAAATTAAATTAAAAAAAGAATCAATAACAAATAAATTATTCTTAAATATTTTTTTAAAAGTGTACAAGGAGTTGATTAATTGCATTCATGTTAGCCAGAACTTGTTGAATACCTACTAGGTGCTAGATGTTGAAAAGACAAAGACAAATAAGAAAGCCCTTACCCCCGAGGAACTGCTATCGCTCAGGTTTGTTTAGTCTCAGATATTTTATGGTAGATTCTGGGAACTCACAAGGGAATTTCAAACTTGAACAGCCACGTTCTATGCTGGGAAGCCCAGACTAAGAAGAGAGATTTGCCACCAAGCAGGCATCATTGATCTCTCCAAAGCTAATCCTTGTATTATTGTCCCCTTCATGGCTTAGTGATTTTTTTTTTATGCGTATTGCTTCTATGGCATTTTATTTCAGGGCCTTGGTCACAGAACCTCGAATTAATTAAGATTTGGTCCAGGAGCCACTTAATTGCTTGTACTTAGAATGTGGGAATTCAAGGGAGAGCTGGAAACGACAAAGCAAGTCATGCATAATACATGCCCTCCCACCCCTCGCTGAGTGACCATTACCCTGATGGGTGTTATTTAGTTTTTTGTTTTTTTTTTTTTAAATCAGCCCACGGTGCCAAGAACCTGGCATTTTCAAATACTCATTAGTGCTATCCTCTGGGGCTTAAGATAGCAGTTATTAAGGAATGAAGTCTCAGGAGACAGAGTGAAACCACAGTGGCTAACAATGACAGAAGTTCAGGTGTACCAACCCCCATCACTTACGGAGGCATCACATGGCTAAATTAGCTTTCAAAGTCTTAAAGCGAACATGCAAGGCCCACAAATGTCATGTGGTATATTCTCTGGAGGTTAAATTTAGGTTTTCACTGGCTCCTGCTGCCAATTTGAAAGAAGGGAAAATGTCAGCGGGTGTGGAGTTGAAGTCAAGGGTGGGACGCTGCCAACGTGGAATCCACTGATGCTGACATTCAACCGTCTCTGGAAACCCAAGCTGTGCAGCAGCCATTGCCATCCCCAAACTTACCCAGATTGCTCGTTAGGTCCCCAGTTTGTTCCAACGCAACGTCAATTTACTCCAGTTGACTTGCCCGGCCAGGGGGTTCCAGCCACCCATTTGCCTTGATGATAATGGAGCGTGTTTAGATGCAGTTAAGTGGGCTGGTTTCAGAAGGGTGGGGTAAGAAAGAGATGCTACTCATCGGACCACAAGCATGGCAATAGAGGAAACGTGCACAGTAATTCCATGGCCAAAGGATATTAGAAGGGAAGACCACAGACTGAGATGTTTACCTTCCAACGCTGCCACCCAGTGAAATTAACTCTAATGCAAACTGACTTCACACTGGGATCTGAATGTCAATAACTGGTGGGAAAGAACCCCATCTCCCTCACATCTAGGAGCTGGGGAGTCTTGTCTGTGGACCTGACGTTAAAGAAATGTTATTTTCTTGGATCAGTTATTGGCTGTATTAAACAGAAGAGCCAAGAGGATGGGGGTTTAAATGGGATAGAATCTTTTTTCTCCCTCATGTTAAAAATAAAGTTTAGCTCATACAAGCAGAGAATAGAGTTGTGTACAAGGGATTGGGGCTGAGGGAAAATGGGGGGATATTGGTCAAAACGTACAAAGTTTCAGTTATAAGATGATTAAGTTCTGGAGATGTTATGTACAGCAATATAACTATAGTTAACAATACTGATTTTTATACATGAAGTTTGCTAAGAAGGTAGATCTTAAAAGTTCTCCCCACAAAAAAAAAGAGAGAAAGGAAAACGGTAACTTCACAAGATGATAACTATGGCAATTAAATTGATTGTGGTGATTATTTCACAATGTATAAGTATATCAAAACATTAAGTTATATACCTTAGAAATATAAAATTTATATTTATCATTTATACCTCAATAAAGCTGAAAACAAAGTTTAGAGGTAGGCAGTTCCAGGCTGATAAGGTGTCTTAGGAATTCAGGCTTTAATCTTCAAGGTCACTTCGTGGTCTAATATAGCTGTTGGAACTCCAGCCATCACATCCCCCTTCCAGACAGCAGGAAGAGGGAAAGTCAGAAAGGATCCACTTCCCAATGTGGTCGGTTCCTCTTAAAAAACTTTTTCATAACCCCATTCATTTCCACTTATATATACTTTGCCACAAGGAAGGCTGGATACGTACTACGATAGCTGAGCACTTTGACCCACCAGATATAATCAGAGTTTGCCACTAAGTAACAAGGGGAGAATGGATGTTAGGTAGGCAATAGCAGTCTCTGCCATTGCCATAAACATAATACTTGTTATCTGAAATCTAGAGAACCAGATCTTCAAGTGACTTTTTAACAGAATATACGGTGTGGAGGGCAACATCTTGAATTAGGAGTCAGATCATTTCTGATACTTAGGCAACCTTGGGGAATATATTTAAGTGCTCGACATCCCATTTCGTCATCTACCAAATGAGGGTCTCAGCCTTGTCTACACAGGAAAGTATCTGCTCAGAAGATAGATGTGGATGCAGTGTGTCAGTGAAGTGTCAAATAGATGCTAGGTGTTAATTAACATTATTATGTTTGATCCAGGCATTTATAGTCTTTAAGATAACTGGTTCCGTTTAAACCCTTCATTTTTCATAGAATTAATGTTTACATTATTATATGTTATAATGGTAGTACATTCTGCATTTACAACACTTTACAACACGGATTTCATTTCATCCCCACAAACTCTCCCTCTGAATGACATGGGGGAGGATTGCCATTTACCCAGATTTAGTGGTAATAAAATCCGAGTTCAGAGAACCAACTGACCAAGCTCACACAGAGGTGCCTGCAAGCGACAGCAGCTTCAAGGATGAGAACTCAAGAGATGCTAGCTTTTCAGAAGTGATGGATGCCTGAATTTAAGGATGGAGCTGTTGACCGTGACCTTGCAGAACTGACCCCAGCACCTGGAGGTCCACACACACCTGAATCTCACCTGCCCAAACTCAAATTCATTTTGTTTCCTCCTCTTCCCATGCTCCTCCTCCTAGACTGTCTATCTCAGCAGAAGTTACCACCTTCCCCTCCCAGCCGGACCAAGGACCCAAAACCCATCCTAGTCAGATCCGTGCCTTTCATCCTCATTCCCTGCCCAGCTCTCGTGGGTTACCCATGTGGGTTATTGTTTGTTTCCATCTACTTGCTGTCTCTGTATCCTCAGAGCCTGGAAAGGCAAGCTAGCCTCCCAACTGATCTTTCTTCTTCTTTTTTTTTGCCCATTCCTAAAATATTCTCTACCCTGCAGCCATAGGGATCTTTATAAAATGCAAGTCTAATTCCATCATTCCTTACTTAAAACCCCTCAAAGGCGCCCTATTGTCCCCAAGATAAAACCTAACTCTTTAAAAAAAAATTTCGTGGTGCTTCTTGTGCTTTGGTCCCTGCTTGCCGCCCCAGCCCTGTGTCCGTCCTGCCTCATATCCCATTGTCTCTTCCTGGAAGACACTATGCTCTTTCTCTCAAATCGGAGACTTGGATGGCTGCTTTATCTGAAATTACTAAAGTCTGCTTTGCCTGCTTGATGACTTTAAGCTTATCCAAGGTATTATCTCCTTCAGGAAGACTTCCCTGCTGGGTGAGACAGCCTGCACAACTCTCCCCCAAATACCTGCTGTTTCTCCTCATCACAGCCCTTAACATGCTGCATTGTCATTTTCTGTTTATTGGTAATTGTCAACCCTCTGTCTAGATGATAACTCCTCCAGGTCAGGGACAGCAATTTATAATTTGTTGAGCTCTTCTTTGCATGCCAGGGACTGTCCTTGGCACTTCGCATGTATCCTACAACTTAGAGACCCTGTTATCCCTTATTCAGATCAGGGCACCCATGCCCTTAAAAGTCAGGCATCACGGACAGGTCATGTGACAGCCAGTGTCAGAGCTGATATCTGAACACAGAGGCAGTCGGCTCCAGAGAAGTATGGTCATCCTACACTAAAGTTTTTTGTTGTTGTTGTTGAAGCATAGTTGATTTACAATGTTGTGTTAGTTTCTGGTGTACAGCAAAGTGATTCAGTTATACATATACACATACTCTTTTCCAGATTCTTTTCCCTTATGGTTTAATACAGGATATTGATTATAGTTCCCTGTGCTATACAGTAGGACCTTGTTGTTCATCTACTTTCTATATAGTAGTTTGTATCTTCTAATCCCAAACTCCTAATTTATCTCTCTCCCACCCCCTCTCCCCTTTGGTAACCATAAGTTTGTTTTCTATGTCTGTGAGTCTGTTTCTCTTTCATAAATAAATTCATTTCTATCGTACTTTAGATTCCACATATGAGTGACATCATATGGTATTTGTCTTTCTCTGACTTACTTCACTTATTATGATAATCTTTAGGGCCATCCATGTTGCTGCAAATGGCATTATTCCATTCTTTTTTTTATGGCTGAGTAATATTCCATTGTGTGTATATACCACATCTTCTTTATCCATTCATCTGTCGATGGACATTTAGGTTGTTCATCCTACACTAAATTTTCTTTTTTTAAATGAGATATAATTCATATAACATAAAATTCACCCTTTTAAAGTGTATATTTCAGTGGTTTTCAGCATAGTCACAAGGTTGTACAATCGTCACCACTCTCTAATTCCAGAATATTTTCAACACCCCCCCCATCCCAAAAAAACTCCATACCAATTAGTGGTCACTTCCCATTCCTCACTCCGCCTAGCCCCCGGCAAAAACTAATCTACTTTCTGCCTCTGTGGATGTGTCTTTCTGTACATATCAAGTGGAATCATAAACTATGTGGACTTTTTTACCTGGCTTTTTTTATTTAGCATGTTTTCAAGGTTCATCCATGTTATAGCAAGTATCAATACTCCATTCCTTTTTATGGCTGAATAATATTCTATTGCATGGATAAACTGTATTTTGTTTATCCATTTACCTGTTGATAGATAACTGGACTATTTCCAACAGGAAATGTGAGTCCGCCATCTTTGTGCTTTTTCCAGATGCTTTTGATTCCTCTGGGTCTCTTGCATTTCCATATTAATTTAGGATCAGCTTGCCAATTTCTGCAAAAAAGGACACATGGAATTTTGATTAAGTCTTCCAATCCATGAACACGAATGTCTTTCTATTTCTTTGTTGTCTTTAAGTTCTTTCCAAAAGGATTTGCAGTTTGGGGTGTATGAGCTTTCCACTTCTTTTGTTCCTTTATTCCTAAGTATTTTATTCTTTTTGATGCTATTGTAAACAAAATCACTTTTTCAATTTTGTTTTCAGATTGTGCATTGCTAGTGTATGGAAATACAACTGATTTTTATAGACAGATATTGTATCCTGCAAACGTGCTGAATTCATTCATAAGCTCTAATAAGTGTGTGTGTATGTGTGAGTGTCTGTGGATTCCTTTGCATTTTGTCTAGACAAGATTGTGTCATCTGAAAATAGAGATAGTTTTACATCTTCCTTTCCAATCTGGATGCCTTTTATTTCTTTTTCGTGACTAATTGCCTATACTATATTTTCTTAACAATAATTGCCCTATTTTTAGTACTTGCTATGTGCCCCATATTTTTTAAAACTCAATTTATGTCCTTAGTGGAAGTCTGCTGCATTTTATGTGTATTAAATATTCACAGACATTCTAAAAAAGTGGCATTGTTTTCACAGATGAAAAACACTAAAGTTAAAATATATTAAGGATAATTCTACTTCGGGAGGCCTTGTGTAAGGACAGAATGTGGTTTCTGCAAACTAACAGGTTACGCCAAATCCCTGGGGCCTATAGTGACTGTTGGGAAAAGGACGGAAACTGCCAAAGACCAATGTTTAAATAAATTCCCAACGGCGAGTTATTTTGTCATTTTCCCCTTGTCCTTAAAAAGCTCAGGAAAAAACTTATATGATTTTCCTGACATTATGGGTTACTCCCTGTGAGCTTTAGCAAAAGTTATTTCAACTCTCTGACCTCAGTGTGTGCATCTGTACAATGGGATGATCTGTGGGAATTGCATTGGATGATGCTTAAAGTCCCTCCCAAGTGTTCAGAACATTGTACATCCTCCGCAAATAATACTGATGCTGATGTGGTCTAGCACTTAGTGATTATCACTGCTCAGGCATCATGGCAAATGCTTTACATGCTTTTTATTCAGGTTTCACACCCACCAGGGGGTAAGTGTTAAGGATCACTGAGTATCAATGTAATTTATTCAAAGTCTTATAACTAGTGAGCTCCACTGTGGGGACCCAGCCTGAGGTGTTGTGACACCAACGCCCATGGGTTGAAACGTTATTTACCTTTCTTTTAGTCCCCCTCGCTTGATATCTCACCCATTTCACCCCAGGTTTAGAAATATAAACAAGTATAATTCACAGAATAAAATACATGGTTTATTTATTTATTCACTCAATCAACCAACAAGGAATCATGAGCTCCTATTATGTAACAGACTCTAGAGAAGTATCAGAATATGAAGTTATGAAGAAGGCACACTTCCTGCTCTACAAAAGTTTGTGGTTCATGACGGAGAGAGAAAAGCCCAGTGCAAAAATAACAACCCACCGTGATGCATCCTTTATGAGTTTGGACTTTATCCCATAGCACCGGTATCTCTCCTTTGTAGAATTGATTGCAATTGCCATTTTACACATTCCTGCATCATTGGCTAAATTTGGTCTCCCCCTCCAGGCTATAAACCCTGTAAGAGGTAGTGAGATTGATTACCATGATCCAAAAGCCTACAAAGTGCTTGCACACAGTAGGTGTTTCGTTAATCGCTTCTGAGTGGGATAATCGAAGGGGAGAAAGAATGAAAGGTTTGAATACAAGAAGCAGGGCTGGATTTGCACTTTGGAAAGGTTATCATTCTGACCAGAGGCAGGGATACCTGTGAGGAGCCTGTTATGAAGATCAAACATGCTTGCCCTGTTGAGCTCAGGCTTGGTCATGTGACTTGCTCTGGCCAATTAAATGTGAACAGAGGCATGTCGATTCCAGGTAGAAGCTTTCATAGTCCCTGTGTGGCTCACCACGTAGACTTTTCCTTTAGCCACAATGACCAGCAATGCTCCAGATAGATTCTGGTCCAACTATCTGGGTCCCAGAGTGAAGCTGTCATGGAGGAGAGAGACATGTGACCCACAATGAGTATGTAGCATGTTTGAGAGATAAGCCTCTGTTATTAGTAGCCACAGAGACTATGGGGTCACTTGTTACAGCAGCAGTACTTAGTGTATCCTGACTGATTAATGGCATTATGGGTTGGGTTTGAGGAGTCACTGAAATGAAACAATGTATATAGAACTGTCTAGCACATAGTAGTTTTCCGTAAATGATAATTGCCCCCTTTAAGTCAATGTCCTGAGTGTTTCTGTTATTATGTGGAAAAAAATTATATATATATATTTTCTTAGTCCATTTGGGATGCTGTAAAAGAATACAGTATATTGGGTGGCTTATAAACAATAGAAATTTATTTCTCACATTTCTGGAGGCTCGAAGTCCAAGATCAAGGCTCCAGCAGATTTAGTGTCTAGTGGGGACCCGCTTCCTGGTTCATAGGAAGTCATCCTCTTTCTGTGTCCTCACATGGTGGAAGGGATGAGGAAGCTCTCTTTTATAAGGACACTAATCTCATTCATGAGGGCTCCACCCTCATGATCTAATTACACCCCAAAGGCTCCATCTCCAATTACCATCACACTGGAGATTAAGTTTCAACATATGAATTTGGGGGAGATGCAAACATTCAGTTTATAACACACACACACACAGACCACACACATGCACACACTTATATCCTAGCATATTCTCGGACTCATAGTAGGTGCACACCACACATCAGATGCCTTTTCTCCTGCATTCTCCTGCCTCACTGAACTCTTCTCATATAAAGAATGCCTTTCCAAGAAAGCTTATTCATCTCCTTATTCATACAGTTTCCCAGCTACTTTTTCCTCTTTTCAGTGGTGAATCATTGCATGTTTCTAGGCATGCTTTATCTCCTATTTCCTGCATAAATAATCGTCCCAGATCCAAGGGGTAATATGTATGCAGTGGTCCCAGGGCTGGAATAGCACTTAGCTCAGCTCTTAATATGCAGTGTGGTGAAAAGGAGTGTCGAGTTGGGAGAGAAACCTCATCTAACATAGTCGGGGCCACTTACATTCATCTGAGGAGAGAGAAGGGATGCATTTGGACTGCAATTCTGCACCTTATAAATAGACATATATAGCTCCACATGCATTATTAATATGGGCTTTATTGCTAGCTTTATTGAATCCACAATGGTGCTTCTCTCGGGAAACCACAGAACACAGGAAGATTGCACAGACGCCTGCATTAACCAGGACCACAGTATACCAAGCAAATAAGGCTGTGCAAACAGCAGTATTCATGCTCACTGCATCCTACAATTCAAATAACATAATAACAAATAATGTGCTCAAGCAAGCCCCACAACTGCTATTTGAAGGATTTTATGCATCTCTTATCCATGTCGTTTATGCTAACACAAGAGTAGGCAGGGAACATGTATTTTTACAAAGTTCCTCAGCATGACCTCCAAAGCCCCGACTTCCTCCATAATGTCACCTTGTCCCTGGACTGTCTCCTTGACTCACTCCCATCAGTTCCCCCTGGACGTGCCTTGAACAGGCAAAATTATTCCCCCCCTCTAGTCCTTTACCCTCTGCTCTGAGTGCACGCACACACACCTTCATGTAACTGGATCTTCTCCCATTCATTTTACATCCCTTACCCTGTTTATTAGCAGCAATTATTTCTAGATGTCCTTTTCTTATTTTTATCTTTCCATCTTTATCATCTGTCTCCCCACGTAGAATATAAACGTCAAGAAAGCAGAGATCCTTTCTGTCTTATTCAAATTGCTGGATCTCCAACCAACATGGGTAATAGTGGTTGGCACATAGTAGGTTTGCAATAAATATTTGATGAATGAATGAATGAACCACAGAACACAAACCTCAACAGCTAGTAAGTTCCTTCATCTTCTTTGTCCACTGTGGACCTCCCCTTGATATAAGCTTCATGAAAGGCAGCCCTCTGTCCCGTTGGCAGCTCTAACCCCCAGTGTCTGAAGCTGGAATGGCACTTAGTAGCTTCTCGATAATTGGTCATTGAACGTAGGAGAACTAAAATCTGTTTTGGAAGCATCAGGGTGCCAGTGTGGTCAGTGGTAGCCGCAGCAGTGTGTGTGGTTCCAGTACGTTCTCTTATACTCTCTCTGGTATGGTGGGCGAGGGTGGGGTATTGAATAATGTAGCTTTTTCCACCTCCCTTCGACTAGGAAATTACCCCCTTGTGAAAGTGGGCCAGGAAGCCCCCATCTTTTATTAATGACAATGGTTCTTTGAATATAAATCGCCCCCTACATACAGAATTTATGGGGTAAATCGACATTTGGGATTACCATCAATAAGCTATCACTCTTGTAAGCCAGTCACCATAGAAAGATTCCCCTTTTCCAGAGATTGTTTTAGCAGAGGGCACATAACCTTGTTCTGGCCTATATGGTATAAAGAAAAAGTATCTGGCGGTGGCTTCTAGGAACTAACCCCCAGCAATGTAAGAAGAGCCACACATGTAGGAGCCTTTTGTGGCACCTCTTTATCCTTCTACTCTTTGGAAGTCACCATATGAGGATATGATGTCCAGAGCTGAGACATACACCTCGTGGCCATGAAGAGAGACATCCCCAGTATAGAAGGTGACAAAATGGAAGGATTGCAGAAGACTGCATCTTAGATGACGTTGCTGAGAGCCTGAACCAATGCTGGGACCATCTAGCCCTGGATTTCCATTTACGTAAACATGGGGTGCTGTTTGCTCTCAACCATCATTGATCAGGAGTTGTTACCAGCAGCCAAATGCACTCTCAGTGTTACACACACCCTGGGCCAGATGATGGGCTAATTTGGAGAAATAGGACATGAAGGAGTAAGACAATATTTGCCCTCAAAGAGTTCCCAGTCTAGTGGGAGTTCAGAGAAGTAAATCCACAGTTGCAAGATGGTGTAATCAGGGCCAGAACTGGAGCAGGTACAGAAAGCTGTTGTTGCCTGAGGGACAGACACACAAGTCCAACTGGGAGAATCATAGAACCACACCACACTCCCCAAATCCTGCATTGCACTTTTTTTTCCCCACCCCCTGCCGCTTTCCCCCCTCGGTGTCCATATGTTTTTTCTCTACTTCTGTGTCTCAATTTCTGCTCGGCAAACCTGTTCATCTGTACCATTTTCTAGGTTCAACATATATGCATTAATATACGATATTTGTTTTTCTCTTTCTGACTTACTTCATTCTGTATGACAGTCTCTAGATCCATCCACGTCTCTACAAATGACCCAGTTTCGTTCCTTTTTCTGGCTGAGTAATATTCCATTGTATATATGTACCACATCTTCTTTATCCACTCATCTGTCAATGGGCATTTAGGTTGCTTCTATGACCTGGCTGTTGGACATAGTGCTGCAATGAACACTGGGGTGCATGTGTCTTTTTGAATTATGGTTTTCTCTGGGTATATGCCCAGTAGTGGGATTGCTGGGTCATATGGTAATTCTATTTTTAGTTCTTTAAGAAACCTCCATACTGTTCTCCGTAGTGGCTGTATCAATTTACATTCCCACCAACAGTGCAAGAGGGTTCCCTTTTCTCCACACCCTCTCCAGCATTTGTTGTTTGTAGATTTTCTGATGATGCCCATTCTAACTGGTGTGAGGTGATACCTCACTGTAGTTTTGATTTGCATTTCTCTAATAATTAGTGATGTTGAACAGCTTTTCATGTGCTTCTTAGCCATATGTATGTCTTCTTTGGAGAAATGTCTATTTAGGTCTTCCGCCCATTTTTGGATTAGGTTTTTTTTTTTTAATATTGAGCTTCATGAGCTGTTTATATATTTTGGAGATTAATCCTTTGTCCTATGATTTGTTTGCAAATCTTTTCTCCCATTCTGAGGGTTGTCTTTTCATCTTGTTTATAGTTTCCTTTGCTGTGCAAAAGCTTTTAAGTTTCATTAGGTCCCATTTGTTTATTTTTGTTTTTATTTCCATTACTCTAGGAGGTGGATCAAAAAAGATCTTGCTGTGATTTATGTCAAAGGGTGTTCTTCCTATGTTTTCCTCTAAGAGTTTTATAGTGTCCAGCCTTACATTTAGGTCTCTAATCCATTTTGAGTTTATTTTTGTGTATGGTGTTAGGGAGTGTTCTAATTTCATTCTTTTTTTTTTTTAAATTTTATTTATTTATTTATTTATGGCTGTGTTGGGTCTTCGTTTCTGTGCGAGGGCTTTCTCTAGTTCCGGCAAGTGGGGGCCACTCTTCATCGTGGTGCGTGGGCCTCTCACCATCGTGGCCTCTCCTGTTGCAGAGCACAGGCTCCAGACGCGCAGGCTCAGCAATTGTGGCTCACGGGCCCAGTCGCTCCGCGGCACGTGGGATCCTCCCAGACCAGGGATCGAACCCATGTCCCCTGCATTGGCAGGCAGACTCCCAACCACTGCGCCACCAGGGAAGCCCTCTAATTTCAGTCTTTTACGTGTAGCTGTCCAGTTTTCCCAGCACCATTTATTGAAGAGACTGTCTTTTCTCCATCGTATATCCTTGACTCCTTTGTCATAGATTAGTTGACCATAGGTGCGTGGGTTTATCTCTGGACTTTCTATCCTGTTCCATTGATCTGTATTTCTGTTTTTGTGCCAGTACCATATTGTCTTGATTACTGTAGCTTTGTAGTATAGTCTGAAGTCAAGCAGTCTGATTCCTCCAGCTCTGTTTTTTCCCCTCCCAACATCATTCTCAATGGTGAAAAACTGAAACCATTTCCACTAAGATCTGGAACAAGACAAGGTTGTCCACTGTCACCACTATTATGCAACACAGTTTTGGAAGTTTTAGCCACAGCAATCAGAGAATAAAAAGAAATAAAAGGAATCCAAATCAGAAAAGAAGAAGTAAAGCTGTCACTGTTTGCAGATGACTTACTATACATAGAGAATCCTAAAGATGCTACCAGAGAACTACTAGAGCTAATCAATGAATTTGGTAAAGTAGCAGGATACAAAATTAATGCACAGAAATCTCTTGCATTCCTATACACTAATGATGAAAAATCTGAAAGAGAAATTAAGGAAACACTCCCATTTACCCCTGCAACAAAAAGAATAAAATACCTAGGGATAAACCTACCTAGGGAGACAAAAGACCTGTATGCAGAAAACTATAAGACACTGATGAAAGAAACTAAAGGTGATACAAACAGATGGAGAGATATACCATGTTCTTGGATTGGAAGAATCAATATTGTGAAAATGACTATACTACTGAAATCAATCTACAGATTCAATGCAATCCCTATCAAATTACCAATGACATTTTTTAAAGAATTAGAACAAAAAATCTTAAAATTTGTATGGAGACACAAAAGACCCCGAATAGCCAAAGCAGTCTTGAGGGAAAAAAACAGAGCTGGAGGAATCAGACTCCCTGATTTCAGACTATACTACAAAGCTACAGTAATCAAGACAGTATGGTACTGGCACAAAAACGGAAATATAGATCCATGGAACAGGATAGAAAGTCCAGAGATAAACCCACGCACCTATGGTCAACTAATCTATGACAAAGGAGGCAAGGATATACAATGGAGAAAAGACAGCCTCTTCAATAAGTGGTGCTGGGAAATCTGGACAGCTACATGTAAAAGAATGAAATTAGAACACTCCCTAACACCATACACAAGAATAAACTCCAAGTGGATTAAAGACTTAAATGTAAGACCAGACACTATAAAACTTTTAGGGGAAAACATAGGAAAAACACTCTTTAACATAAATCACAGCAAGATCTTTTATGACCAATCTCCTAGAGTAACAGAAATAAAAACAAAAATAAACCAATGGAACTGAATTAAATTTAAAAGCTTTTGCACAGAGAAGGAAACTATAAACAAGACAAAAGGATAGCCCTCAGAATGGGAGAAAATATTTGCAAACGAATCATAGGACAAAGGATTAATCTCCAAAATATACAAACAGCTCATGGAGCTTAATATCAAAAAAAAAACCAATACAGTTAAAAAATGGGCAGAAGACCTAAATAGACATTTCACAAGGAAGACATACAGATGGCCAAGAGACACATGAAAAGATGCTCAACATCACTAATATTAGAGAAATGAAAATCAAAACTACAATGAGGTATCACCTCACGCTGGTCAGAATGGCCATTATCAAAAAAGCTAGAAAAAATAAATGCTGGATAGGGTGTGGTGAAAAGGGAACCCTCCTACACTGTTGCTGGGAATGTAAATTGAACAACCACTATGGAAAAGAGTATGGAAGTTCTTTAAAAAACTAAAAATAGAACTACCATATAACCCAGCAATCCCACTACTGGGCGTATACCCTGAGAAAACCATAATTCAAAAAGAGACATGCAGCACAATGTTCATTACAGCACTATTTACAATAGCCAGGACATGGAACCAACCTAAATGTCCATCAACTGATGAATGGATAAAGAAGATGTGGTACATATATACAATGGAATATTACTCAGCCATATAAAGAAATGAAATTGAGTTATTGTAGTGAGATGGATGGACCTAGAGTCTGTCATACAGAATGAAGTAAGCCAGAAAGAGAAAAACAAATACCATATGCTAACGCATATATATGGAATCTAAAAAAAAAAAAAAAAATGGTACTGATGAACATAGTTGCAAGGCAGGAATAAAGGGGTAGACATAGAGAATGGACTTGATGACATGGGGTGGGAGGGTGAAGCTGGGGCGAAGTAAGAGTAGCATCAACATGTATACACTACCGAATGTAAAATAGTTGGCTGGTGGGAAGCAGCAGCACAGCACAGGGAGATCAGCTCGGTGCTTTGCGATGACCTAGAGGGGTGGGATAGGGAGGATGGGAGGAGGCTCAAGAGGGAGGGGTATGGGGACATGTGTATGCATATGGCTGATTCACTTTGTTGTGCAATAGAAACTAACACAGTATTGTGAAGCAATTATACTCCAATAAAGATCTATTAAAAAAATAAAAATAAAATAAAAAATAAAAATTAAAAATGATACAAATGAACTTATTTACAAAACAGCAATAGACTCACAGACATAGAAAACAAACTTATGGTTACTAAAAGGGAAAGGTAGGGGGAAGTATAAATTAGGAGTTTTGGATTAACATATACACACTACTATATATAAAATAGATAACCAGCAAGGACCTACTGTATAGCACAGGGAACTATACTCAATATCTTGTAATGATCTATAAGGGAAAAGTATCTGAAAAAGAATATATAAAATCAGGATGGTGATGAATAATGAGAAGGGGGTCTGGCAACTTTTCCTGTAAGGAGTCAGAGGGTAAATATTTATACTTTGTGCACCATACAATCTCCATTGCAACAAATCATTGCTGCCATTGTGGACTGAAAGTTGCCATGGGCAGTATGTAAATGAACAGGCATGGCTGTGTTCCAGTAAAACTTTATTTAAAAAACCGGGTGGTGGGCCAGATTTGGCCCACAGGATGTAGTTTGCAGTCCGCAGACCTCTACTTTAGACCTGCCCTTCAACCCTGCTCCCTCTTGCCCCTCACTGTGCACCCTTGGAAGAACAACTAACATACCTTCTGCAAATGGCATCTGATACCCACCATGGGACTTCTGTGCAGAAGAATGAGGTCAGGCTTGAAAACCATTGAGCACCACATTACACACATAGCAAGTGCAGTTGTGCTGGTGGTTGTTTTTGCTCTGGCTGCTGTCCTGTGTGTGTTTGGGTTTTGTTTGTTTCCGGCCGCATTGAGTGCTATGGAAAATGAACCCCAGTGTGAGAGCCAGCAGCGCTGGAGAAAAACAAAATGTTCAGCGGGGCTGAGTCAGGAATGGAGATGCTCTTTCCATTCGCTGTGGCTGAGGCTGCCTCTAATTCCTAAGGGATTTGGGCCATTTAAGCGGGTTTGATTGACATTAATTATTCAAAACAATTATTTATTAATAAATAAGGACTCCAAGGATGCCCAGCACTTGTTCAGTGCTTTATAGTTTTCTTTTATTTCTGCTTTATTCTTTTCAAAGGGCTTTTTAAAACTGGGGCACACATGTACCAGGAGGCATGTGAAGATCTGGGGGGAAGACGTTTTCCTGGAGTATCCACTGTACTCAGTTTGGGGGAGAAACAACATGATTTTTTTTATTAAAACAACATGATAGATTGGGATTGACATATATACACTAAAAATTTTTCTTTTTAATTTTTTAATTAAAATCACACAATACAGAATTGTGTGATTTTAAAATTTATTTTATTTTATTTTTTACAACATATGGTATCTTTAATTAAATTGATATTGGTGAGTTAAAAAACATTGAGAAGATGACAGCTAGGGAAATAAGGTATTCTTATGACTATTTATAATAAAATGTTTAAAATAAAAATGTAAGAAACATCAATTGGCTTTGTAATTGAAGAGAGAAGACTAAGTATTGTTTTCCCAGTTCTTGTACAAGCAGAGCCCACAGGAGAATAATTCTTACATAACAGGGAAAAGAATTGTCAATTTTTTAAATATATTTTTGTTTCTCAAAATTATTTGGGAGAACTTTGCCTAGTCAGGGATGAGCAAAAACAGTATGTACGAAACATCAAAGCTGGGGGCATCTCGTGTTAAGAGTGTCTTGGAGAATATAGCAAAAGAGCAATTACTCCATTAGATATTATAATTTTGTATGTAACGTGTACATTTAAAATTCTGATTAAAGTGACTAAAAAGGACCTATTTTTTAAAAAAGTCAAATAAGAACTCGGGGGTAAAACTCAAGATGTATTCACTCTCGGTAGTAATTTGATGTGAGAATATAAATTCTCTCACTTTGATAAACATGGATATAAAATCTTGCTGTCTGTATTCTAGGTTTTCCTAAGTTTTCTGTAAAGAGTGATTCACGTCAGGTCACATCTAAATGACTCAACATTTTGAGCTAAAAGGCTGTTTACACAATATATACATTCTTTACTTACAGAGCAAAATAAGCTTAACACTTTTATATTAGAAAACTGGAATAGATTGGGATTGACATATATACACTAATATGTATAAAATGGGTAAGTAATAAGAACCTGCTGTATAAAAAAATAAATTAACTTAAATTAAAAAAAAAACAAAAAACTGGGATACAGTAGCATTAGTAGCACCATGCTTGGAAGAGTTTCATTCAGCTCCCTTCATTGAGTGTCATGGGCAGGGGACCTGAAACTTATGCCAACCTCCTACAGCTTTTGGCTGGCATCTGTAGATGTGTCAGAAATGCTCAGCAAACCTCAGTCCAGAAATGCTGAAAACAGGAGACTTGAGGACACCTATTAGCCAATGTCAAGTGTGCATGAAGAGAACATAACACTTTGAAGAATTCCTTGTGTGTTTTTAAATGTGAGATAGATAGATATAAAATTCCCAGGATGCGATGTCTCACTCTCCCCAGCTTTACCACTGCTGCCACCAGTGGTGCTACTATATATGACCAAGAGAACATGCTGACTCGTAATCATGAAGATGCAAATGTACCTCAGCAATGTGCCAGAGCAAGGTCTCTATTATTTTTCTACGAACGAAATAAGGAAATGAATTTACTTTTTGGGTCCAGAATGACTTTCTCCAAGGATTATAAAATGAAGATTATATATTTTGCTCAGTAACTAAAATGGCACGTTAAAAGTTCAATTAAGAGAAGAATCACACTGAGTAAAATAAAAGACTGCAGTTTGGGGGAAGAATTATTCTTCAGAATTGTGTGATTGTTTTAAAAACATTAACTACAAGATTTCAAAGACGTTTCACTGTTGAGACCCGCCCCCTGCCACGCTGGCCTTGCCCCAGATGGCTGCGGTGTAAGGAGCACGGTTCTGTCTTTCTGCACAGCCCCCCGTCAAGTGCACAAGGAGGAAATTTTTACAAATTCTGCGAATGAAGAAACTCAGCCGAGAAGCTGATGGTCATGCTCAAGTCCACCCAGAAGTCAGTTGCAGAATGAGTTCGTTTTTGGTTTGGTTTTGTTTTGGTTTTTTTGGGCCGTGCTGGGCATCACGTGAGATCCTAGTTCCCCAACAAGGGATCGAATCCGTGCCCCTGCTGTGGAAGAGCAGAGTCTTAACCACTGGACTGCCAGGGAAGTCCCATGAGTTCATTTTAAGTCTAGGATTTCCAGCTCCCTCTGCGCATGTGTGAATGATGCGCCCAGTCAGGCAGGAGCAGGGATGAAGCCTGAGTGATGTTGTTGGCCAGGCGCTGTGCTGAGTGCGGGGGGGACACCATGGAGATGAAGACAGGGTCCAGAAAGATATAAGAACCCGCAAAGTCAGCATCTGGTCTGTCTGGAAAAATACCTGGCATTGAGTCAACTCAGTACCCCGACTCAGTAGCCTCAAGTCACACTGGTCATTCACACTCCCTTCCCCAATCCCATAATCATCCAGTCCATTCATTTTAGTCCCTGCCTCAGTTTCCCGCCCCACCCCCCATGGCAACAGAATTTCCTGTTAGACTTTAAGCTCTGTCATTCACTTGCTTTGCTCAGGCACGACTCCTTGGCTAGAAGAATCTATTCTACTGCCATAAGCAGCTATGCAGTAATCTCTCCTTCCTGCACGCCCGCCCCCAGTACCCCCCTTGCTCCCTGGATCTCCATTTGCAATACACAGAGTGGCTATTTGTATCCGTCTCTCTCCCCACCCCATCAGCAAGTCTCTGACCCCTGCTGGAATCCCAGCTTTGCCTTTGCATCCTTTTGGAGGTCATGGCATCCTGCTTTTTTTTCCCAGAAGGGCTCTCACTATAGCCCACCTAAGTCTCCTCGTTCACACCCTGAGTCCTAATAAGTACAGGGTGGCCTGAGTCCAAAGTCTGTCCACCACTTAGTATTTGTGTGAATCTGGAACATTTCTTGGCCTCTCCAAGACAACCGCTGCACCATCGCCTATAAAATAGGAATGGAAAATAGAATAGGATGCCATCCTAAAATGGAATAGGATGCCTTCTCCTCACTGTCAGCGGGAGGATGGGACCAGTTCATATGAACTGTCAAGCATAGGAGTTGACACTTCAGTAGGTGCTCAGGAAGCCTCATTTCCCCATCAAACCCACCCACTCTCTGAGTGGAGGTCCCAACAGATCTTCACTTGTGACAGATTTGAATCCTCGAAAGAGCCAGCAGTGGGGTGAACCAGGGGAGGTTGTGGGGCTCAAGGGCTGGGGAGCTCCCATCCAGCCATGCGCTTTGGTGGCCCTAAACACGGCTGTCTTTAACTTTCGCCTCCAAAGAAAACGTCGTCGTGGGGACCCTTGACCCAATTTCTGGCTCAAAGCCCTCCATTCCCTGCTCTTAGCAGAGCCCAGGCGAGACTCTACCCACACTTTCAGAATGAATCTATTTATAGCAGCCATCATTAACTCTCCATGGCCGGTCCCCAGAGCCTCACCGGTTCCCCCCACTCCTCCTGCAGAAGTTGACTTCAGAGGGTTTTCTGAGAGTTCTTTGTAATATTAGTTAAAATGTACAGGAAAGCCCCAAGGTCATGTTCCACTCCTGGCACCCTTCACTTTAGATTTGAGAAATCCCCTGAAACTCTCATTAGCAGAGGCTGCCTCACACCTATGAAACTTTAAAAATATCTGGCTAATCAGCCACTTTGCACACCTCCATGCAGCCAGAGAGAGAGAGCCTTTTGCCCTCTTCCTCATCCCTTCTCCCGGCATCACCTTCGTGCAGACGGGAACTGTCAAAATCTGCCTTGCTGTTGTATTTAAAATAAAATGAGGGAACTTCTTGTCTGAAACCAGTATTACCACTTAAAGAGAAACTGGGAGAGAGAAGCAGAAAGTGGAGTTGGGAAATGGCCTTCTGGAAGACCCTTTTTGTTCCGATTCATTTTTGACTAGGCTCTGATCATTGGAATTGAAAGGGATATCAACCATAACAGTCTGAAAATAAAATCGCCCCTTACTGAGAGCCTACCATCTGCTAGGCACCACGGAAAGTACTCAGTTACGTTATCTCTGCGTCCCTCCAAAACTCTGAAAAGGAAACCCCAGTTTGCCTATCAGGAAGCATCCTTTTTGATGCTAAAAAGGATCAAGTGGTATTCTCCAACTAACATAGCCAGTGTGTGGTCCAGCCAGGATCCTCACCAATGTCTGTCCATCTCTAAAACCCATGCTCATGCCAGTATGCCACGTGGTCTCTCACGTGAAATGTCAGTTTCCAAGATGGACCATCCTTTAGTCCACTTAGATGGAGCGACTCTGGGGACTTGTGCTGTGGCCCATCTTCACCCAGATAGAAAGCCTATCATATCACTATTCTACAGCGATATTTTAAACTTGGGAGCTACGCTATACCATCATCAGAATTATCTGGGGGTGTCTATCAAACATACAGATTCCTGAACCCCACCTAAGAAGCATTGAATTTGAATCTCTGAGGGGGACCATGGGAATCTGGTCTCTCTGAGTACTCCCAGGTGATTCTTGTTCACTCTGATGTTTGAGAATTAATGTTCTATGTCTAAGCTGGTTTGCAGGGTGCTTCAGAGTCAGGTGTTTATGAACCCTGTGTGTCCCCTGCAGGAAATGGAATGGTCCCTTCTCAACAGACTCCCCAGAAGTAGGTGGAATTGGGGTGAGAGAAACTTCCCAGTCAGTGAGATGAATCCATCTATTCTCAGTACTGAGTTACGGAAACAAAGATGTGTGGCCCAAGAGGATGTCAATTTCTGAGACTCACAAGAATCAGTCTCTTGGAGTCATTGGCAAGACTGGTGTCATTGGCAATGTGATAAACTAGGATCCCAGGTACTGAACTGGTAGAGTGGAGAAAGGGAGGTGATGGAATTAGGAGGAAGCCTGCCTATTTGGGCAAAGGAAGGGACTTAGGAAATTAACTCAGATATGGAAATGACCCAGGAGAAAGAAGTCTGTCCAGTCAACCGAGGCAGGTAAGTAACCAGAAGGAGGCAGGCAAACCAGGGGAGAATGTGTCCCAGAAAGAAGGTCATGTGATGAGGGAAGCAGGTATGATTGACATCATAGTGCAGAGAAGACTAAGGGTTAGGACTCAGTGGGAAGCCTTCATCCGTGAATTCCATTATCACTACAAAGCAGCTGTTATGTGCCTGGCATTGTGCTATGTGCTAGGGTTTCAGAGAAGATAAGATACCATCTCTCTCCCCACAGAACTCACAGTTTGGTTGAGGTATAGACGTATAGACAGACAGTCATGGCATGGTACCATAGCACTATGCTACAAATAGATGCAAGATGGGGATGAGCATGCAGAGGAAGCACATCTAACCCAGCAAAGGTAAATCAAGAAAGCCTTCCTGGAGGAGGTGATGTCTGTGCTGCTGCTTTTTCATTAGAGTTAGGCTGGGAGAAAAAAAGAGGGATAGATTCAAAGCCTTCACAAGATGGTAGAAACGAGGCTCGTATAAATTTTTAGCCCCATCCAGCAGCTGTATAGCACAGGGAACTCTACTCGGTGCTCTGTGGTGACCTAAATGGAAAGGAAATCCAAAAAAGAGGGGATATATGTATACTTATAGCTGATTTACTTTGCTGTACAGTAGAAACTAACACAACATTGTAAAACAACCATACCCCCCCCCCAAAAAAAAATAAGATTAGCCCCATCCAAGATTGGCTTGAATACTGGAGTAGGACTCACTCCGGGTGTTTTGGGGGTAGAAAGCAGGGGGAGGGATGACTCAGTGGACCCACGTGAGAGGAAATTGGGAAAGCAGAAGCATCCTGCAGACCAGCTTAGACATAGAAAATTCGTTCTCAGATACTGCAATTGTAATAATCACCTAATGACATGGACAGCACTTTCTGCAGGACTCAGAAGAGAGTAATGGCAGGCAAAAACGGTCAGCAGAGGTGAGTCAGGTGGAACTGAGGTGAGAAGCTAGTTTTTATGTTAGACAGGTTGCGTGCAGACCAGAAGACAGTGTGGACTGGGACATGCTGGTCGGTGTATCCAATCCCACTGTCCTTGGATGTCCAGCCCTTGGGAGGGGTTGGCTCGAAGATGGGTTCAGATTATTAGGCATGTAGAACCAGCACGTCCCAAAGAGTCCTTCCTTGAGCAATGATCTCCTAAGGGGTCAAGTTTCTCTGAGCACCCAAGATGCCACAGACTGGCTACATAGTGACTCAGCACACTGGGTCAAAATAATCTTTCTGTTTCAATTTGACTGTTTAACACTTTCAGTGTATCTGTCCATTCCATCAGGACCTTTAGAGGAGGTCCATTAACAATATTTACTCTAAATTCCAGAAGTGTGGTTAATGAAATGCAGTCCACCATATTGAGTGAGAATGGAAGATGAGCATTCAGATGGCTTTAATGCTAATAGACTTTTCAATGTAATCTAAATAAGCATATGTAGAAAATATAGAGCGGGGTTCTTAATCCATAGATTTCTAGAAGGTCCATGCGCCCCCTAAAAGGTTTACATGGAGTGCATGTACATATATACATTCCCCCCACCCCCCGGGGAGTGAATCTGTTGCTGTAAATACATTCTCTAAGATGTTTAGTCTTGCACACACACATACACATACATTCACACACACACACACACACACATACACATTCACACACACACACTCACACACACACACATTCACACACACACACATACACATTCACACACACACACACATTCACACACACACACATTCACACACACACACATACACATTCACACACACACACACACGTGCAAAGTGAGAAGCCATGGATTTAGGAGGATGGGATTAAGTCATGCGTTTGATGTTGGCAGCCTGACAAGGCCTGTACTTTGGTTTCTGTCCAAAATGAATTCTTTTCTCCAGAATCATGTCTTGAAGGCATCTTATCTAAACCAGGGTTATTTTTCCAGTTCCTTTTGGGTAAGTGGGCTTTGATGAGTTATGATCAAGGTGAGTCAGGGTCAGCACTGTGTCACATCCAAGCGTTATAGAGACAGATCAGTTTGATAATCGCCCCAGAGGGAAGAGGTCTCCAGAGACACCTCTGTCACCAGAGTTTGTCAGCGTGACCTCATGGAGCTGCTTCTGTGTAGGAAATAGAATTAAGCAGACAGGAATTGAAATGCACAATGTTTGATTTGTACTGGATTGAACAGAAAGGGTCTTTTATGTGCGTTTGGTACCCGTGTACATGGGGATGTTGTTGGCAAAGTCATTTGGCATTTGCCCACTCAGTGTTTGCAAAAACGGAGGCATTCCCATTTTGCAAACAGCCCACAGATACAGTAAATAACCCATTTCATGATGGACATCTGGACCCCTCAAACCTGCCAAGAGTGGATGGGCTCACTGCTGCCTTCCAGCTTTATGGTGGGGAACGGCTGCCTTCGAACTTAAAAGGCGTCACTCTGCAGAGTGCAGCAGGTTGGAGCCTCATCTGTCCAAACGCTGCACACACATTCGTTTTGATTTTAGCTGCGTCCGAGCCACTGGCTGCATGTGCAATACCTCACACGCTGGGGCAGAAACGATCCTTGTTCATTAAAGCAGACTTCTGCAAGGTAGCCTGACACCTGATTCCTCACTGTGGTCACCTGAGTTGTGGCTAATCTCCCAACATGAGATACATAGGTAGGTAGGAATATCTGGAGGGATGCTTCAATTTAGTGTTTTACGGGGGAAAAGAAAGGGAAAACAACAAGCTTGGCTGAACATACCATAACCCACACTGTGGGATGGAAAGCAGAAATCATTTACTATGGCATTAGCTCAAGCATCCTTTCCAAGCCTCCCCACGAAGGAAATGATCAAGTCCTTGGTCGGGTGTGCTCAGGGTAATTCACTCCAACTTGCTCCATCTATACTTCCATTCTTGTCCATCATCTTTTGTGTGTGCTGTCCTGATCCTGGCCAGCCATCACGATCAAAGCTGTGAGAGTTTGAGTTTGCCACCTAGTGGCCAGTGAGAAGGCTATTCGTGCTCCCATCTTGTCCTCCCAGACTGGGGTCAGAAAAACAGACTATTGATGAGTCATTATAGTGCCAGAGCTCAAATATCACTGTTTGCTTCCAAAATTTCAGTTCAAGTAGAAAGGTTTAAAAAGAAAAAAGAAAACCTGGGATATCTATAAGTGATGATTGCTAACCCTTATCCCACTTACTGCATGCTGTACAAATGAAAAGCAAAACCCATGGCAGAAAAGGAAAGGAAGGGGTTATTTTTAGAGGCTCACAATGCAAAGAAAGTGTAAGGATGCATGTATGTGTGTGTGTGTTTGCAAGCGTGCATCAAAAGTCACAGGGGCAGACTTTATAGTTGCAATGACATTCCAACGTTCCTCCTATGTAAATATAAAATATTATTTCTGTGCACAAGTGAGTGGCCTCCCAACGTATATGCTATAATAATCATGACTCTAGGATAAGAAAGACTGTGATGAGTACCTATTATAGGCTTGGAACTGTGCTGGGTAATTTGTATATGTCATTAGTTAGAATGTGTATGACTCAGCTGACTTTAATGTCTGTACAGGCCAAGCTGTACCCAATACCAGAAAAACCTCTACACTGGTGCTTCTCAAACTATCTATGGAGAAGCACTTGCTTTTATAAATTGTTTTATGCATCCACAGACCAATGCTTTTATTTTTTAAAAAAAGTTACTAGAAAAATAAAATAAAATGTACAATATACAAGCCCAAATTTATTTTTATTATTATTAGATTCAACAGATATAAAAATTTGTATGTCAGATTTCTATAATTTTTCTAAATGCTTATTCTCAATTTCCATATTTACTTAGCTGCAGAGCAGTAACAATGAATAGGCTGGAAGTGGTCCTCAGATCACGCTGAGTGGAGCTGATCTACACGATCTTCACCAACCATCATGCAGTTTCTGAACATCTTCCATGACACGGACTACCCACCTCCCAAGGCAGCGCATCCATTGCTGAACTGCTCTGATGACCAGAAACCAAAGTCTGCTTCTCTGAATTCATTGGCCAGGGTTCTACCTCTGACCCCAAACAACTCTTTCCAATCACAGTTTTCAGATAACCAAATTCTGACTTCCCTTCCCCTGGTCCCACACACTTGAGTTTGCAATAGCCCACTTTGAGTCCAGCCTTCAAGACTGCTTGCAGCAGAGGGCAATCATGGAAGCTTCCAGCCCATTGGCTTGTTCCTCTTCCTCCAGAAGAGCAGGGAAGAGTGATCTGATGGTTCAGGATGCAGCCCCTGCTTGGCCAGGTCTACCATGGGCAAGGGCATTTTGGAGTTCAAAGGCATGCACCCAGGAGTCAGTCTCTCATTTGCTTTGCTCACATCATATTTATGGAAAGCAGAAGGGTCAGAGGCTGCCTGATTTCACGGGGGCATTCAGAATGGTGCTCTGTTTTCTTGCATCAACTTCACGGTCACTGCTGTAAATTCCTGTACCATGTGACTGATCAGATGCAGAAAGATCCATTGAGTCATATTCATGTTTGAAGGAGGCAGTAGAGAACTTGCCCAGGGTTCAATTTGAAGCCAGAAACTCCTAGACAGCTCTCCCTACATGGAGGTTCCTTGGCCTGGACCTAGCTTGTGGCAAAATTGTATTGGATTTTTTTTTTTTAAATTAATTAATTTATTTATTTTTGGCTGTGTTGGGTCTTTGTTTCTGTGCGAGGGCTTTCTCTAGTTGCGGTGAGTGGGGGCCACTCTTCATCGCGGTGCGCGGGCCTCTCACTGTCGCGGCCTCTCTTGTTGCAGAGCACAGGCTCCAGACGCACAGGCTCAGTAGTTGTGGCTCACGGGCCCAGTTGCTCGGCAGCATGTGGGATCTTCCCAGACCAGGGCTCGAACCCGTGTCCTCTGCGTTGGCAGGCAGACTCTCAACCACTGCGCCACCAGGGAAGCCCCTGTATTGGATTTTTATTTGCTCTACCTTGCCATATGATGTTGAGCCAATTACTCAACATCCCTTTGTCTTAATTTCCTCTGCTGGGGAAAAAAAGGAAGTAAAAGAATTTACAGAGTGGCTATGAAAAATTTAAATGAGATACAATAAGATAATACATACGAAGCTCTTTGAACCTCTCTTAACCTTGTAAATAAGTGCTTATGACGATTTTGATTTTGATATAGTTCCGTTGGCTTGTAACTTCCCCAGGGAACATTGGAAAGGGTTGTTTGGGAAGGATATGGATAAACCTGGAACTTCTAATCAAAACCATGAAATATCATTGTAATGACAATAATACCCCTAAAAAATTAGAATACAGAGAGTATGGTATGACCAGCAAGAAGTAGAAAGGGAAATTCACCTTTCTGGTTCGGGAGATGTCCTTTCTGTTAATTTAGCATTAGCCCACATTAGTTTACCATGGAAGCGGTGGTCACTGTGGTGGGTAATAGTTGCTTGGGCTATTGTCTTACAATAACACAACAATCTTAATCCACGCTGAGATTTCCACCAGCCGGAACACCCAAGTCACTTTCGTTTGTGTTTTCCTAAGCGTATCCCCTCATTCTGTAGTTGGATGCTGTTCTTTGGGGGATTCAGTGTAGAATCCTATGTGTATTCCTATCTAATTTTATCTCAGATTTGGCCCACTGCTTCCAAATATCATAATTAGTGCTGAATAGAGATGTCATCTAGTACAGTGTTTTATACACCTTAAATTTTTCAGCCATAAAACTCTTATGAGGAAATCCAAGAAGTTACAGAGGTGACAATGGAGATTTTTGGAAGACAGGGAGGGTGGCAGAGTGTTGCCCACTGGACTTCCCCAGTATGCTGGAAATACTTCATAAAAGCTAACATTGTTCAAAGCTAACATTGAACAAGGACTTACTCTATTCCGTGCAACTGCCTTAAGAGTTTTAAATTAGTAAGTTCATACAACCACCCTTTGAGGTACATGGTTGTGTAGTAGTATTTTTATACTTATTTATTTATTTTTATATTTCTGTGTATGAAAAATATACATATAAGAAAACTAAGTAGCTTGTTCAAACTCATTTAGCTTGTAAGCAATAGAGGCAGGCAGAATTTAAACACAGAAATGTCAGTTCTTGGGCCATGAGTTTAACTCCCTTGCTATGCTGTTGCTAATGTCGACTGAAAAACAATGCATGACATGAGAGTTGTGAGTTAGGTTTTATTGGGGGCAAAATGAGGACCATAGCCCAGGAACAGTTTCCGAAATGCTGTCTCCCGGGCTATGTCCTCATTTTGCCCCCAAATAAAACTTAACTCACAACTCTCATGTCAGGTTTGTTTGTTTGTTTTTTAAGTCAACACTAACAATGTTGTCAGGTACCTCCATCTGGTGGTATGTTATTTTAAACACACACACATGGGACCAACTTATTCATTAGACACAGGGGACACAGTGCCCAGGGCCCACAATGATCTCCAGGGTCCATGAAAAGATGTTAATTTCCTTTAAAAAGAGAAGAAAAGAATAAACATTTAGGTTAAAGAAAATGTCTGAATATATAATATTTGTATCTTTCTCTTTATACCAACACAGTCCCAAAATACACCGTTGAACATTTTCTATGAAGAGAGGAGGCCTATGAAAGTCACAATATGGCCTTGCAGGCACAAACAAGGCAGAACTGATCACAGAATGGAAAGCTGAGGTTTGGAGATCCTTCCCATGTCCCAGTTTCCTCACACACAGCAAACACAGCCTGCACCCTTGTTGAGGGCTGTGAGCTCTGAAATCAATGGCCTTTGCTGCTGCTGCTACTGTTTCCCTGAATGAGCCAGAAAGGTTCTGTTTTGGAGACACAGATAAACGTGCCAACTCCAGCTCAAAACCGAAGAATTCCAGGTGCCCCCCAGGTCATGGGATTTTAGGGTAGGGGACAAGCATCCATGGCTGCAACTCCCCTTCTGCAATCTGGAAAAGCAAGAAAAAAGGAGTGAGCTACAGGGACTGCAGTTAGCAAGACGCTTGGAGCTGAGTGAGCATTACCCATCTTCATGGTCTTTGTTTTTCTCAAGGAAAAAAAAAGTATGCTCTGCCCACACTCCAGCCCAGCTGTCTACAATGATAAATGATGGGCCTTTCTTTAAATTTCCTTTATGCTCAGCGTGAGGACTGGCCAGTGTGGATATGCACTGGACACGGATAAATGGCTTTGGCAAGCCCACCAGAGTGTCCACGTGGCGACAGATGGTCCAGCTCAAAGCTTTTGTTGTGCTAATATTGGAACTTGCTGCTACCTGAAGCAGTTATCATTTCATAAACAATGGTGCTGCCACTGCTGTGTGGATAGATTGTCCTTTATACTTTGCAGGGCCCACCATGGGTGCTGACAGCTTCATGATGGTGAGAAGAGACCCCCGGTCCCTCAGCTACAGTGGCAGCCAGAGGGGAAAACGTAGCGGGGTGGAGAGAGTGAGACTGGAGACCGTATTTGGTGTCCAGTCATAGGCTCTATGATTGTCTAAGTGTCTACCTAGAACTCTGGACAATGAGAAGGAAAGAGGTTTCCACTCTGTTGAAGGGTCAAAAGTGACCCTTAGAGACAAATTGTCTTGACTTCTGCATAGATTCACTTTTATTTCCTTTGTGGAAACTCTAATAATGAACAGATAGGGAAGAGATTAAGATTTTTCAAGTACTACTATGTCCAATGTGCTAGAATAACATTGTTATAACTTATTGTCGATAATAGGAGGAGTAGACATAGCGGTAGTGGTAAATAACTTTTAACGAGGAACTTCTGAAACTCCAGGCAGTGTGCTGAGCCCTTTCCATAAATTCTTATTATAATTGTTTCAAGAGACTTATGAAGGAACGGAGCAGGGAGTGCTGGCAAACCAGTTCTCAGAAGAGGGAGGGGAGGGGAGAAGCCCGGCATTGCAGTGTTTGCTGATTTCCGTGCTTCAAATCCCCCCATCATGGCCAACTTCAAGCTACCAATAATTTAACAACATGCTCACAAAATTCCTATTTAATAATCAGCCCTCGCAAGCCATTGCAGGCTGGTTCCCGCACATCACTGGAACTGAGATCCAGAAATGTTTATTTGCGCAAGGTGGTCCAGCTATTAAGGGACAGCGCTGAGGTGTCCGCCCAAGGACATGGGCTGTCACCTCTCTTCCAGGCTCTGAGCCCGTGCGTACATTAGCTACTTCAACCCACAGGGAAACCCTAGGAAGTAGGCATCACAGGGCACCCCTGATCTCAGTAGTTGAGGAAGCTACCTGGAGTCACACACCTACTAAGTGATGGGACCGGAATTCAGACCCTGCCTGTCTGAGCCCACAACAAAGGCTCTGGTCCAGTTTACTTGGCTTCCGGTGCCAACCAGTAGCAAAGTGAAAAAGCTAGAATGAATATTTTTCACATCTTCGTTTTCCCTTGGGTGGAGAACCTCAGAAACAAAGACCAAAAAATATCCCAAAGATAGCCATTCCTACTGGTGGAATTTCAGGCACAGGTCATCATGGGTGATACTGGGGCACCTGAATGGGTTCCAGTCACACCACAAAAGTAATCATTGAGGGACTTCGCCAGACCATTAGGTTAGAAGAGAGGTTACTCTACTTTAGGCTGTAGAAGTTATTCCGAATCTTCAGAAGCGCTTCAGGTGAAGGCATAGAGCATTTCCAGCAGACATCCTCAGTAAAAATAATTTGTCTTCTCCCTAAAAAATTCCAGAAACTCCACCACTGCCTATAATAGCCACTGTTGCTAGAAGACTGAGATTCTAGGATATCCCCACAACCCACTCCAAACTGTGCCCTCCTCTGTGATCAGGAGGCAGAACCTGCTAGAGAAAAGTGCAAAATCCAGGTGGGTGAGCCCAGCATGTAATCAAACTTGTTTTCAGTACGTATCTGTCTCTCTCATTAAATCAAAATCTCCTATAGCCTAGTTAACACATTGTAAATACTGAATGAATGAGTGAATGAATGAATGCAGAGAAAGTTATTAAGAAGAGTCAAAAAAAGACAAACAGATCAGAGATTGAACTACCAGATTGGCTGATTTATAAGAATTAGAGGTACAGAAAAATTCTAATTTTATAAGGACTTTTTGGGAAAAGGGACGAATGGAGGGCAGAATGCATTTCATCATCCATGGGTTTAGAGTGATTCAGTTGAGTTTCCAATGAAAATATTATTTTGTTTATGCTAATACAGTTGTGTTTACAGTGAAATGATACACATTTCTTCCCACCACTAAAAACCAAAGTATTATTTTACATAATTTTGATTCTCTGTAATCCATTCATACTATGGGCACCTTGGACAAAGAGTAAGTTTTAGATACTTGTTTAAATGCCTCAAAAATGCCTGCAAATACAGTACCAAATCTTGACGGGATACTCCAGCCCAAAACCCCTCTGTTATTTGAGCTTTTTTCTTTCTCAGAGGAGAGTGAAGTATTTCCCCAAGTAGGAGGTTCACAGTTTGGGTTCGTTTTGTTAACTTTGCTTTGTCTCCCCCGGTCAAATCACTGTTGTGAAAGAGGATGCATTTTTTTCTAACCATCAAATCTGCAGCTGAAACACTTATTCTCCCCAGTTCCCAATGTGCTGAGCTACTGTTACAGACAGACAGTGAGTCTGCAGTGAAGGGGGCTGGTGTGGGGGGAGCGGGGAGGGGGATTGGTGTTAGAAATGGAGCCCCGCCCCCATGGACAGTTCCAGATGATGGTGGGGGCGGGCCACACGTTGCAGGTACTATCAGCAAGTAGCAGGCTGCATGGCTGCCTTGTGAGTTATTGCCGTGGTCCCCAGATCTCCTTTCTGTAGCATCCTGCATGTACCGGTGATAAATCTTAGGGACTCGAGGGAATGCAATGGGCTTCTCCCCTCTGGCCCATTATTTTACTCTTATATCATTTAGAAGAGTGCAGGTCTGGACCTTTTTTTTTTCTTCTTCTTCTTTTTTGTTTCATGGAAGTTTTCTTCAGCTCATTGCCACATTTTGTTCTGCATATTCAGTTTTTATGGCTGAGCTTGTTTTAAGAGTCCACCTCGACAGAAGATGAAAAAAATGAGCAAGGACATGCATTTAGAACTTATTTACAAAACAGAAACAGGCTCACAGACTTAGAAAAGAAACTCCTGGTTACCAAAGGGGAAAGGTGTGGGGGGAGGGATAAATTAGGAGTTTAGGATTAACATATACACACTACTATATATAAAATAATCAACAAGGACCTATTGTATAGCACAAGGAATGCTACTCAATGTTCTGTAATTACCTAAATGGGAAAAGAATCTGAAAAAGAATAGATATATGTATATGTATAACTGAATCATTTTGCTGTACACCTAAAACTAACACAATATTGTAAATCAACTATACTCCAATATAAAAAAAAACTTTTAAAAAAAGACATGTATTTATTTCCCTCTACAAATGGCAGTGTGGAAGTCCAATGGAGCCATATACAATTCCTCCTTGCAAAAGAGGAAGGGAATGGAACCAACATTTGTTAAGAACCTACTATGTACCCAAATCTACACTTTGTTCTACCACAGCTCATGACATGGGGGTCAAGTGCATCTCCACTGGGTTCATATCCCAGCTCCTCCTCTGACAATTAGGTGCCTTGAGCCAATGATTTGATTTCTTCACCTATAAAATTGGCATAATAATAATTCCTACCTCATCGGGTTTTTTTTTTTTTTTTTTCAGTAAGGTGAAATTCACACAACATGCAGTTAACCATCTTTAAAAGTACAATTAAGTGGCATTGAGTACATTCAGAATGGGGTGCAGCAATCACCTCTACCTAGTTCCAGAACTTTTTAATCATCCCCAAAGGAAATTCTGTACCCATTCAACAGTCATTCCCCATTTCCTCCTGCCCCAGCCCCTGACAACCACCAATCAGCTTTCTTCCTCCATGGGTTTACCTACTCTGGATATTTCATATAAATAGAATTATTTGATATGTGACCTTTTGTGTCTAGTACATCATAGCATGTATCAGTACTTCATTCCTTTTATGGCTGAGTAATATTCCATTTTATGGATAAACCACATTTTGTTTAACTATGCATCCATTCATTATGGATATTTGAGTTTTTTCATCTTTTAGCTTTGTTATTATAACATACTGTTATTATATAATATTTGCTCTTTTTTATTATATAAGTTTCAGGTGTACAGCATTATACAGTTCAGCATCTGGATACACTACCAAGCGTTCATCACAAGTGTAGTTACTATCTATTCCCGTATGGTTGGCCCCCCTTTACCCACCCCCAACTCCATTTCCAGCTGGTAACCACTAATCTGTTCTCTGTATCTATGAGTGTGTTTTTGTTTTGTCTGCTCCTTGGTTTTGTTTTGTTTTTAGATTCTACATATGAATGAAATCATACAGTGTTTGTCTTTCTCCATCTTATTTCATTTATCATAATACCCTCTAGTTCCATCTATGTTTTCAAAAATGACAGGATTGCATGTTTGTTTGTTTTTTTAAAATTTTATTTATTTATTTATTTATGGCTGTGTTGGGTCTTCATTTCTGTGCGAGGGCTTTCTCTAGTTGCGGCAAGTGGGGGCCACTCTTCATCGTGGTGTGCGGGCCTCTCACTATCGTGGCCTCTCTTGTTGCGGAGCACAGGTTCCAGACGCGCAGGCTCAGTAATTGTGGCTCACGGGCTTAGTTGCTCCACGGCATGTGGGATCTTCCCAGACCAGGGCTCGAACCCGTGTCCCCTGCATTGGCAGGCAGATTCTCAACCACTGCGCCACCAGGGAAACCCTGCATGTTTTTTTTAATGGCTGAATAATATTCCACTGTGTATGTATACCACATCTTCTTCATCCATCAATGGACACTTAGATTGTTTCCGTATCTTGGCTATTGTAAATAATGCTGTGAATACCTCTTTTCCATTCTTTTTGGGGATATACAGTCAGTTCTCATTATTTGCTATAGTTATGTTCTATAAAAGCCACATCAAACACTGAATTAACAAATACTAAGTCCTTGCTCCTAGGGGAAATATATAGATGTATATCACACAGATGTTAATCTTAAATCCTAAAAGCAACATATCCTGGTAGATTTTGTGTTCTTTATTTTACAAAAGGACAAAATGAGGTTCAGAGCTGCTGAGTGACTTGCCTGATGCCACCCCCACTAACCGCATCCAACTGGCCCCAGAGATGGAGTTGCTGGCTGTACCCAGCATCTCCTTCCACTGTCTTCATCCTTGGTCATCTCTGCAAGAGAACTAAAGCAAGAAACCAGAGCATCACCTTGTTTGACCTCAGCTGAGAATATGCCAGACTGGCAACTCAAATTTTTTTGCCACTACATGCATGTCTATATAAATGACCCCTAAACTTCCACGAGCATTGATGTGAGGGTTACAAATAAATTTTAGCTAATAGGTGAATTTGCAAGTACAGAATCCATGCATAATCGGATCGGGTGTACCATGGAGTGGAATTGCTGGGTCACAGGGTCATTCCATGGGTAGCTTTCTGAAGAACCGCCAAACTGCTTTCCACTGTGATTGCACCATTTTACCAATGCATAGGATTTTTATGACAGGTAAATAAGTTATCATTTGTAGGGCACTAAGAACAGTGCCCAGCGAATAGTGTTATGGATTGTGACTTAAATTCATTAAGTAGGTCACGCCGCCAGGGTTAGCTGCTAAGCTCAATTCCTTCCCATTCTCTGGAGAGAAGCTCACAGGATAAGTATGTTAGGGGCATGGCCCATCCTCTTCCAAAGCTCAAACTGCACTCAACCAGAGGGGGACACTTCATTTGCTTTCAGATTTACACATATACACCTGGAGCGCATCCACTCAACAACTACTCAAGAATTGAATCTCTCCTCTGTTGAAAAATCAATCATTTTCTTTATAATGTGCTAATACAGGTTCATTACATATATCTGGGAAAACACAGATTAAGTAGAACAAAGATAATATGACTCACCGTAATCCTATACTGTTGCACTTCCTTCCTCTGTTTTATGCAATTAAAGTCATAATATGTGTGCAGTTTTATAGCTTGTATTTTCCACTTAACATTATATTAGCATGAAATTTCATATCACTTAAAGTCTTCAAAATTTTGATTTCTAAATACCACCTGGGATCTCATTGTGTGCTCACACCAAACCTTAAGTATTCTCCCAATGATGAATATTGTTCCCAAATTTCTACTATTATAAACAACACAATAATTAAAATCTCTGTGCATGGAGATTTCTATAAATCAATGATTATTTCCAAAAACTTGATCAGACTAGAACTGCTGAATGAAAAGTACATTTTAAAATACTTTTTTATATAGCACTACTTCCTCAGGGAAGTTTTATCTTTTTAATGTTTCTAATTTTTAAGAAAATTTTACCTAGTCCATACCAGGTTTCTTTGTTATATATTTGGTACATGCTTTTTTTTTTTTTTCCTATAACTCTTATTTTCATTTATCATTCTATATTCACTAATAAAATTATTTGATTCATGCCTCTCACCCTTGTGGCATTTATATTCTAGTGGGAAAGTCAGCCTTTGGGCACAAGTCCACACTACCCTCTCCCCCGACCCAGGTTGCCAGCTGCCAAAATAAAGCAAACTTTCCTTTCCACTTACCTTGCCTCTCTAGTATTGGCTTTAGAGCAGTGAGCATCTGGACCCCACTTTCAGTAACAGACCCATTCATTTTTATGGATTTGAGCATCCAGTAAAGTCTGGCACACCGTAAGTGCTCAGGAAACACTAGAAGCATGTATGGATAAATCTCCCCACTGAGTTTTTATCAATTTTCATTCCCACTATCAGTGTATGAAACTATATGTGTATCAGTCACAGCATCTTCACCTTGCCTCTCCATACAGCAGGAACTATGATTAGAAAAATAAAAGTGTCATTGTAATTGATGAAAATTGAGCTCCTCTTATTTTATTGTGCTTTTCCTTAATTACTAGGAACATTAAAAATTTTCCTATTCTTGTTTATTATTTATCTCTTCTTTGGTAAATAGTCATTCATGTTCTTGCTCATTTTATTTTGGTTCCTTGCCCAATCTATTCGACATACATTCAGTCTGCATTTACTACGTATCTCTTTATTGAGCCCCAACCTCTCCCTTTTGCTTTATTCTGCCTTTAATAAATTTCTCCTTTTAGGCTCCCGTGTAGAAGATGCAGGCATAAATCCTCACACTACTGGCATAGGAAAAGTACATCAATCCTCTTTTTGTTTCTCAAATACCCATTTCATGGTGTTCAAGCATCTCAAGCCTGCCCATCATCAAACAGGTGGCCAGGTGGTGTTCTATAATCCTGTGAGTGTCAAACTCTTGGGATGAACATGGAAAAAGAAACTTGGGAGAAGCAGTCAACTGACTGCATCCCGTGGTTGTGCGTCAGACTCCAGTTTGACCTGGGTTCAAATCTCAGCTGCCCTTCACAAGCTGTACGACGCCAGCAAGAAACTCAGAAGTTTTCCTCGTTGGTAAAATGCCTAATATTGGCAATTCATAGGTTGTTATAAGGACTGAATGTGATATAATACGGAAAGGGAGAAAGAAAGAAAAGGAGGGACTTCCCTGGTGGTCCAGTGGTTAAGACTTTGCCTTCCAATGCAGGGGGTGCAGGTTCCATCCCTGGTCAGGGAGCTGAGATCCCACATGCCTCGTGGCCAAAACACCAAAAAACATAAAACAGAAGCAATGTTGTCACAAATTCAATAAAGACTTTAAAAATGGTCCACATCAAAAAAATCTTTAAAAAAAGGGGTGGGGGGAAGAAAAGGAAAGAGAGAAAAAGAGAAGGCAAGGAGGGAGAGAGAGAAAGAAGGTATATTTACTTTCCCTTTCCATTAGTATGGCTTGTATTTGAACACTTTGTTTGCTCAATGAGCGTGTTTCCTCACTTCCAGGGCAGTCTATAATCCATCACTGTTGTCTTCCTTTGGAAGCTGTTATGAGGAGTTTTAACAGTCCCCATTCTCTGTTTGCTGGAAGCTGATGGAAGAACTCTCCTTATCTCCAATATTAGAACTTGTAGCAAATCGATACCAGGGTATAACATCCTTCACCATCATACTTGGTAATAAAGCCTAACTAGAAAACGTGCAGAGACTCCATGTGTCTGGTGCGTTTTTGCCAGCATGAAAATCAACCCGGTTTATCCAGGGCTGATTCCCTCTCATTGATCGAAGCATAAAGAGGCAGTCACTGTGTTTCAGCCCACATTAAAAATGGAAACCTCGTCTGCAACTTCTAAGTTGAAAAACTGACCGTGCAGGGGCAGAAAGTCCACAACGTGCCTGACTTTTGTTTTTGGTTTTTCCTTTCCTCTCCCGTCTTTAAGAAACGTGCTAGAAAGACAGTCCTCTTAACGCCAGCAGAAGGCCTTGCCCTTCTGAGCCTTTTATAAATGACATTTGCCCAATAGTCTGATTTACTAAGTGTGATTGAAGACAACAATCAGGCCACAAGTGATACCCAGGAAAACACACACACACACACACACACACACACACACACACACACACACAACAATAACAAAAGCATTAAGAAATGAGACAGCTTTCCAAGGCTATGAAAACTTATCCAAAAGGAAATATATCACTTAAATATTTACAAAATTGCTGGTGCAATTCAGCCTTCTCAGTAGCAACGATTTTTATGTCCTAAAGAGAGTTTGTATCAAGAGGTAATTGTGTTCTGTAGCAGTTCGTAAGCCTGGGCATTTATGCTGGCAATTCCAGATTTATAGGAATAGAAAAAATTTCCGTGCATGATATACTGCACAAATTGTATGTAATAACCACAATAAAAAATTTCATTAGGCCTGCTATCACCAACCACCAATTCCCTCGGGAGAATTTATGTGCAAACTTCAGTTCCGTTTACCATCTGGGATATTCTTTGGAGGATGGGTAGCCCCAGGTTCCTCGGAAAGGATAAGCGGGACATGTATATCCTCCCCTTCTCCTGCCTTTGCGACAAGCCTTTTAGAAAAAAGAAGGCCTTTGTATCTGGGGGAACAGAAGTCTGCAGATGCCCCTCGAGGCCTTAGCTCACACACCGCCCCCTCCACCTAGATCCCATGATGGCTTGAGCAGCTGTCCTTCAATTTTGCAGCTCTCAAATCTGAGCACTGAGTCCTGTTGCATATTTTATGCAGCCCATCACTGAGCCTCGGATGCAGATTTCCATAGTTATAGGAGAGGAGGCAGAAATGGAGAAGACAAATTGGGTCATCTTCGAGTTTGCAGCTGTGAAATCCATTTCAAAATTGCAGCCTTGCAGGCCTGAGAGACTTCCCTGGATTCGATGGAATATGATCATGGTGTTGCCAAGGAATAGCATTCAGGCCTGGCAATGCTGCTGGGCACGTAGCATATGTCCTCATAAAAAGTCCTCTGTATGACCAGAGCTTCTGTGCCTGTGCTGCAAACAGTGACAGCCTGGAGCTTGCCTTTGGTAAGGGACTAGGAAATTGCACTTCTCACCACCGCTTTGGAGAATGGGAGTCGACATTTAATAGGAAAGGCCTCCTCTGCACTGCGTCCCTCCCCAGGCCCCTCTCCTGCTTCTGCCTGTGCCCTGCTGATGGGCACATGCCTGTCTGGCATTGCTGTGTCTGCATGATAGGGCAGGCACGGCTCCAAGCGCATCCTAGAAATCTGCCACCTTGATGGTTCCCAGATCGAGGAGGACACAAGAAGTTCCTCTAAATGTGAGCACCGGTGCATTTAGAAAGCCCTGGGGGAATCTTCTCTAACGGGCTCCGTATTCATAGTCACCTCAATCCAATTTGTTTACATTTATTCTCTAGGTGCCCGTCCCTGCACTTAAGACTTTGCACGTAGGACCTCATTTCATCCTAACAACCCCACTTGGTAGATAGGATTGCCCCGCTTTAAAAATCAGGAAAAGGAGGTTTAGGAGGCTAACAGACTTTCCTAAAGGTGGCAGAACACTGGCTTATGCCAGGTGCCATGTATCTAGGTATAGACAAGACCCAGTCTCCAAACCCTAAGAGTGTGATGATGTAGGACATATGCATTACTAAAACTAGAAATCCATGCATTATTATTTATAGTCTCTGTTTGCACAGCACTCCTTTGTGCCAGGTCCTATATTGGGAACATTTCATCTGTTTTCACTCTTAATCCTCACAACTCCATGCGGAGGTTCTTATCTTTATTTTGCAAATGACTAAACTAAGACTGGGGATGCTTCAGTGGCTGTCAAAGGTCACAGAGCTAGAAAGGCGCAAAGTCATGATCTGAGGATCCCCAAATCAGTCTGGACTCTCCTTCTTGTGCTGCATTGCACTGCCCTTTTCTCTAGGGAGTGTGAAGTTCCAGTTTTGACTGGGATGGATTGAGAAGATTTCAAAACAGTGTAAAAACAGTATCTCTTTTTAAGAAGAGCGAAGATGGGTGACCATTAATTCCTCAGTGTTGAATTGAGGGATGCACACAAAGAAGAGATAGCAAAGGTTCTGGCATCAAATGGCCTAGGTTCCAATCTGAGCCCCGCTGTGTGACATTATGCAAGTGACTTAACGTCTCTGGATTTTATTTCCTGTCTATAAAGTGGAGTTAACAAAAGAATCCATCCAGGACTGTTATGTGTGTTAAATGTACATTTTTAACAGCATATAGTACATTATCTTTCTTCAAAAAGCTACTAATTTTAATTAATCAAGAGCCTCTTGACTTCTGGAAAGGAGACAAATATTTAAAGATACAGCCTAAACAAAGAAATTGGGTTTCCACTGGAGCCCTGAAATATGACATCTGGGTGAATAAAAACAGAATCAAACGTGGCTTTCTCGGAAGCTCAACCACACACAGGGTGTATGTATCAGGGGTCTGACCATGCCCAGCATGTGATGAGCAGACTTCTTGGAATGCGGAATTTGGTTCGGTCCTGTGGCTGTTTAGTTAGCACCTGCTACTGGGCAAGAATCTGCGTTTGACACTATGAAGAAAATAAAAGTGCAATGAAATACTGCCCCCTCACTGTTTAATGGAGCTGGCGTTCAAGTGGGGAGGGGGGAGACCCGAGCATGAGTCACCATAGCCCAAGGCAACATGAGCACGGCCCTGGGAAAGTCCAGGTTGTCCTTGGAGAATGGCCAGTGTGCAATCCAGGGTAACACTGGGGAACAGAGGAGGCAAAGTGGGGTAAAGGATGTGACCCAGATGTAAAGTTGGAAATGTATGTCGAGCTTAAAACCTGAAAGGCACTGAAGGCCATGCTTGAGAGATTTCAACTTTATTCTGTAGATGAATGTGGTTGAAAACCCAAGATCCTGCATCTAGTGTGTTTAGGAAGAATCTTAAGATTTTTACTGCAAGTGAAAAAAACTTGGCAAAAACCAAATTGTTTTTTAGGGAAGTTACTGGTTAGTATCACCAGAAAGCAAGAATGTTCTGAATCTGAGCGCTTAGATAATATCATCGTGAATCTGTCCCTCTCCATATCTGAGCTCTCGCTTCTTTGGGAGCCTTTATTCTCAGAGGGGATCTTCCAAAGTAGCCATAAAAAATGGTCACCAATACCTCTAGCCTTTGTTCCACCTGCTTAATGAACCCCCTGTGTAGAGAGAAATCTTCTTTCTTAACTAGGGATTGATTCTCAATGCTCTGGCTTGGATCATTTGCTTGTTTTTGAACCAGTAATTGAGGACAGGATGATTTGTTTGGCCAGAATGGGGCTAAGTAATCACCTCTGAAATGGAGAAGGAGAGGTTGTCAGTCCATCTCTGTTCCCCCAACCACACAAAAAGGATTAGAGCAGAAATAAATGAAAGAAAATGTATTAGTCAGATAGGATGGGTTACGCTACTGTAACAAATTATCCCCAAACCTCAGTAGCTTAAAACAACACCTGTTTATTTCTCTTCACACCATTGTCCATTGTGGTTGGGGGGAGGGGGCTCTGTTTTACGTCATCTCATCTTTGCTCAAAGTGAAGGAGAATGCTGAGCTAGGAAAAAAAATGGATGTGGTGAATTTCCCATTGGCTGTTAAAAGCCTCTTCTGGGGAGTCACACCTATCATTTCTACTTTATCTTTTTTCCAAAGCAAATCGTATGGCCACCTCCAACTTCATGGGGCAGAAAACCATGCCCTACCATGTGCTTGGCATGAAAGAACAATGGAAATATTTTTGATTAAAAGCACCAAGATCTAACACAGGCAAATAAAGACAACACAAGTCCACCGCAAGAAGACAACTGGTTACAGTGATACATCAATGCAAGCATCATACTTCCAGAAAGAATTATGGTGTGTCTCCTTATATAATTGTGAGAGAGAAAGAAAGAGACAGAGGCCCCATGATGGGCCCATATATTTCAAGA
The DNA here is from genome assembly GCF_028021215.1 of Eschrichtius robustus. Classification (NCBI taxonomy): domain Eukaryota; kingdom Metazoa; phylum Chordata; class Mammalia; order Artiodactyla; family Eschrichtiidae; genus Eschrichtius; species Eschrichtius robustus. The sequence continues at coordinate 58,244,936 of NC_090839.1, forward strand.
TCATGCTGATTTGAATCATTCTTCATCGAGCTAATGCTGCCTTTGACAGTATGAGTTTATTGACAACACAGAAATCCATTGGCTTATTAGAACTTTTTGACAGCCTTTATTTCAGAGACACAAAAATGTTGTGGCAATGATTCATTATGAAGAAGCAATTAGCCAGGAAAAATTTTCCTCTCTAAAATAACAACAATAATAACGACAGCTTATTTCTTTCTTTGAAAATAAAAACCAAACAATCCTTTGACATTGGGTCTATTTTGGAAAATTTCTATTCTCCTCTCCATTCAAAGCTCAAGTCAAGTGGTTCTCTCCCTTGTCTGCTCCCCATCCCCTGCATCCGACTCACCTTTCAGTGCAGGACTCTGACTTCAAATCCAGTTGACCTGTGATTCTTTTCCTGAGAGCCCAGCCCCTTGTCAGATTCAAAGCCCCTAGAAGGCAGTTATTCTCTCCTTGTCAGTGAATGAATGAATGTATGCATGATTTGAAAGAATGCCAGAATGAGCAAGTCCAAGTGATTGAGCCAGCGTCCATGTGACGAGGGAGTAGGCAAAACCCACACACATTTCTGCTTCATCTCTTGCTGTGTTTGCTTCTGTCCTAGCTCCTCTGCTGTTTTCATCTTAGCATCCATTTTACCTATGATTTCTTAACTATCTTTCTTGAGGCTCCAGCCTCCTGGCTGGACTTCTGAACTCAAGTAAAGAGAGTTCTGGGCAGTGGTTGCCAGACCCTAGGTGCTGGTGGCTCTACGCTGCCCCTCTCTGGCACCAGTCGGTACTGCAGGCTTTCTCCAAAATGCGATCCCACTTTGACCTTTCAAGTTATAACATCTCACTCCTTGGGAGAAAAGAGCTCCCAAGTGAGTCTGGTGTTAGCAGACAATAAATTCAAGATGAAGACTTGAGGAACAGTAGAGGACCATGGCTGGGGGAAAGGCCCACCCCCTAGGCCCAAGGGCCTGGACTCCATCGATGAATAAAATCAATAAATCTAACATCCATGGAGCACTTATTCTTTGTGAGACCCTGTGATAAAAGTTTCACATACTTGGTCTTACATAGGCCTCCCAATAAGCCTATGAGGTACAATTATTTTTCCCATTTTACAGATGAGAAAAAGGGTAAAGGGGTTAAATGAGCTAGCTGAGTTCACACCTTTAAAAACTGGCAGTGCCCAAACTCAAATCTAAACCTTTCCGTCCCAAATCCTAGTCTCTTAACCTGTGGTTATAGGAGACTTGGAGACTAATTTAAACAGGATGTGAAATCTTGGGGCTCCTCCAGCATACCAATTTTTCGCCTTTTGTTGGAAACAGGATTAAGCTGTAAAAGATCTATTGTTCTAACACAGAGTAAGTTAAAGCGTTATATCCTTTCTGGAAAGATAAGCTGCATATTTGCACATAAAGAAGATATCATACAAAAAATAAAGTTAAGGGGAAAACCTGTAAATTCTCTGATTAAGGATGCTGTTTAGAAATTCTGCTTCCTTCTTTTTTAAGGCTGAATAATATTCCATTGTATGGATATACCACCTTTGCTTTATCCGTTTATCTGTTGATGGACATCTAGGTTGTTTCCATATCTTAGCTACTGTGAAAAATGTTGCAGTGAACAGGGGAGTGCGGGTATCTCTTCAAGATCCTGATTTTGACTCCTTTGGATAAATATCCAGGATAGGATTGCTGGATCTGGAGGGCATTATGCTAAGTGAAATAAGCCAGACATGGAAAGACAAATACTGTGTGATCTCACTTATATGAGGCGTCTAAAATAGTCAAACTCATAGAAGCAGAGAAGTGAATGATGATTAGCAATGCTGGGGTTGGGGAAATGGGGAGATGTTGATGGACAAAGTTTCAGTTATACAAGGTGAATAAGTTCTGGAGATCTAATGTTAAGCATGGTGACTATAGGTAAGAATAATATACTGTATGCTTGAAATTTACTAAAAGTGTAGATCCCAAGTGTCCTCACTACAAAAAAAAAAAAAAAAAGTAACTTTGTATGGTGAGGGATATGTTAATTAGCTTGATCATAGTGATTATTTCACAATGTATACATATATCAAATCATCAAGTTGTACATCTTAAATATATAACAAAAAAATAAATCCTACTTCCTTGCCCTTTTATACTTAAATCTCTCCCTTTTATCAGAAAAGGAAGAGACTCACCCTTTACTTCCCAAAAAAGGTGAAGAAGAATTGTGATTGTCTGTGTGAGCTTGCAATTTCTATCCCAAGAAAGGTAATAAACAGGATAAAAAAAAAAAAAAAAAAATCCATGCTTTTACTGAAAAGTTGCTAGGTTGTTCCAATAGTGGTTTAACTCTGGACTGTGGGCCAAACTCTTTTGGTTTACTCCCAGCCCAAGTAAGCCACACCAGATCCAGGGGTTAAAATTGCTTAGACTATTAAAGAATACTCCTGTCCACAGAGAGTGGAAGTGGAGCTGATAATTCAGGCTCGAGCTTGTTTCTAGGTGAGAATAAGTAGAGATTGGGGCCCTTTGAGCTGTCTCTCTCTCAGTGTTCTGCAATGGTTGTCTCATTATAATCTGAAAAAATAGATATATAATCAATTCCCCAAATTGGGAAGCATCCCTAATTACAGCAGACCCTAAACACAGCTATACTTATCTATACTAAAATTACTATTTGTTTTCAAGGTATTAGCAAATAACTTGTTCTATGAAACATCGAGCATTTGGCCGATTTCCTCTCAGTGCTTAGGAATTGGCTATGGAAAGAATAGGGGAAATGAAATAGAAAAATGTGCAAAACTCAGAATGTAAAGCCCTGAGTTTGAATCCTGTCTTTGGCATTTACCAAACGAATATCCTGGGGGCAGTCACTAGGTCAATATTTGTGGCATTTGAGGGCATCTTATCGGGCACCTCAGGACACTGGAGGGGCCAGGCGATTTCTGGTTCCAGTATGAGACCGTCCAACTCCAGCCTTTAATATTCAGAAACTTTTCTTTGACCTTTTCTGTCTCTATCTTTTAGTAGGAGACGTGAGCAATGATGAATAGCTGATTTACAGCCTCTAGTTTATGCACCAGAGGTGTTTGGGATTCTCTTATTTGGGATTCTCTTACATTGTCTCAAAACATCATAGTTTTTTTTTTTTTTTAATTTATTTTATTGAAGCATAGTTGATTTACAGTGTAGTGTTAATTTCTGCTGTACAGCAAAGTGATTCAGTTCTTTTTCATATTCTTTTCCATTATGGTTTATCACAGGATATTCAATACAGTTCCCTGCACTATACAGTAGGACTTTGTTGTTTAACCATCCTATATATCAATAGTTTGCATCTGCTAATCCCAAACTCCCAATCCATCCCTTTTCCAACCCCTCCCCCTTGGCAAC